>NC_083354.1:89167188-89470218 GCF_030254825.1 Meriones unguiculatus | reverse complement strand
CTAGAGCACACCAGGAGCCCAGGCCACACAGTGACTGTATGGGAAGGTTACTTTCAGTGTCCTGGAGAAGAAGGACTGAGTTTAATAGGGTAGCACTGATGAGAGCTGAGGAGAGGTGGGATAGGAAGAAAGCTAGAAGAAAAGTATCAGCATCAATTTAGTCTTCCAGTTTTTGAAAGGATGGGTGCATTGCCTGTTGAAGGTACCATCACTTATGGAAAGGTTCGATCAAAGAAATTTTATTGAGGAAAGACAAGAAGGCATGTAAGATGGGCTTCCAAACTTTCTAGGCACTGCTGACCCTACTCTTGAAAATAATGACAATCTTCCTGTGTACCATCCACAGTCACTGGACCTTGCAAGGCAAAGAATAGATACCAGACATTGATGGTTGAGGACACTGATGTCATGACAGATGGAAGGTGGTATGAAAAAAATAAAGATTAATGCAGCAATGAAGTTAATACAGTTTTTTTGTTGTTGTTGTTTTGTTAATCTCCACATAGGAGCAGAAATAACAGTGAACTGATACTAACTAAGAAATGACTCACTAATTTAGTTTTACAAATTGAGAACTAAGAAGAGGAAGAGGGAAATATTGTGGTAGCCAGCCCCAAACGCAATTCAGTTTTGCTTGAATTTCATCATCAATTGTTTCACATTAATGATCAAATTATAAATAAGGTCTGACTAGTAACTTAGAGACAATGAAGGTCTTGTGCATACCAAGTACATGATTTACGATGGTTTTAGATGAGTTGCAAAGGATAAGAAAAGGACATTACATATAGTTATTATGTGACCTTCTTCGTATATTGTGTCTCCAATCTTCTTAGAACAACAATGATGTGCTGATAATTAAGTGTGAAATAATAACTTGTTTATATGATGTATTTGATTAAAATATTAAGTCCCATTTTGCAAAATACCTAAATAAATTTTAGGCAGAATAAAAATGATAATATCCTTCATATCCCAGATCTCACCTAAATAAAACCTCTGTATTGTTGCATATGTCCTAACCATTTCCCACTGACTGTCGACAGCAAAAATCTTGGGAAGAATATAAAGTTTGACCTGAATTCATACAAAGTTTGCCAAAATTCCAGAAAGCAAACATTATCACACATTTAGCTGCTCAGCTCTAATAAAATCCCTCTTCCTTAAACTGATCATGTATGACGGGTTTATGGAGAACTTGGAGCAATGTGAAAGGGTGGTTTGTGGTGGGGAGCTGGCAAATTGCTAATCTTTTTATTCACCGTGATGCATAACTAAGAAATTAAAGAGTCTGGAAAATCAGACAAGGATTATTTAAAGCAATGTAGGGACTTCTCATCAATTTGTTGGGCTACATCCCTTCTCCAAAATAGGGTAGCAAGACATTAAGATCTTTGCTCTCCGAATCACACGTGGGTACACGGGAGCCATGTGGCTTCTGGGGTCCAATATAGCCTTTGATTTCTCCTTGAGGCAAATTGTGCTGTGTGGGCATAAGAGCTCCCAATAAATCAACAATTGCTTCCCAAGCGCTGGGCCAGCTCTGTCCCTTCTGTTTATGTACATTAAGCATGTGCTTCCTGTAACTACTTCAAAAGAAATATAATTTTCTTAAACAGTATCTAAGGACAACTCTATAGCATGAAAGAAAGTATAGATGACCTTGAGTCTTTTACTACATGAGTGGAGAAAGAATAAGGAGTGATTGAAGTGTTACACTGACCAGTCTAGGAAATGGGTAATAACTTGTGATTTAACACAGATGTCAACCTGGAAAATTCAGTTAATCACAGGTATAAAACCTGTCTCAGAGCCATAAAAAGGCAGGGAGCAAACCAATGAATAAGCTGCTTCAAAGTACGATAGTGACATACAATTCACATAGGGGAAAAAAAATAATGGACAAAATTTATACTACTTCAACTTTTCCAACTTATACAAATGTTTATGCACAAACGAACAGGCTGTTACATGGCATAGTGACCAGGAAACACTGGCAACATGAATAAATCAACATCAGAATACAGAGACGGGTGACTGACAGACACTGAGAGAAAAGTGAAAAATGTTCCATTTGAGAAAGCGCAAACCGCCCTGGAATCATAGTCTTTAAGATGCATTTTGCTGGATAAATCCACAGATGAGGCCGTCATACAGCAAAAGATTACAGTCTGCACATCAAAGGACACGTGATCACAGCATAGTTTCACACACTTAAGGGTCCACGGTTTGGGCTTTGGCATTCAATTGGCACAAAGTAAGGGTTGGCTGTGATTTATAGGTAACAGTGCTCCTTGGGGGGGGAAAAACCTACAGAATGTTATAGACATGAGAAGACTTCAAACAGAACAGAACTCAAGTGAGCGAGTGCAATTTCTACTACAGCGCCTATGTTTATGCCCCTTCAGGCAGTCACTGCTCTCTGCCACCTCCGGTAACCAAGGAAACGTTGCAAAGGAGCTGTTTTTCACTCTGAGCTCCCACAGTTGCCTCTCCATCCTTCCTAGCGGATGATTTATCACTGTGAGTGACTGGTCCTGCAAAGCCATTTTCAGGAGCTTGCTACAGGATCGGCGAAGTATATCCACAAACACAAGAGTGGATTTTTAATTTTTACTTCTTTTAATGTAATTTTTAATCTTTTTTTATTTCTAGTATTATTGATCTTATTGTTTAGACTTTTATCGAAAAGATTTTTAAAAAGCTGATAGACTTCTGTTGGCCTAAAGAGTTTTATTGACTAGTGGAAAAAAAATTAAGGGATTTGGAGAAAGAAAAAAAAAAATGAATCCTTTCTAACGGAATACAGGGTGCAGCTTAGAAAATGGAGAGGAGTGGGGCTGTGGGAAGCTTGTATTTGTAACATTCTGACTGAGAAGAAGTCACAGAGCAAAGACAGTGGGAGCCGGAGGGCCTTGTCCTTGTTCACTCACGTGTGTGTTAATGTGTTCGTGTCTGTGCAATTTCATCACCTTCAAATTTACAAGATCCACGATAACATCTTTTTTGTTTCATTTTTGGTCCTGTGTGTGTGAGCTCAGGATATGAGCACTCATGTTTGCATGTATGTTCAAATACGTAGTCTAGGTGGGTGAGCATAGATCATGGAACGAGGAAGGGAGCTGCATAATAAATTTTAAAGAAGGAACAAGGAGGCAAAGAGAAGGTAATGCTATATGTACAACATGAAGGAGAAGGAGGAATACTGGGGGGGGATAGCTACTAGGGAAAAGGGGAACACAGAGGGGGCCAGGACACAAATAAGATAAGCATACATATCATAGTACCGTAATGTACCCATTGCTTTGTGCTTTAGCTGTAAAAGCTAATAAAATTTGGGGCTTATTTTGGTAAATTAATAATGAAACCGTATCTCGTAGGTATGAGCGAGGTAATGTTTAAAGGTAACATTTCACATACGCACACATGCACACGCACTCACAGTTACACGCATGCTCACATGCACAAGTTAACTTGGAACTGACCTCACTTCTTCAAGTACAAAAGTCAGAGCATCGGGACCACACCGTAAAATTATTGCCTGGTCGTGGTTAAGGAGGTAATACCATAACTGCTATCACCTGCAAAGGGCTATCGTAATTGGGGAACTGTTGTGTTTATAGAAAAACACTATAGAATCCATCTTTTCTCCGCACTAAATTTCAATAGCAGAGTTATCCTCTCTGGAATTGAAGCTACATATTTTCTTCTTCATGAAACTATAGATTTATCACTAAAGCAACATAGTGAATTTCAAGACGCCCTGAACTACAAAGTTAAACTTCTCACAAAGAAGTAACTACATAACAATTAATATTAAACACCAATATTTTTCCTCGATGTAGCCTTAAAATATAGGTCAGAAAAAGCAAGAACTTAGAAACACCCTGACCTATGGCAGCATGTGGAGGTGTGCCACAAATAAATGTAAATCCCATCTTTGGAAATGCCCTAACAGGGCAGGGTGCCTCTGAGAGGTGACTTGAATTAAAACTGTAACCAGCCATTTAATAGCTAACTATGGGCCACAGTGGGGACAAAACTGCAGGCTCAACAGCAGGCAAATTTTGTACCCCAGCCCCAATTTTTTTTTAAACAGAAACTTCAAATACATGATTTTAAAATATTTTAATAAAGAATGGAAACAGCATTTCTCTATAGCAATAGGAGAATGTAAAAAAAAAAAGTAAAAACTTAACAGCATGTAATAACAATGAAAAGATAGATATTTTATGGGTGAGAAGTCCTCCAGATCATCCTTAGCTTAATGATTCATTTGATAGATCACAGGACTCAAAAAGGCCTTTGTTTATGGTTACAGATTATTAAAGTGGAGGAATGCAGATTAAACATTAGCAATAGAATAAATACAGGAATGAAGTCCAAGGCAAATGAAGTGCAAGCCTCTAAGAGTCTTGTGTCCAGGGTTTTCCCTAAGGCTTCATCTTATGGCCATGCAGAGTCTTCAGGACTCACCTCAGATATTATATTCCAGTCCTGCATGACCACAAATAGGTACTCGACACAAATGATATTGCTGTAGTTGTCCAAAGGCAAGTTCTGATGATTGGAAGGTATAGAACTACTGTACACTTGTAGAGGTAATGCTCTCCTAGACACATCTGAAATATTGAAAGCATGTTGATAAGCAAGTTGAACACAATAATAGGCACAAGGAAAATACAAATAAAGTCAGAGATTAACTCAAGAACATCTTGTAGAACCCACTATAAATTAACCACAATAAACGTAGAGACAGGAAGTGCATAATGACTTTCTAGAAAACATTATTTAAGGACGAAACAGATGAGGAAGGTCTTGCAGTTCCCTGAGATTCTAAGACACATGACTTCTATCTTAAAGGAAGTAGCAACACATCAACAGGACAAGAACAGCAAATCCATACCCAGCCCTACCTAAAGACTCCTGCAGAGTTCAGATGCAACTTTCCCACCAAAGAGAAAATGACTAATTGTCTAAGAAAAGAGAGTAATTATTCATTTTTGCATCCTGTCTGCTCTGTCATTTCCTATTTTGTCAGCTATGAAGAGACTTTTAGAGGAGTTACATTTCCCTTAAGCTGTGTCATTCCATTGCCTCAGGCACTTTTTGTTGGTAGCTTTTATGAGTTTTCCTGTCTCAGAAATTTATTTAGCCACTCTGTGACTCAGACTCTTTTATTTATAAAATGGAGATAATAGTTTTGACTTTTTCAAACAAAATCCAGACATTGTCAAATAAATAGATGAAAAGTTTGTAATTTGGTAGTTCTTTCTTTTGTAAAGGAAATACTAAAAGAAGTGATTCAGTGAGAAGTGAATAATAATGAAAGAATAGGACGGGAGGAACAGAAATCTTGACATATCTATTCAGATAAAGTCTAAACTTTGAGTTAAATACTTTGAGGTCATGCGTAGCTTCAGTGCGTGGTTCTGTCTGGTCCTTTTGGCTGTCAAACACAGCTATGCCTGCACATTATTCCTAGTTAAGAACTGTAATTCCCTACGAGGTGATTCGCAACTACTTACTGTCCCAGGAGTTCACCTATCTGAGACAAAGAGACAGGCAGAGAGAAAGGTACAACATACACACTAAAAAGTCATGTGTCGTGGGCAATGCTACGGCTCAACTTGACAGAATTATACAATGCCAGTTATCTGAAAATTTTATTTATGGCCATTTCTATAGGTTTGCTCTGAAAGAGACTGCCATTTGCATTGGGAGACAGGAAAGATGGTCCGTACCACTAGAAGCACCAGCATCTGATCACTCCTGGCCTAGGTAGGTAGTTCCCTAGTTCTTGAGCTGAGACAGTCATTGTTTCCTGCCAGTTACATCAGATCTCTCCCTGGAGGAATAAAAAATACATGATTGAGTATGTCCCCTTTCCCTGAGCATATCTCTAGATAGATAGATAGATAGATAGATAGATAGATAGATAGATAGATAGATAGATAGATAGGGGAGATGGAAGTGTATATTCTTCAATAAATATTCAACAAGGTTTTAGCAAGACAAGAGCTCCAGGGTCTAGGAAATTTTTAGACTTTAGACTCCAGAATGAAAACTATCCCAGACCACATAGGTTCCTAGACCCTTGGCCAACAAACAATACTACAAAATCGTTCACTTGGGTCTTCAAATTCCAAACTTCTTTTTTAACATGGGACTTCTTTTCTTTTCGTTCTTAGATGTTTATTTTAAACTGATATACAAAAACTTTACTCATTACATTGTATGGATAGGATGTATGGATAGTATGAACAGTTCCTACCATGGTATCATTTTTACATGTTTAAATACATGTGTCTGTTTGCTAGGTTTTTCTGAACAGCCTAGACCAAGACACAAAAGGAATGCATTGAAGAGAGAACCACAAAGTAACTGGGAATTGTTTGAGCTGAAGATAGTAGAGATGCTGCTTACCATATGTGATGCACAAGGATGGAGGGTAAAAAGATCCTCATGTGCTTCAATAGCATTTTAAATGCAAATTTTTAAATAGATAAGTTGCACATGAAGTATCGAGAAAAAGTGAGAAATCAAAATAAGGAGAATAGTCAGCTGACAGAAAGGGCAATAAAGATTAACAGCCATTTGTTTTCAAAAAAAGCCAACTAGGAAAATTTGAAAAAAGTGTAATTCAGAAACGGACTATACATACACCTTAACAAACATGTGCAGTAGTGTTATATATGTGTGAATGTGTGTGTGTGTGCTTAAGAATGGACAGTAATTAAAAATATTCTTCCTCTCATAGAGAAAAGTTTCAATAAATTGTGGAATATTGATAACATAGAATATGAATAAGAAGTTCAAATATGTGGACTAGACTGGTGTATATCATGAGCAGATAAGGTAACAAAAGCCACAAAGAGTAAATGGCAGGATATTGCCTATAATACAGTATTCATTACATACTTTTTTAAAACATTAAACTCTACTGCTTTAGAATATCTGTGTGTGTGTTAAATAAAAGCTGTTCGGCTATATATCTACAATAATAATAATAATAAAATTTCCTTCTGAAAAAGCACAAAAAAGGAAAAGAAAAATCTCAGAGAAGTAAAAAGTTCATATATCTACATAATTCTGTTTCTTTTGTTTAAAAATAGGCTAGTATCAGAGTAGGGGAGGAAGACTTCCCCTAACAATGAACTAGCAGAAAGGAATGAGGGGAGAAGAAGGGAAGGGGGCTGGGGCTGGGAGGGGTCACAACTGGATACAAAGTGAATGAATTGTAAATAATAATAATAGTAATAATAATAATAAAGAATCAAGCACTTGTCCAATTGGCTGTTCTCAAAGAAACATCTTCAAATACATGAGATGTAGGCTTTTTCAGAGTCCAGTACAATGATCTTGGTTACCTCCACTATTTCCTAAACTAATTTTTAATGCATCTTCTATAACAATGACTCTTACTCCTATTGACCTGATGAACCACAAACCTTTAAATATAATTATTATAATATGCAATCCTAAAACAAAATTGTTAAATAACATAGCTTCTCCTAACCCACTTTCCAAGACCACCAACAAAAAGCACTAAAACAAAAATACTTTAAAACAAAACAGGACATATTTAAATATGTGACTGTTCAGTTACTATTATAAAAAAATGTAACTCCAGTTGCTTAAAAGTATTAAGCTATAAACTAGATCTTAAGAAAAATAGATGAGTAAAGAATGCTGGATGGCACCTTGGGCAGTGTGATTTTTCTAAAATCATTCACCCCTCTTGCTAAAAGCCTCAAGAAAATACTGTACAATCTTTTACATCACTGATATTCTTTGGAAAATGGTTTATACAATTATGTCTGTTGTTAAATGAAATCAGTGGTTCTCAAATGTTCCTGTAAAAGAGAGGACTTGATAAAAGAGACTTCTTGGGCCCACTCCCTACATTTTTGATCCAAGATCTGTCTTGCAACCTGAAGAACTGTATTCAAAGCACATTCCTAGACAATGCTGAGGCTGTCAGTCCAAGCTGCATTTGAAAAACCACAACCAATAGAAATTATAGACTTCCTGCTGCCTCTATTGAGAGGTGGGATCTGTCTATATTTTTCCTCAACGTTTGCCAGCAGCTTTGACTCCATCCATGGATAATAGAACAGAATGAAAATGCCAGTTTCTTGCTCACAAACTTGGGCCTGTGACACTGAAGCAGTGTATAAGAAAGTCAGTTGCTGGGCTAGAGAGTTGGAGAGTTGGCTCAGAGGTTAAGAGCACTGGCTGCTCTTCCAGAGGTCCGGAGTTCAATTCCCAGCAACCACATGGTGTCTCACAACCATCTATAATGCCCTCTTCTGGTGCGCAGGTGTTCATGCAGACAGAACACTGTATAGACAATAAATAAATAAATCTTAAAAAAAGAAAAGTCTTTTTTTCTTTTCTTCTGTGACGCTGGGCAGCCCTGAAGACTGGAGAAGAGTCACGGCTTTCGGATGTTTCGTGAAGGACCCATTAGTTTATGAGGGACAGGTAAATATTCTCTTAGAAAGCATAGGCAAACATCGCTCGTGGTGAATTGGGGCTCAAGTGACAACTCCAAGAAAGAAGGAAGGAAAGCTGTGTTCTATCAGCTAAGGCCACAAAAGTGATGTCTTTCCACTATCAAGCACTTACAAAGCTCCTACATCTCATTTCTGGGCAAAGATATAAATTCCAAATATCCATAGAAAGAGCAGAGGAGAATTTTATCTACAGCGCTTCCCCCATCACTGTCAAAGTCAGCAGTGTCTCTCTCAGGAAGAAAAGCACACCCAGCAATCTGTCATCTACAAAATGTATGGATTTCACATGACTCTGGGAGAAATGACGCATATCCCAATTCCCTTTTGTGAAGGAGTGGTCACGCGCGGGAAGTGGTCCCTTCATGATTGTGTTAGGCATACTTCTAAGGGTCAAGAGAAATTGCAAAAGCAACAAGCAGTCTTTTTGTTGCTCAGTATTAATTTTGACTATTCATGAACTATTATTTAAAAGAAAAAAAGACGAAGTAAAACATGTTTAAGAACTTCATAAATGGCTGGAGAAAACACCCTGGGCCATGTCCAGGGTATTTCCAAAGTGAATTTCCTATTTACAAAGCTCAGTGTCCAAGCTATAACTGTTTCTCAGATTTCTCCTGAGAAAGACTGGAACAGAGACAATGGTAGCACAAGAGAAAAGTCATGAGGTGCCTCCACGGATTCACACAAGGAGAAAGGTGCCCAAGCCATGAGGGTATGACTGCCAGAGCTAACGCTGCAGGCATGGTCTATGAAGTCAACTGTGCTGTGAGTGTTTCCACAATGCTGACGAAGAATCTTCGAATATTTTCTCCAGTTTCTCAAAACTTCTACTAAACGACGAACTCTCTAAGCTACTTTTCTAAACATAAATAAAAGTGAACAAATGAACTACATTTCAGCCTTGTTGAGTTTTCCTAATACTATGACCAGACATTTGTATAAAGGCAGAGCCTTCAGAAATTGGGGTCTTTATTAAAGGTATGTATTTTATAAAATATCAGTGATACGTGTCTTCAATCCGTATCTGTAAGCTGGAAGAAATTTCCTAAGCCTTTGTCATTCATGTAAGTTAACAAAAAAAAAAAAAAAAAAAAAAAAAAAAAATTCCATCGAAATTTCTCCATCTCCCTCTGCTTAAAATGACTTTATGATTTCTAGCAAACTGTTTTAATATGGAGGCCAGCTGCCTCCCTGGCGCTTGAAGTAAAGCCTGTGTCCCTGCTGAGAATTTGCAACATTTCCTCTCAGTTCGTATAGTTCATGCTGTGAATGATAACCACTGATATTTCTAAGTTGTCCATTAATCCAGGATTCTGTTTTTGTAAACCCATCTCTCCTTTATGAACTTTACCCACTCCACACTAGGGCCTTTTCAGTGTGTCTCAACCCTACATGGCTCTTCTGTGATCCTGATACCAGAACCTTAAACACATAGGGCCATATGGGAATATTTGTTCGTATGTGTGTCTCTTTGTATCTCAGCTCCAGAGTTCAGCTGTACCATGCATGTGGTCCACAAACACAAACATGGAGTGAGGTGGGGAAGGAGTGATCTAAAGTCAGAGTACAGAAGCATTGCCTTCACTCCTTCGATGGAGAAAAACCTTTTTTCCTCTTCCATGGACTCTCAGGCATTCCCTAAGCTCTCCAAAGCATGAGTTCATCATTTATCAACACAAACTGTGAGAGTGAACTTTTATATTAACTTAGTCCCTGCAAAGTAGCAACAGACTGCGTGAAAAACGATATGTTAGATTATTTCTACTTTTTTGGTAAAAGAGCAGACTGATTCTTTTCAAACCAAACCCAGATGAGGCATCTTCCAGGAATCTACAAGAAAGAATTGTAATAGAATACAGGGGAGTATCTGCCAATTGGTCCCCGGACGGAAATAACTTGGAATTACTTGTCTGTTTGTGAGGGTCATGTTACAATACTTGCAAAGAAAAAAAAAATTCAAGATTCAGTGTGAGTTTTACAGTAACATATTGAGGCCAAGGAAGGGAACGCTGAGCTGGTCAAAAGCTGTGTCCTCTTTCATAAGGTCAAACAGTAGGAAATGTAACAGCTAATATCCTAGACAGTGGGAATGCAGCAGAGGGTTTTTTCCCTTCTTTCCCAAGAGAGTAAATAAATACCAAGCAGTCATTTTGAAATCCAGAAAAATCACAGCTGGAAACCCAAAATAAACCTTCTTCAATCCTTGGATTCTACCATCAGATTTATTATCTATTTGAGAATCCAACTAAAGTAAGACATCAAGTGCACACATAATTTATTCAGTTTGCTAAACCTGGAACTCCAACCCAAGGTAATTTGCCGCCTAGAATAAGGGATACAGTGTAGCATTTCAAGATTAATAACACTCATGTAAATGATTACTATCTGTTACATTTTATTGGATGAACTTTCATCATCTTCTTCAACTTATCAAATAAGCCTGCTTGTCTTCTATCCTTGGTATGTTCTGGAATTTCAGAAGCTGTACCTTATTACATGTTTCTCTGCTGCTCTGCTTCCACTGTAGAAGCACCTGCCCCAGTTCTCATCTTTTACCTTAGAAAGCAGAGATGAGACATAATGGTCCTCAGAGTCATTGTGTAGCCAGCCACCTTCTTCCTGCCTCCTTTGTCTGCTCCTCTGACTGCCTTAGTTTTGTTTGAGTGCGTGAAGACAGCAAAAGAAACATTGGGTAAGGAAGGACGCCTATGTACTTTCGTGCTACTACCACCATACAATCATAAGAGCAGAGTATGCAATTCACTCACAGGGATCTGGGTCACACTTTGTCTCCAGTGAAGCTGGCCTCAGTGTCCATTAGTCAGAACATAGAACATATGGTGGAGCCAAATCCAACTTCACTGCCTCTGTTATGAGCAACTAAAAATTTTTTCTAGCACATTCTTGTGCGTTCTTCCAATGAGACTGTAACGTGCTGAAAATATTTCTCTTCCAAAGAAGCTATAGAAATCATTGACTAGAAAATCCATCAGAATAAATCATTCTCTCTGAAATACCAGCCTGTGGTTGCACAGCACCTAAGATGCACTGGGCACTCTTTGTGCTTCACACACATTTGACCACTGCTACATCACTGTGAAGTAGGCATGGTTACACCCTCGTGCTATGCGAAGAGGGTAGAAAGTGAGGTTCATAGAGAGCAAGACAACACCATTCCAAATCCATATTCTTTAGCACCGTGCTGACCTGCCTATCTGGCCACCAGGCCTTAGCTTCCTTTGTTAAGATCTAATTGAGGCCTGCTCACAGAGGAAGACTATGCAGCCAGTCCTGATGAGACCTGATAAGCCTAGGGTCAGATGGAAGTAGAGGATGACCTCTACTATCAGTGGGCTGGGGGAGGGGCATAGGGGGGAAAGAGGGAGGAGATGAGGGAGGGGACCACAGGCAGGATACAAATTGGATAAATTGTAACATATGATAATAATTTTAAAAAAGAAAAAAGATACAAAAAAGAAAAAATCTAATTGAGGTAAAATGACTTCAATGAGAGGACTATCCCTAGAAAGTCAGTGATTTTTTTTTTTTTTTTAAATCTGGGCTCTACACTTGAAACAAATAGTAGAACAAAAGTATCACACTCGATTCTAAAATTCTCTGATGTGCACCTCTGCCAAGGCTTGTTTGTTTGAGAAAGAAAAAAAGGAACCATAAGTGCTGAAAATGTTAAGCAGTAAGAGGTACCCAGATTCCATAGATCAAAGGCTGCATAAGTATCATTATTCTTTTGTGTATTATTTGCCAAACATCTATTTCACATAGTAATTCTTACCACCCATTATGCATGAATCACTGGGCTGTCAAAGAGAACTGCCATGTGTTCAGTGGCTAGAAAGAGTGTCTCATTATTAGGCACAACATGCCCAGCATTTGTTCTTGAATGTTGCAAGATATTTATTCAAAACCCTTCATGATTTCCAATGTAAAACTAAGGTTGAGAATTCTGAGGCCCGCAGCTTCATGGAACCCATCACACCACTTCTCGGATGCCTAACCACTTTCCTTTCCATTTACTTCTCCAAGTTGTCAGATGATGGGCTGTAGACCTTTATGATATTTTTTAACCCATTTAAAATAGCTATTTTGGGGAACATTTGTTTGTTGTTCATCAGAGATAATGAACTGTGGGGAGGATGGTTAGTTCTAGTTGCTTTACACTTTGCAAAAGTCAGTAGAAAGTTAGAAGGGAAGCAACATAGTGTGTGAAAAGATGGTCAGTTCTTGTGCACAATATCATTAGCTTGGCGTCACTGAAAAAGTCTTGGTTCCTGCATATCAAATAGTGTTAAGGGCTAGGAATGGAGGCCCACGCCTTTAATCTCAGCACTCAGAAGACAGAAGTAAGTAGATCTCTGGGAATTCAAGGCCAACCTGGTCTACATAGTGAATTCCAGAGCTCCAGGCTAGCCATGGCTATATAAAGAGACTCTCTCAAAAAATAGAAAGAAAAAAGAAGAAGAGAGAGAGAAAGAAGTAAACAAAAAAACTAGGGCTAGCATGCCTTGGAGCAGTGCAGTGCGACCACCATTTGAGTAGATGATCAAGAAAAAGCAACATGGGTCTATAACACTGATCTTGCTAATGAGCAGGAAGCCCGGCTCTTTATGAGGCCCTTCTGCTCACCGACTTGTTGGGTGATGATACTGAGGGACGCTTCTTCTCTCTATTCAGAGGGAAGCCTCTGAGCTTTTCCATTTCCTGTCCTGGCAGTTTCCCACACTGGGTGACTTAAGTTTTATCATGGTTTCTTCCTACCAGTTTTCAATTCTTCACATACTTTTTGTCTCTTTCATTTTTTTCCCATGTTCTAAACTTCCACTTTCAAAGAAGTCTGTACTTGTGATAGTGTCCAAGATAGTTTTTTTCCTGATAGCTGCCCTCCCCCGCTCTGCTCCCTGCACTGAATCCCTGTTTATCCTCTCACCATGCTTTCATACATATAAAACAGACACTAAAACTCTTTTTATTCCAGCTTTTTACTGCAGCTTTTACTTTTAAGATTAAGGCTCTAAACCCAATGAATATTTCATGTGGAACACGTCTCAGCTCTCATTTGCTGAGATGGGTGTAATAACCAAGAGAAAAGCTGTAATAAAATAAACTTGTAAGGATAACCAGGCAGTATATATTAAGAGGGCCAAATTTATGACTGCTTCGTGAGTCAGAATGTTCTAGAAAAAGAATTGCAATTTTCCTTTTTTTACCTTTCTTAATCTTTTTTTTTTCCCCAGAGCTGTACAGTGTGGACCTTTGCTGCTAACTTTCGCAGCAGGTTTCTTTTCTGAACCTGTGAGCATGTCTTATGTCCATTCTTAATATTTTGTTTTTACTTTATCAGTCACAGACGAGTTTAAGTAGTGTTTCGCTGTGTTTCCCTCCAATTTCTACAAATACTGCAATCCCTCTCATTTTTCATACATCAGATCTGTTGCTCCACATTTCCCATTTTTTTCAACAGCTTCTAGCCTCAAGGCAGCTACAAAATCCACCCCCCCCAAAAAAAAAATATTGCTTTCTTGCAGCGTACCTCGCAGTCTTCGGTGGGAAGTGTGGCTAAACCCTGAGCTTCCCGTTTCACCAACACAACACTGAGACACTGACTTGTGAGGCTTCATGAGTGACTGGCTCTTTCATAGCAAGAAGCTCATAGTCACCATTTGAAAGAAAGCTACATCATTCACCTGCCTTGTGCTTTTCAGCTCATTAATCTTGACATGCCTATATCACCACCTTTTCTTATTTTCCATTTTTGTTGTTGTTGTTGTCATCATTGTTTGCTTTGTTCAATTTTATGTTTTTTTAAATATTTTTATTATTTTCTTTTCTGTGTGTGGGGGTGTTTTGCCTACATGTGTGTTTGTACATAACAAATGTGCCTGGTGACCATGACAGCCAGAAAGAGGATCAGAAAGAGGATCAGAAAGAGGATCAGAAAGAGGAGCTCAAGTTACAGATATTTGTGAGCCACCATGTGGGTTCTGGCACAATCAGTGTTCATAAACATGGAGCCATCTTTCCAGGCCCTAGCTTTACAGGTTTTTAAGATGGTCAATCCAGGATTATTTAAATTACTAAAATTGTTCTCCCCAGAATCACTACAAAATCCATAACTCCCAACGCATAGATAACACTATTTTCTATATCTGCATGGTCCAAAACAGGGGTGAATAATCAGAGACTTTGAAATACATAAGAGAAAGAAATTTCAGTTGGGAGATGTTATTATTAACATAGCCAAATGTAAGGGGGAAAATGTTGAAGCATTAGATTTGAACAA
Source organism: Meriones unguiculatus (assembly GCF_030254825.1). NCBI lineage: Eukaryota > Metazoa > Chordata > Mammalia > Rodentia > Muridae > Meriones > Meriones unguiculatus. The sequence continues at coordinate 89,455,401 of NC_083354.1, read as the reverse complement.
TAATATCCCAGTCCAAACAAGTATTTATGAGAAGGTTAGCATCCACTCACTTAATCTGTGATTTTTGTAATTATGTTATTACTTTCAAATTAAAAAAAAAGACAATTGATATTATCAAGTTCAGTCACCATAAATTTTAACCAAAACAAGAGTTGTAAATTTTAACCAAATTTAACCAAAGCTGTGTATTGGTGCGTGTGTGCAAGTACCCATCCCACAATGCAGATGTAGAGGTCAGAGGACAACTTGTAGGATTCATCTCAAGCTCAAGGCAAAAGGATGGCAAAAAGCTTTATCCACTGAGCTGTTTCCATGAATCTACCCTTTACTTTTTGAGACAGCATCTCTCCTGGAACACGGAGCTCATCAATTCAGTGACTCAGCTAGACTGACAGTCCAACAAGCTTGCAAGACCCTTCTATCTCTTCACACCAGGGCACTGGAGTTACAGGCATGAGCACCAGAACTAGATTTTTAGTGGGTATTGGAGTGAAAGGGTCTGAACTCAGATCCTCTTGTTTGGATGGAAAGGACTTTATCCACAAGGCCATCCCCCCTACCTTGTGATAGTGAATATTCTTATACTTATTTTATTGTGGGTATGGGAGAGGCACATGACACAGTACAGTGTGTAGCAGTTAGAGGATGGCTTGTGAGAGTCAGCTCTCTCCCGGCACAATGTGGGCCCTGAAGATAGAACTCAGGCTCGTGAACTCGTGACAAGCAGCTCTACAGGCTGGCCTGAGGGCAGATGTTAGGTAAAATTCTTTGCAACATGTTCACAAGTCTTGTTTACAAGTTGGGTCATATTTTAAAAATAATTCAAAATATTTTGTTGATGATGAACGATCATTTTGTACTCTAACAATAAAGACTGCGGGGTTGCAAAGCCGCATTATATAAGACTCTAGATGGAAGCTCGCAGGACTCAAATATCAATCATTGAAAGACACAATTTGATATTCAAGAGACTAGAGCTGCTCTGCCTTCTAGACAATTATTTATTGGATACCCTACTACCTAAAATCACTGCCTTTTAACCCCATTTTGAAGGAATATAATATGGCTTAAAAAGATGGAACACTATGTGGGAGTAAGGCATAAATTCTGTAAAATTTACATTTGTTGTTACATATCCCCTTGTATTTTCTTCAAAAGGTATTTTTTTTAAATTAATTTTTTTTCAAAAAATTGCCAAGAATTGAATTTATTAACATTAATAAAAAGTCCATTCAAAGTGAAGATACACTTTACTTAGAAGCAATCAAAGTACTTAATTTAAAACACAAGAAAATTCTGCCTTTTCAGTGACTTTCTGCATTCATATGCATCAGTTTGAATTAGGTTAGCATTAGAGGAATAAATGGGAAACAATTCATTAGCATGACCAATCCTGAGGAAATAGAACCACACAAATAGTTCAACTCCTCTGGGAGTATCCTAAGTCTATTTTTAATGTATGTACTTCCTTTTCACACACATTTCACATACTGAAATAATGTAAATTAAATAAAAACAAATGCTTTTGCACAGTCACAAGCACTAAGTAAATTATCTCATCTCAATGACTTACATTTTTCAACTTTTATTTCACTTTTACTGAGCTGGTTTGTGAGATTTTCTTTTGCTAGATTTTTATTTTATTATACTTAAATTGTACTTTGCATGACATTCATTAACTTAAGTGCCTTCTAGGGATATACTAAGCACATACATGTCAGTGGCATGTCACACTTTGATTCACTTAGCTGAATGCCAAAGCTTGATCCAGGCTAGCCCAACCCCCTTCCAAGTCCCCTCTTCCACCAGTGGCCTAGGGATAAGTTCAGCTGTCCTGAGCTAGGAGCTTTCCCAGACCCCCATTGGTCAGCCCCTGTGGTCACCAAACCTAATACCCCAGCTTCATCTAGATTAGTCTGTCTCCCTTCTAAGTCCCCTTTTCCAGCCAATGGCCCAGGGACATGGTCAGCTACACTGAGATGCACACTGTTCTCCAAACACATTGTGGGGTGCTCCCCTATGGTCACAAAGCCAGATACCCCAGCTTCATCCAGGAACTCCACCTGAGGTCACCACGCCAGACATTTCAGCATCCAAACATCCAGGGACAAGCAGGTGCCTGGAGGATAGCAAATGAACACATACAAGGGTCAGGGCAAGATAGCACCTTCAGAGCACAAGGATCCTGTGGCAGCGAGCCCTGAATACCCTAACACAACTGAAGCACAAGAGAATGATCTCAAGTCCAGTCTATAAAGATGATAGGAACCTTTAAAGAGGAAATGAATAAATAAAACAATGCAGAAAAATACGACTAAACAGGTAAAGGAGTTGAATAAAACTGTTTAAGACATGAAAATGGAAGTAGAAGCGATAAAGAAAACCTAGGGTAGAGAACAGAACAAAGATATAAGAATTGCAATCAGATTACAAGAGATAGAAGAGAGATTCTCAGACATAGACAACACAATGAAAGAAATTGATTCATCAGTCATAGAAAATACTAAATCTAAAAAATTTTGACACAAAACATCCAGGGATTCTGGGAGACTATGAAAAGACTTAACTGAAGAATAATAGAAACTGAAAAAAAATGAAGGGTCAAAGCTCCAGGGACCAGAAAATATTTTCAACAAAATCAGAGAAGAAAATTTCTCCAACCTAAAGAAAGAAATGCCTATAAACATAAAAGATTACAGAATACCAGTTAGATCAGAATAGAAAATAAAATCCTCCCACCACATAATAATCAAAACACTAAATCTACAGGAAAAAAAAAAAAAGAAAGACTATTACAAGCTACAAGAGAAAAGGGTCAAGTAACATACAAAGGCAGACATATTAGAAAAACATGGGACTTCTTAACAAAGACTCTAAAAGCTGGAGTCTGGGCCTGGACAGATGACTTGTAACCCCTGAGAGACCACAGATGCCACCTAAACTACTATACCCAGCAAAACTCTCAGCCACCTTAGATGAAGAAAACAAGGTATTCTGAGACAAAACCAAATTTAAACAATATCTATCCATAAAACCAGCTCTACAGAAAATACTAGAAGAAAGAAATCTAACCCAAGGAGGTCAGCTAGAAAACACAAGGTCAGAGAAAACACAAGAAATAAATAATTCCACACCAACAAAAACCAAAGAAGGGAAGCACACACAAACACATATACTAACATTTCCAACATCAAGTTAACAGGAAGTAATAACCACTGGTCATTAATATCTCTCAATATCAACGGACTCAATTACCCAATAAAAGACACAGGCTAAAAGAATGGATGAGAAAACAGGACCCACCATTCTGCTGCTTACAATATATGTACCTCATCAACAAAAACAGACATCACCTAAAAGTAAATGTCTGGAAAAAAGTTTTCCAAGAAGCAAGAAGCAAGCTGGAGTAGCTATTCTAGTATCTAGTAAAAAAGACTTTCAAGCAAAAGTAATCAAAAGAGATAGAGAATGACACTTCATACTCATCAGGGAAAAAATCCAGCAAGATGATATTTCAGTTCTAAACCTCTATGCCCCAAATGCAAGGGCACTCACATTCATAAAAGAAACATTAGTAAAACCTAAATCACACATTGAACCTCATACATTAATAGCAGAGAACTTCAACAGCCCACTCTCACCACTAGACAGGTCATCAAGACAGAAACTAAACAGAGAAATGATGAAACCAACTGACATTATGAATCAAATGGACTTAACGGATATCTACAGAACGTTTCACCCAAACACAAAAGAATATACCTTCTCAGCACCTCACAGAACCTTCTCCAAAACTGACCATATAGTGGGCCACAAAGTGAACCTCAAACAACACTACAAAACTGAAATAACTACTCCTTGTATCTTTTCAGACCACCATGGGTTAAAACTGGACCTCAACAACAGAAACAACAGAAAGCCTACAAACTCATGGAAACTGAACAACTCTCACTAGGTGATCACTGAGTCAGGGGAGAAATTAAGAAAGAAATCAAAGACTTTATGGAACACAATGAAAATGAGGCTACAACATACACAAACCTATGGAAAACAATGAAAGCAGTGCTAAGAGGAAAGTTCACAGCACTAAGTGTCTTCATAAAGAAATCTCACTCTAGTGACTTAACACGCGTAAAAGCTCTAGAATAAAAGGAAGCAAACACACCCACTGCTATGTCGTGTAGGCAATTCAACTGGCCTACCCACAGGGGCCTTTAGTGTCCTGACAATATCTTTTGTCACCACCTGTATCCTATGACACCACCTGTCATCACCTGGGCCACGTGCTCCAGATATAACCCATCTTCCACTCCATCCACTCTCTCTGCTTTGGTTTCTCTCTCCTTTTCTCCTCTCTGACTTTCTCTCCTGGGGCCCATAACCCACCCTCCTTTCTCTTCTCCTGTGCTCTCACACTGTCTCTCTCTATCTCTGTCTCTTTCTCTCTCTACCCTCATGGCCCAGTCAGGCCCAAATGCCTTTCCCCTTTTTTTCCTCCAAATAAATCTCTTCTTATCAGATATGTTGAGTGTGCTACATTTTTAAAATATATCCTAACACCCAAGAGAAGTAGACAACAGGAGACAATCAAACTCAGGACTGAAATCAATAAAATAGAAATAAGAACAATACAAAGAATCAAAAAACAAAACAAAAAACAAACAAACAAAAAAAAAACAAAAACAAGAACTGGTTCTTTTAAAAAATCAAGATAGATACACCCTTACCCAAACTAACTAAAAGGCAAAGAGACAGTATCCAAATTAACAAAATCAGAAATAAAAATGGGGACAAAACAACAGACATTAGGGAAATCAAAAGAATCATAAGGCCTTATTACAAAAACCTGTACTCCACAAAACTGGAGAATCTAAAAACAATTAATGAAATCCTAGATAAATACCACTTACCAAAGCTAAATCAAGATCAGGCAAATTATTAAAATATTCATATAGCCCCTAAGGTAATAGAAGTAGTCATTGAAAGTCTCTCAACCAAAAGAATCCCAGTGCCAGACAAGTTTTAGTGCAGAATGCTACCAAACTTTCAAAGAAGAGCTAACACCAAAACTCCTCAAGCTATTCCACAAAATAGAAACAGAAGAAAGATTGCCAAACTCATTCTTTGAGGCTACATTTACCCAGATACCATAATATCTCATAAATACCCAACAAAGGCAGAGAATTTCAGTCCAATCTCCCTTATGAACATTGACACAAAAATACTTAAAAAACAAACAAACAAACAAAAACCTTGCAAATCAAATCCAAGAACACATCAAAGATATTACCCACCATGATCAAGTAGGTTTCCTTCCTGGGATGCAGAGATAGTTCCATATATAAAAATCCATCAATATAATCCACCATATAAACAAACTGAGAAAAAAAAAAAAAAAACATGATCATCTCACTAGATGCTGAAAAAGCCTTGACAAAATCCAACACACCCCTTCATGTCTAAAGTCTTAGAGAGATCAGGCATACAAGGCCCATACCTAAACACAATAAAGGCAATATAGAGCAACCCAATCATCAACATCAAATTAAATGTAGAGAAACCTAAAGCATTCACACTAAAATTGGGGACAAGGCAAGGCTTCCACTTTCTCCATATCTATTCCACATAGTATTTGAAGTTCTAGCTAGAGCAATAAAGCAACTAAAGGATATCAAGGGGGTACAAATCGGAAAGGAAGAAAACAAAGTATCACTTTTCACAGATGATATGATAGTATAAAGAAGTGATCCCCAAAATTCTACCACAGAACTCCTACAGTTGATAAACACCTTCAGCAAAGTGGCTGGATACAAAATTAACCCCCCCCCAAAAGTCAATAGCTCTCTTGTATACAAATGATAAATGGGCTGAGAATGAATGAAGGAAGGAAGGAAAAGAAAATCAATTAAAAAGAACCAACATACAGATAGTAGTTTCCTTTCCTTAGTGTTATTCAGTATTTTTATTTGCTTTATTTTACAATGACATCAACATAATGTATTAAAATGTCTAAAAATAAGTGTGTTTTCCCCCTGGCTATAAAAACATGGCCACCTACTCTATTCTTCACGGTATCTGCCAACTGTAAGTCTGAAAGACCTTTTTGAGTTACGGCTGGGTTCAGGTCAAAACAGTTGGGGACTAGCTTACGAATTTTAATAAGCTAGATGATGCAGGCATTTTGTAGCTAATTACTACAAAATGCAATAGTTCTCCGTTAACACAGCTAGATAGCCAGTTCCACATAAGAGTTCCCTGTCTTCTGGGCTCTGCTTGTTCCTCACAACTCTCTATAGTTAAATAAGCTAGCTTCAGCATTTTACTCCACTCTCCAACCCTTCAATGGGATCATCCCTGCTTTCTAGGACCCCAGATCACTCTCAAACAAACCACAAGAAATTCACTCCAGGATGCTGGTTTCACTTTGCCCTCTCCCTGACAATACCTTGACTAAGCAGATTGAATCCTTTCGAGTCTCTAGCTCCTCAATTCTGATGGTTATTATAACAATTAGAAGACAATCTGGACCACCTTCATACTGGGCAGAAGTGTGTCTATTTTTTTTTTCTACTCTGGGAGATATCTGTGTGATTTTACAATGCTTTCTTGCAGCTTTAACCCAAAGACTCAGTGGAAAGTATTTAAGTGTATTCTAAAATTGTATCAAATCCACATTACCTAATGACAAAGATTTATACCACCAAAACTAATCAATGGAGCAAATAATTAAAAGTAGTATTCCCACTAAATGATGCTTGTTCAGTTATGTCCAAGAAAACCTCAGGGTATGTAATAGTATGAAGGGTTTAGGGCTACTGCTAATGCATAGAAGGCTTAACCTGTCAAAATTTCTTAAATTATCCCTACATACCCTGTTTTCCAAGGAAACTTAAGAACAAGTAATGGAAAGGGACTTTCAAAATATATTTCTTGGTTTATGAATTTAGTCACATATAAAAATGTATTCTTAGGAGCAAATGAAATTTGTATGCTCGTGTTCCTTTTTCCTTCTTATTCTCTCACCCTGATGGATGTCAGAAAGCTGCATTTTCCAGGTAGGTTGCAATTTCTTCATAACTTGAGCACACACTGTGATTATATGCTGCGGGGTCAACAGCTAAAGTACTGAATGGACATTTTGAATGCTAGTGGCAACTCTATTGTCCTTTTGTGCCTGGAATTCAGGTACCAGTATTCTACCATAATTATTACTTGACATTTGGAATGGGCTGGGATTTAGGTTCTTTATTTTTAACTACTGATCATCAAAAGACCACATCAGTGATCATTTCAAACATCTTAGGAGCCCTGTTTCTCTCTACACGCTTGATCTCCTGTAATTATAGGTTAATACTCTATTTAGAAAGGCCTTGGCAACTATAGTTTGAGGCATTCACAGATATACGTGATGCATTGTACTAGACAGCTCATCTCTAGAAATGTAAGGTTAATAATGATAAACGGTAAAGCACGTGGCAGTTTAAGGGATAACAAGGTGCTGAGTGAAATGAAGGTGGAGAGGGAGGAAACAACAAAAATCAATGGTACTTTTTCTGAAGTAAGCTACTACTGAATAAACTGTTTCCTTCACTGAAGTGAGTTAAAAAAAATCATATAAAAATGACAGAAGTATGTGTTATAGACATAACTTCTTTGAGCTCTTCTTCCCCTGAATGACATTTGTTTTTCGTTCAGAGCTTGCAAATGAACTCCTTTCTGCTGACACTAAAGGAAGAAAAGGATCTTTTTCCCACATGATTACCACCAATGATGTTTTATGTAGGCAATAGTCCCACTGCGCATTACTGAAGAATATTTGGCTGGTTTTCTTCTGTAAATTGTTAGAGGATATAAACTTCCAGTTTTAGTGCTTTTATGAGATTTTTGAGTGTGTCTCTACTTCTGGTTCCTTCTCTTGCGCTCTTTTTCTTCTATTTATTTGTTTTGACCAATTCCAATGTGTTAGTTTTTGTTCTATCTTGGTATATTTTATCTTATTATTGTCACTAAAAGGCCTGTTTTCTTCTGTTGTTTGTTTTGGGGTTTTTGGTTTGTTTGTTTTTTTTAATTTATTTACTTATTCCCTTTCATCCTGGTTATAGCCTCATCTCCTCGCAGTTCTCCCCCTTTGCACAGCCCTTCCCCCCATTCTCTCCTCTCCTTCTTCTCAGAAAAGAAGGAAGTCCCTGTGTGTACCAACCCATCCTGACACATTAGGTCACTGCAGACTTAGGCCCATCCTCTCCCACTGAGACCACACAAGGTAGCCCAGTTAGGGGAATGAGATCCAAAGGGAAGCATCAGAGTCAGAGAGAGCCCCACCTCCAATTGTTAGGAGGACCCACACAAAGATCAATTTGTGTAACTGCTACATATGTGCAGGGGGCTTAGGACCCGTCCACGCATGCTCTTTGGTTGGTGGTTCAGTCTCTGTGCGCCCCCATTAGCCTAGCTTATTTGACTCTGTAAGTCTTCTTGTGGAGTACTTGACCCCTCCAGCTCCCTCCATTGTTCCTACAACTCTTCCATAGGACCCCCTGAGCTCTGTCTAATATGTGACTGTGGGTCTCCGCATCTGTTTCCATCAGCTGCTGGGTGAAGCCTCTCAAAGGACAGTTGGGCTCCTGTCTATAAGCATAGCAGAGTGACATTAATAGTGCCAGGGATTGGTTCTCTCCCATGGGATGGGGCTCAAGTAGGGCCAGTTTTTGTTTGGCTCTTCCCTCAATCCTGCCCTATCTTTCTTTGTCCCTGTACATCTTGTGGGCAGGACAAACTCTGAGCCAAAGATTTTGTGGATGGGTTGGTGTCCTTGTCTCTCTACTGGAAGTCTTGCCTGGCTACAAAAGGAGATTACTTAAGTCTCCATATCCCCCTCTGCTAGGATGATTGCATCTCACACAGAAAGGGAAATAAAATAGGCATTGGAGGTGGAGTAAGGGAGGGAACCGGGTAGGAAAGGAGATGGGGAGGGGAGAAGTGGAAATTAGAAGTAGGGAGGTTGGAGGAGGCCAGGGGAAAGACTGGGAATCAAAGGTGGGGGTCATCTCTGGGATTTGCCAGACACCTGGGGTAGGGGAGGCCTCAGGAAGTCTATAAGGGCTACCCTAGTTGATCTGCCTGTTTGATTTTTAAGGAGAGACAGAAAGGAAGTGGATTTGCAGTGAAAGAAAAGTGGGAGGAAGTAGAGGAAGAAGTAGAGGGAGAGAAAATATAGTTAAGATATGTTATATGAAAAAAAAATCTATTTTCAATGAAAGGAATAGAAACACAGAAGCAATGTGGAAACATGGGCCAATATTTAATTTTTGATAAAAAGACTTCTCAGAAGCAAAGCTTACCTCCTAAGATGGCCCATGCCATCTGATCAATAAGAGACCTGTGTTTCACTGGACTCTCTGCTGACTTACTGAACTCACCTAACTCACCACTTAGCTCTTCGTGCAAAGGCTTTCTAGATTCAAGTAGCCCTAACATTAAGAGTATAAAGTTCTATCTGGTGATTCTGTCAACACAGGTCAAAGAGGTACCCTTGAAGTACTCTCTGTAAAATAAAAACTTAGGAGACAGGAAAATGCCAAGACAGTCAAAGGATGGGATCTAACAGTGATAACCCATTGAATCAGGTACCAGTCAAGGTTATGAATAGCGTTTATAAAAGTTCAGAGATGCACACTCAGGGCACATGTTCTTGGGCATCAATTCTATAGTATTTTCTGATCAATAGGAGCTCATAGGATTGTTTCAGTTTCTAAACTCTAGACTCACGCGAGAATGTAGCTGTAGGCATAGCACTCGCAGAAGCACAAGACCTGTAAATCTTGTTCAGGCTAGGAACAGGGGCAAATACTAAATGTCATCATGGCCAGAAATGCATCAAGTCAGATTCATGTGTTAGACCTGCAATAATGCTGAAACGTCAAACACATGTAGGCTCTTCTAGCTGGGTATTTTGTATGTCAGCTGCCAACATCCTGTAGATATATCATCATCACATGGTAAACATCTTTACAAAAACTGTCAGTATTTAGGAAAGCCAAAGAGAAGAGACAACTGAGGATAGGGGTGGGGGAGAAAGTGAATCCGAGGCAGGAAATGGGGACATAGGAGGGGGCGGGAGCAGAGAATCGACAAGAACAAAGCATATGTGAGAATGATGTTGTGAAACTGTCTTTTGTGTTATTCTTTAAAACTAATACCGAGGATCAAACAAAACTTGGAGAAACCTTGCCTCTTTGTTCATACATTACTAGTGCCAACTAAACTAAGTTAAATCTCCATATGTTAGCACCACAAAACAACCAACCACTCAATCTAAGTCTAAACAGGAAGTTCTAAGTAGAAACAAAATTTGAGTATGAATGACAGATAGCCTTAGCAGCTCATGGTCATTGTGGAAACTACATTTTTCTCACACCTCTGCACTTCCAATTATGTTAACAGCTGACCATGGAAATGTTCAAATACCAAAGGCATGAAACTTTCATGTTATTTATGGCCCAGCCAGAGCAGGAAGTATCAGAAACCTCATGGGGATTCTCTCCCTCCAGTTATTTTTATCTCTATGCTTGTGTTTGTAGAGGTCTGAATAGTTCACAGGCCTCTCCTGAAGAAGTCTGATTCTTTTTAAAAGAAAAAAAAAAATAGCTCTAAGAGTTTGTATTTCCTAATAGTGGTAGTTTTTAAATGTTGTAAAAAGCTAACAGGATTATATCCCAGAACATGAACAGTTTGTGATCTGTAAGCTAGATGTGGTAAAGAGTTCTGTCAGGGACAAAAATGTTCTAATCTAAACGTTACTCAAACTAATCGCATGTCTATGAATGAGCCTAGGGGCATAAGTTGCTACACAACACATATACCTATCTGCGCTCTGGTTTAACTAAGCAGCTATTTCAGCCATGTCTAGGCAAGAGGGGGGCCTCTTTGACTGGCAGCAGTAACACAAACCTAGTGCAAGGATAGGTTAGGTAGGGACAGCCATTTCTGGTCAAGGTGCTACTGTCATGCTGAAGAAAGGAGCTATCTGGAAGGAGGTGTGAGAGAAGAAATGTTTTTCAGGCAAAAGCATTGGCACCCTAACCCACAGAGAGGCTCCCAGGCTGTAGGACTACAACCTGGCCTAATTCTCCAGCAGTGCATTTGTGGCTAGCGGCACACCACACAAAAAGCTCTGTTTCCTAGTAAGGGGGACAGGAATTGTTTCTGACATGAACTCCTGAGCTTCCCTTCCCCCCTGAGGGAGGAGCAGCCTTGCTAGGCCACAGAGAAGGACATCCTGAAGATACCTGATAAGCTAGGGCCAGATGGAAGGAGAGGAGGACACCCCCTCTCAGTGGACTCGGAAGGGGGCAGGGAGGAAATGAGGGAGCGAGGGGAGGATTGGGAGGGAAAGAGGGAGTGGGTTACAGGTGGGTTACAAATGAATGTATAAAATTGTTTAAAAATAAAATATTAAAAAAAAGCAAAAAAAAAAAAAAAAGCTGTTTCTACACCCACCTCGTATCATTGTTGCCAGGTTACATATCCAGGCCTATGACAAGCAGCCAGGTAATTTGTTTTAAATGGTGTTCTGCTTTTACACCTCCCATTAAAAAAGAAAGAAAATGCAAATGAGTTTTCTGTTGAACAAAATCTGCGTTCTTTCTTTCAGCCAAGGTAGAAAGAAATACAAGTAAGACAGAAAAAAAAAAAAGATGAAACACTCTGTAGAATCATTGGCACCATGACATTTTTTGAGTAAATACAACTATTTCACAAATATTAAATTTCATAAATAATTCATAAGCCTTAAAAAAGTCAATAAAAACTTCTCATCATATAGTCTGGTATATTATCAAATACTTACGATATTTAAGAACATAACATAGGAGTATTTTTGTCACATACATTTTCAACGGCAGAATCACACGAAATCTGTGTCAAGAGCTTCTTATAACCCAGCACAAGTCACTGTGAGCGTATAGGCAGCCTGCTTCTAGGTTGCCTAGCAACTTATGTTGGCATCACACGCAGCTGCCAGAGGCATATGCAGATAAAGGCAGCCTGCCAAGGGAGCATGCTCACTCCAACATTCTCTCCTTCCCTCTTTCCTCTTTCAGTGTGCCCCACCATCCCCTTCTTTCTCTTCTCCTACACTCTCCCACTGTCTCTCGCTCTCTCTCTCGGTCTCTTGGTCTCTGGGTCTCTCTCGCTCTCTTTTTCTCTCTCTCTACCACCATACAATAAAGCTCTTCATACCAGTTCTGCTGAGTGCTTGTAGCATTTTTCAATACACTGTTATAGTCACCATACATTTTCTTCTGCTCTCTTTGCTCACTTGGACTGATAAGTTAACCACTGAATGCTGAGGTGCCTGTAAACAGCTAAATCAAGTCTCTCAAATGACAAGATGATGGACAAACAGTGAAAGAAGTTAAGGACTATATTTCTCTTCAACCAAAATGTAAATTGAATAGACTTGAAGCAACTATTTTCTTTCTTGGTTTGTCTAGAGGTTGGAAGCTGCCATTTATGTTCAAAGAGGAAGTTGTACCTCATGCAGTTAGAAAAGACCGCATTGGCCTGGCATCCATAGTATTTCTTTCCCTCACACACTATGCCTTAGCTACATGGTTCCATCAAATGATGCCGAAAGCCTGGAGACTGGAGAGACGGTAGCCAGCCTGAGCAGGGCAAACATGCCTCTGGCAGGCCTCGCCCTTCTTCCCTAATCTCTTGCCCAACTAAAAATCATTAGATTACATTTCTAAAGCTAGCCACCAAGGACTGTTCCCTTATTTGGCCACTTCTTCCTCCTGAGGCTGACATCCACAGTCAGGCTTTCAAAGTACCAAAGTCCAGCAATCAAATGCCTCTTTTGGCTCTCCTGATAAACATGTCCAATTAAAATTAAATGTTTGATCCTAACATGGCGTTTCCCCTGTCACCTTTATAAACTGTCATTTTCGTTTTTCTTTTTAATTTTTTATTTAACTTTTATTAATTACACTTTATTCACTTTGTATCCCCCCATAAGCCTCTCCTTCCGCCCCTCCCTCCTCCCCTCCTGATCCCCCCCTCCCTCCCCCTTCTTCACGGATGCCCCTCCCCAAGTCCACTGATAGGGGAGGTCCTCCTCTCCTTCTTTCTGATCTTAGTCTATCAGTTGTCGTCAGAAGTGGCTGCACTGTCATCTTCTGTGACCTGGTAAGGCTGCTCCCCCCTCAGGGGGAGGTGATCAAAGAGCAGGCCAATCAGATTATGTCAGAGGCAGTCCCTCTTCCCATTACTATGTAACCCACTTGGACACTGAACTGCCATGGGCTACATCTGTGCAGGGGTTCTAGGTTATCTCCATGCATGGTACTTGGTTGGAGTATGAGTCTCTGAGAAGTTCCCTGTGTTCAAATTTTCTTGTTCTGTTGCTCTCCTTGTGGAGTTCCTGTCATCTCCAGCTCTTACTATTTCCCACTTCTTACATAAGATTGCCTGCACTCTGCCCAACAGTTGGCCATCAGGCTCAGCATCTGCTTTGATAGTCTGCAGGGCAGAGGCTTTCAGAGGCCCTCTGTGGCAGATTCCTAGGTTGTTTTCTGTTTCTTCTTCTGGCTTTCAGAGGCCCTCTGTAACAGGTTCCTAGGTTGTTTCCTGCTCTCTTCTTCTTCATTTTCTTATGGGCCACATCTGTCTCCTCTCTATCCAAAGACAGTCCTTTGTCCCCCATGACAAACATCCCTTCCCCATCTCCCTTGTTTGTTTCTCTCCTTCTTCCTTGTCCTCAAACTCCTGCCTTTGGCTCTTCTTGTTGCCCTTTGTCTCTTTGGACCAAATAAAGTTCTTTGTGCTGAAAATTTGGCCTTGGAGTATCTTGTGCCAAATACTGGTCCCTCCATAAACAATTTCATACAATAAAGTATATTTCACCTTAAGTGCCAATATAGTACAAGAAAGAAAACATATCTGGATGCAGGATCAGCAAATGTTAGTCCATGGGCCAGATTCAGCCAATTGACTATTTTTATTTATGAGGTGTTATGGGACCACAAGCACAAATTCAATGATTTAGACTGTCTGATTTTGCATTACAGGAGCTAGGTGAAGTATTTGCAGCAAAATGTGGGAGAAAATATGTTCATATGTGTGATGAAAAGATTATTAATGTGTGACCTGTGTGTTATCAGAAAGTAAGAAAGAGAGAGGGAGAGGGAGCGGGAAAAAGAGAGAGGAGAGAGAGAGAGAAAAAGAGAGAGAGGAAGGAAGGAAAGACTAAAGCTGGCAAAAGGAAAAGATGAATGTCAGATAAAATATGCTAAATTTGAATTGCAGGTATGTAAATAATTTGTGTAAGTTAAGTATTTTTAAACAGTCCTTTGGACATAAATATTCTAAAATTCATTTGTGGGTTATCTGAAATCTATATTTACCTAGGTTTCTTTTTGCTTTTATCTCTGACATTGAACCTGAGTTTTGAGGTCATTGCATTGTCAATACCATAGAAAAAGCTTCGCTTGCTGATGATCTAACTTATGCTCCAGTTATTATGCAGAACTCAAAGGGAAAGAATTTTGTCTTCAGGCTTCCTGGTGGCTTTATCCCCTCCTTAAATATCACCTGAGACTCAGAATTATTGGCAGCCCTGACTTTTAGAACGTTCCTTCTTCTACTGAGTCACGACAGCTTCTGTCTACATGAGGAGAACACACATATCACAGGAAATTTTCTCTTCCCAGAACTCATTCTGAAAGCATTAATTTCATAAAGCATGGGCTTGATTTCCATTAGTGCTGTAAACTGTAGTTGCCAGATTTAGCTTGAACCAAATACGATTCATCTAACTACGCCATCTAAGTTCACATTAGGTTTTCTTCAGTAACACTCTTGATAACAATGAATTTCTCAGTCAATTAAATGTGCCAGGTCAAAGGAACTGCTATTATTTAAGGCCCCATGTCTTGCAATTAGACAGAAAATCTTTTTCAGTGCATTGTATCTACATTATAAACCTTTCATGCTATACACTGGATTAGTTTTACTCTTCACCTAGAATGTTCACAAAACATTTCAGGAAGCCAGAGATCCCCTCTGATACACATGGTCCTCTAAATTCAGAACTTTCTCTGGATGTTTTTGGAGACACACAGAAATTTGAAAGGAGAAAGACAGAGGGGGCGGTGTACATGTGGAAGTTCTCCAAATAAATAAATTAAAAAAATAATAAGATGAAACAGATAGTATTACATAGTATCAATATATCAGCTTTCCTTCCTTGTTTATGTATTTTAGATTTTTTTTTCATCTGAAAGCTTGTTTTACATTGAAAGAAATAAAAGCATTCTGCTCTACTATACTCCTACCTCAACCCTAAGTCTTGAAACATGTGAGAGCATTGGGTAGAGAAGGTTGACATGGATATTTATGAAGAGAGAGGTTGGTGAGGCGAACTAATGCACAGTAATAATTAAGATAGTTGGTCCTTCAAAGGCAAAAAGAAACATGGCATTTCCTAAATGTCAATTTTTTTCCCAAAACATTGAAGTTTTTTATGACACTCGGGTGAATTGCTGCCAGATTCTAATTAAAGCTCTACTTCATCTGGAGAACCATTGGCACAGCATTTCAACGTGACTCCTGTGCAAGGAATATTTTTCTTGTCAATTTTAAAAACCACAGCTCTCACCCCAAAGGATAATACATAGTTTGTTCTGGAGTCAAATATGAGTGACCATGTCCTGGGAACACAGATTTTGGTTGCCTCAAATTCCATGTTCCACTGTGCTAACAGTTTTATTATGTTTTTATAGTAACAAAATAAAGCCATAAATCAAACCAATTTTAAAATGCATTGGTGACTAGATTGGGTAAAAAGGTTCCAGCGAAGCAGGAAATCTGTGATACAGGCCTCAGATGCTATCTGATGGCATTCTTAGCTGTTGGATTAATGGAACTTAGCTGTTGGATACTCCAAAGGATTTGTCTAAAAGTCACAAGATGTCAGTCAACACACAGAGGTGGGTAATACATAGCTCTTTAGGGGGGTCTCGGATAATCCAATGTAGTTTGGCTTGGAACCTGCAACATTCCAATGCCCCACAATCAATGGCAAGCTAATCAGTTATATTCTGTTATATATCACATATCAGCATATGATATCAATCTATGATATATATCATCCATATAGTCTAAAGATATTCTAATCGGATATAAAGTTGTGCCAGACTTTATAGAATTCAGCTTATTTTTTTTATAGAATTCACAACTTTATAGAATTCACATCTTTATATACTCTTTAATTCACATTGTCTGTGTATGGGACAGGAACAAATCTTGAGTCAGTTATTGAAAAACAAGGTATGTTGGAAGTTTCAGAGGAACAAAAGACAAATAACTGCTCTTTAATTTTATGTTCGATCTCTTTAAAAAACAAAACATAAGGGAGCCTTTTGTTTCTCTCCTCAACATCCATAAGCTTTTGCACATTTAGGAAAAAAATCTGCAAACTCTAGAGGCAGATAGCTTACCAAATGACTGAAGCAAATTGCTTATTTCTAAATCCTACTGAGGGAGGGTTGGGGTTTTAGTTTTTGTCTCGATAACCTAACTATGGGCAGGTGTTAATTCCTCCCTAAGCATTATTTCCACTGACACTTTCATAGAGTCTGTAAAAAAAAAAAACATACTTTTGTGAAGATGTGAACGCTATGTATAAAAATACTCTGTAAATGTTTAGTTCTTGCTACTTGGTTACTTGTTTTGTTCTATTCCCAAATGAAACAATGCATTATGTTAGGATTTATTACTTGTTTCTTAAATTTATTTTGAATCATATATTTACTTGTGCTTTAAAGCATCATTTTGGTGTGTCAATTATTCCTAAAATTGCCACTTAGAAGAGTCACGTTTTATGCTGCACGTTACAGAGAAGTACTGCAAACCTACAGGGCACAAGACATTGTTAGGGCCTCCAGTTTGGATGCTGATCTAAGCAAACCATAATCCCCATCCTCATGTAGCTCTGCCCTTGCCAAGGTAAGTTACAGTTCTCACTCACCAAAGGCTCCAATCAAGAGCTCAGGAGTAAAAATAGCATTCCAGACATAAATCATCCAGCCTGGAGCAACATATATGTATATAAAAACAAGACTGTCCACAATTCTCTGGAGGGCTCCCACAAACCCCACACTGTCTGGTCCTGTAACAAGAGATGGCAAAGAAGGCAGTTAGCAAAACACTAGACATCCTGTTGCATCTTCCTCGTTGGCAAAGGTCACAGCACTGTTCGGAACAATGCTTGCGGTTCCTGTGAGAGACACCCCCCCCGCCCCCATGCTTCCCTGAAGAAGTCAGGTAGCATAGCTAGCTGTGTGCTCCTTTTTGTTTGTGGCACTGGCCAGAAGCAAGCCCCTTTCCATTCCACACACTATCTAGCTGCTTTGGTGCAGCAGCCAGTGGCCGGACTTAGAGAAAACACAAACCCTTTAAGACTGCGAGGTGCACTTCACATTCTAGTTTAGCCTACACTTGCATCTGCTTAAGTAGCCATCTGTACTGCCCTTAGATATTTCTTCTAGCTCCCGTAGCTATTTGTAGGCATGACTGGTAGAAAGACCAAATTAATTTGTATCAAAGGTCAGACCTTCCAAAGGACTGGTGCTCCAGTGTTTCCTTTTTCCCGTTTCTAATATATTTCAATTTATTTATTGTATTTATACTACATTATAAAGTCACTGTCTTTATTAACTATTTCTACCTGAACTAGTTTGTAAGTGAGAAATAGATTTCTGTTGAGTTTGTACAATATGAAATACCTAGGAGTTGATCTGGTTTCTATTCTAAGACAGTGCTCCGTAAACATTCATTCAATATTTCTTAAGTAATCCTATAAGAAAAATCAATGTGTCTGTGTGTCATATGGTCTATAAGCCTCGTAATATATAATACTAAAGATTTGTTATTGAACATGTTATTTAACTGGATGACTATGAATGCAAACAGAAGAAAAATTATTGTTCTATACACGTTTCCATAACATCTGCACAGCATCTGCTTTCTCGACATGAGGATGGAAATGTTCCTTGTGCAAGGGTCCGAGACTCGCTGAAGAAAGACCCCATACTCAAGTAGTATGTAAGAGCAAAGAGCGTTGCTTCTGCAGAGAAAAATCAGCATGCAGGGATCACCTACAAAAAGGTGACCCTGAAATGAGCTTGCAGGTTCTTTTAAAGGCTTTAGAAGAATTTTTACTGGGGCTATGTGACTTCAATTGGGATTGACTGGTGCCCAGAAAGGCTAAATGATTCTGGTTGAGATTGGCTCTCACTTTGATGAGAGAGTGGATTACCTCATAGTAGGTTTGGTCTTCACTAGTACCTGTCCTTAGGATTCTTGGAAAGATTCAATGGAACATACAGCATGGATATGACAGTATCGTTATCTTTATGTTTTTCCACAAAATGAAATGTCACAGTGTGGCCTCGTGATGTTTAACACAGCACCTCTTATTCTGTAGGACAAAGAGTTCACTATGTGATCTACCAATTGTCACAGGAGTGGTAGCCTCTTCTTTACCACAATTACTAGGCAGGCATTGCAATATGAGATCAGTAAGCAGGACACCTTCAGAAATAACCACTCTCTATTTCTTCTAGTAATTATTTCTCCCAAGCGTTAATCAACCACACACTCTCAGAAAGAGAAAAGAAAAAAGTTACAGATCTCATAGACAAATAACATATATGCATATATTTAATATTAATATATATTAAATATATATTTAAATTTCATCAGAGTCTCTTTCTCATTAATCATTCCTCTGCTCAACACACATACTCCAAGCCTAAATTGGACCTCTTCCAGCATCTTCCTCGTGAGTCAGTCCTGCAGTCTATTCATTTCTTGCTGTTGCCCAATGCAGACTCATGAAGCAGTCTATCGCATTCATAACACACAATAAAAAATCACTCCCTTTCACAGCATTAAATCTACCCACTGGCTGGTTCTGATCTTGAGAATTCAGAGTGGGCTAGCCTCCCTGTTCATGGTTTACATGAAGATACCCAGCAATCTAGGGTTCTTTTCTAGTGGAACACACCTTCTGCTTGTTACCATACCTTATATAACAAAGCTACTAGACTTCTTCACCCCAATGACTTCCTCTAATTTCTCCCACAAGACTGAAAAATTGTCATTGTGATCTACAAGTCATGACTCCAAACTATAAACATGACACAACCTGGACTTTGTCTGAAAATTTAGCCGTAAACAATTTGAAATTCTAGCCTCTTTAAGGTTATTGGGCTCTTGTGCAGATATTTCTAGAATCTGCATTCTAATATTGCCTCAGAGGATAGTGTAGCCACATAAAGTTCTCATGTCAGCTGCTGTTGGGTTAGGTTTCAGGCTTCTTGGCAGACATGGGCCCATGGTATACTTTCTTTAGGTAATACATATATATGCTGGGATCGCATATGATGTGGGAACCATCACATGGCAGCCTAGGAACCATGCTCTAGTTCCAAGATTACTGTAGATCACTCAACCTTCCTAATGCTGTGCCCTTCAATCCAGCCCCTTACGTTGTGGTGACCCCCAAGCATAAAATCATTTTTGTTGCTACTTCATAACTGTAATTTTGCTACTGTTCTGAATCCTAATGTAAATATCTGATGGTCTAAATATCTAACGTATTTTCTGATGGTCATAGTCTTTTCCTGGGAATGCATCGTTTGGTCCCTCCAAAGGCTTCTTGACCCACACCGTAGAGAAACACTGCTGTAGAAGAAGCTGGTTTTCTTCTAAAGGACTAAAGTCTAGTTCCTATGGGGCAGCTCACAGCTGCCTGTAAAAATCCAGCTCAAGGGGATCTAATGCTCTCTTCTAGCCTCCATGGGAACCTATCCATTGAACACAAAAAATAAAATAAAAATAAAATCTTAAAGAGAAAAAGAAAAGGAAGCCAGATTGGAGGTTTGGTATCAGGACAAAACCCACCTAAGAAAATTAAAAAAAAATTAACAGAAAGGTGGCACAAACAATTTGTAAATAAGTATGCACAATTCTGAGGTGATTTTTTCAGATTACAACATGTGGAAATACAAAGTTAAATCTTTTATAACCACCATTTCCTGCCCTTGTGTCCATGTGTACTTTATTATATCTACAGTCATCCACAAAGGTGTGCAAAACTTAATGAAATAATCATTCTCTTTCGTCTTAGCACTTACTTATTTTTATCAGTGTGTACATGTGCCTACATGAATTCAAGGGATGTGTAGTGTGTGTGTGTGTGTGTGTGCGCGCGCGCGCGTGTGTGTATGTGTGTGTATCTGCATGTCTGTGCATGCCATGACAGTCACGCATAGGTAGTTCACAGTATAACTTTTGGAAAGCCAATTTTCTTTTCCTTACTCTCTGGGTTCCAGGAATTGATTGAACTCAACACCTTAGAATTGTAGGGCAAGCACTTTTATCTGCTGAGGCATCTTGATGGCTTGCATCCATGAATTGTTCTTTGTAAATTATCTATAACTTTTATTATAGTCTAAAAAGCAATGGAGAAATTAAGAACCATGCTTATTCCACTTTTATATAAGCAATATAAACCACAAAGTTTTAGGAAAATTGTCCAAGATTATTTAGCAATAGGTAATAGGATCTGAATTACAGACAAGGTCCTCAAACTCTAAGTCCCAATTCTTGTCACTGCCATGCATAATTTTAAGAAAGCATTACTAAGTAAAAAACATGCATAATAAAGGAACACACAATGTATCACAGTAGTTTTCTCCAAGATTAAGCCCTTCAAATTCTGGCTGCAAATATCATAAAACATAGGATATAAAAGGGAAGTGAAACAACAGATTACTCTAGTACAGGATGTTTACAATGAGATGGAACACAAGATTTTCTATGGTGTGCGTGAAACATTCTATCCTGCAGAGAAACTCATTAAGGCAGGAAGAAAGCAATCCAAAATAGCTTCAGGAAGTCCCTGAAACTGATAGGTTCAGTAGCCCTCTTCTCAAGAATGTATCAGCAGTAAAGACTGCTGATAGTCACTGTCAGACAAGCCCAATAGCCTGGAAGAAGCAGAGACCAGCTGAACAGCATAGAAGGAACAAATATAATCCAAGCTGCCTCAGATCAGCTTGGCTTAGTCACCAAGAATGGACAATTGTCAACCTATAAAGCTGCCATCAGGATGGGCAGTGTGCTTCCTGGGCCCAGATTTCATAAACTGCCACCTATTATGGAGTAGGCTTTTGGTGTTTTTGTTTTGTTTTGTTTTGTTTACCATTTCTGCTTCTGTAAGTAACCCCTTGCCTATGTTCTCCTGTACATAGCTCCAATAAAAACATTTATTCACCAGGTTGGACTTTGGTGTACTTTGTGGTATTCATTTTTTGGTCTCTTGTCAGTTTCCTATCTGGATGAATACATGTTTGTTGTACATCTCCCCAGTAACAGTATTTTTATAACATATTATAAATATAATATAACTCATTATTCAATTTTAGATCAGCATATTTAAATCTCCTGTTCAAATATGGCCTTAGGCATTGCTAGTTGATCACAGGCATAGCTAAAAGAATGGCAAGTGAGACAGGGAAGGAAATGCTTTTTCATGGACATTATGCAATGTCTCTTTGTATTTTGTAACTGATGATTTGAACATTGTAAACTTCAAAGTGAAATCTCTACTTCAAAGTCCAAAGGACCTTCTGAAAAGGAAATATTTAAAAACAATTACAGTTTTATTTGTATATGCGACACACAGTAATGAAAACCATAAGAATCTCTGCCACATTGCTTCTCTAACTGGAGTTCGCATACCTTTTCTAAGTGGGAAGAAGTAAATGACAATCCTGTGACGTCTGCGATTTAATAGTTTTTAAAGTGTTGTTCTACAGCTGGCATGTTTGGGGTTTTTGTTTCCAAGTTTTAGTCTCACGTTGGTTGATGTGCTTCATCATGAACCTCCTCTTTCAGTTCTCACTCTGAAAATCTAATCTGTCTCCCTATCATCACCACCACCAAGCAGAATGGTAATTTCTTTACCAAAGAGAATCAAACCACACATAGATTCTACCCAAACACCACAGTGTACATTATGGGTTGCTCTTGGAGTTGTGTAATTTTGGGGTTTGAACAAAGATAGACTTAATCATATGCGTACATACCTATAGTATCATACAGAGCTGTTTCAATGCCCTAAAAATTCTGTGTGCTCAAAGTCTGCATAGTATTAGCCTTTCCCAAATGTCATATGGTGGCACTCAAAACATGTTCATCCTTTATAGTTGGCTTATTTGACTCAGCCATTTGCCACTAAATTTCCTGCAAGTCTTTTCATGGCCTGATAGCTCATTTCTTGCTACTAACAGGAAATATTAATCAGCTGTTGTCTTGTTACACCATCAACTATGCATCCATAGACTAAAGGGAATCATAAATCTTGAGAGTTTCCATGTTCTTGAACATTGAGAATAATTATGCTGTCCATTTCCAAACACAGTTGTTTACATGGCTGTTAAATTCCCAACTTGAGAAAGTACCAGGTTGGTCAATTGCAGAACCGCGTGCAACACGTTAGTTTCATAGAAACTGCCATTGTAATGAACGGTTTTATTTTTCTATCGGCCATTCATGAGAGTCCTTGTGATGCCATGCCCTCCTCAGCATTCACTGACATCTGGGTTTGTTTTGTACATTCAAATAGATGTGCACCGGAACAGGTAGGCCACTAACCCACAGAACCCCCCCACTCCAGAGGTTTGGTTCCCATAAGCTAAATCTGCCACCATCCCTTCCTCTCTGCTGCCTTCCACCCCTTTGCTCCCAACTCTGGCAGCCATCCCCTGCTCCAGTGCAGGCCACTCCAGCCAGAAGTACTTGGTTGATTCCCCACAAACAGATGTATACTGTCACTCTTGTCTTGATTTATGTTTTTCTTATGAAATAAGAAAATACGTTAACATTCTATTTATCATCTCTATGTCTTATTTACTGAGACTTTTTTTTTGTAAGGTTTTGGCTCACTTTTTCAAAATGTGGGAACCTGTTCTTTATCGAATTTTAAGACATATTGTTTATACATGTTTGCCGGTCCAGGTCCCAATGTGTCCAGATACCCATGCACCGGGCTGGACTAGAAGGAATGAAGCTTAGCTGGGAGAATGGGTTAGCAGGATCTTGGTCCTGCAGTGAGTGAGAGGAGAAGAAGCCTTCTTCAAGATGGTTTTCAGTGGAACAGCTCTCTATTGAGGGGAATAGGATTATTTAAACCCCAGAGAAGTGGGTAAGGGTTTTGAGGGTGAGTGTACATCACTGGCTGCAGCTGAAGTGCTGGGAATGCTTCATTTATGGGAAGAGGAATGCCATGTGTTAGCTGGACATGGCCTTATAAGGAAATAGGAAGTTTTAACCTGAAACCAGGACACCAGGCTACATAGCTACCTCAAGGGTGACAGAGGTGGGAGTTGGCCGGGGGGGGGGGTTAACAAGGCAACATGGAGCCAGGCATGCAGGCTGAGAACAAGGAGGGAGCAGTCCTTACTCCTGCTGGTCACAAGATGAGATTTTTGGGGTTTGGACACATCTCAACCTCACTCTTGCTCTGGGGCCAGCTCCCTTGGTATCATGGCTCACCTGACCCACACATATTTGTACACTAATCCTCGTTAGATGTATTTCTTGCAAATAACTTCCTTTAGTTTATGGCTTGTCTTTCACTATCTGGACACTTAGATTAGGCAGAAATTTTTAATGTGGATATGGAATGGTGCACACAACTGGCATACCATAGCATGTAGAGACAATTTTGTGAGGCCAGTTCTCTTTCTGTACCTTAATATGAGTTTGGAGACCAAACCCAAGTTGTCAGAACTGTGCTGCAAGTATGATTACCCACTGCTTCATGTCATCCATTCCTGAATGTTTAATTTTAGTCAATCCCATCATTAATTGTGCCTTCAATGACATATCAAATAAGACATCAGCATGGCCAAAATTGTGCAGATATTTCTCTTACCTTCTTGTCTAGCAGTGTTATAGTTTTGCTTTTTATATTTGTCTTTATTCCATGATCCATTTTGAGTTTTTTCTTAAGTGAAACTTTTAGAAAATACCATTTTCCACATTTTCTTGCATTTGTGAGTTGGTCAACTGCATCATTATAGGCCTGTTTCTTGACTCCCTACTCTGTCCCATTGATGTAGCTGTCTTTCATCAGTACAACACTGGTAAACTTTGAACCGGCTATCACTGGTTTCCCAACTTCATTCTTCAGTTGTGTTGGCTATTCAACCTTTTGTTGAACATTCATGTAAACTTTAGAGTCCTTTTGTAGATATCTAGAATATTTTCTGGAGTTTTGCACTGATTATATACAAATTGAGGAAAGCCTGCCATCTTCACTGTATTGACTCTTCTTATATTATATACGTATTTTGAGTGTCTTTCCAATTCTTTAATTTTTATTACATTTTTATAGATCTTATACATATGTTGTCAGATTTAAACCTAAGTTTTTTGGTTTTTTATCTTTTTAAATTTTATTTTATTTATTATTTTATTTTATTAATTACACTTTATTCATTTTGTATTCCCCCATAAGCCCCTCCCTCCTCCCCTCCCGATCCCACCCTCCCTCCCCTTTCTGTATGCATGCCACTCCCCAAGTCCACTGATAAGGGAGGTTCTCCTCTCCTTTCTGATCTTAGTCTATCAGTTCACGTCAAAAGTGGCTGCATTGTCCTCTACTGTGGCCTGGTAAGGCTTCTCCCCACTCAGGGGGAGGTGATCAAAGAGCAGGCCAATCAGTTCATGTCAGAGGCAGTCCCTCTTCACATTACTATGGAACCCACTTGGACACTGATCTGCCATGGGCTAAACCTAAGTTTTTAACTTTAGCCATTATACATGTTATTGTGTTTCCAAATCCAAACTGTATTTATTCATTACTCATGAAACTGATTGGCTTGTATCTATTAACTCTGCATCCTATAACTTTGATTCAGTCACTTATTACTTATAACCATTTTTGTTTGGGAAATCAAACAAAAATCCTTTCAGGATTTCTACATACATCATCACAGTTTCACTTCTTCGCTTGTTTTACTACATCATCTAGTGCTTTCAGCTGAGTTTTCAAAAGGAGCTGTGAATGATAACCTCCTTGACCTATCCTGGAGCTTAGTGAGAGTGTGTCCAGAATCTCTCCAATGAATTCTTGCTTACCTGTTGGGTTTTTATAGATATTCCCTATCAAGCTGGGAAGGGATGCCTGTATTCCTAGTTAACTGAGAATTTTTATTATAAATAAATGTTCCATTTTTGTCCAATGTTATTTTGATATCATCACTTGTTTTTATTGCTTTAGCTTGTTTTTAACACATATGTTTAAACATGCATTAAAAAGAGTTTAATGAATTGATTTTGTCGTGCATTTATTTTCTTTATGGGAGGATGCAAATATCATGGTTCCTGTATACGGTCAGAGGACATGCAGGATTCTCTTCTCTCATTCCATCACTTGGTTCTAAGGGATCAAACTCAGGCTTAACAGCAGGTGCCTTCACTGCCTGAGACATTTTGCTGGTCCCTCATTGATCTTTTTTTGAAAGCTGAACCAGTCATTTATAGCTGGAATGACTCTCATTCACTATGGTGTCTGAATTTCTTATTTTTATTTATTCAGTTCTTCTGATATTTCAAAAAGGATTCTTCCTCTATATTCATGAGTGATAAGCATTCTTGGAATGCCTTCTTCTAGTTTTGGAATTAAGGTAACACTAGCTTAACTACATCAGTGAGGGAGAATACACCTGCTCTTGCCATCTGGAAGTGATTGTATAGAGTTGGTATGAACTTTTCCTGAACCTCCTACAGCAGTTACACTCACAGGCATACACTCACACATAAACACACACAAGATACCCACATATACACATACTCACACGAGAATCACATGCATGCATATACGCACACACAGAAACACACACATGCACATAATTTTAAATAGTATTTTATAATTTAATAAGTGGGTGGTCCTCAATACAAAACTATAAGAAATCCTAAAAGGGGTTTTGGCATTTTGTTTTTGGGGTTTTGTTTGTTTTAGTAAGTAAAATTTTCCAAGTTACTGCTTCTTCGAGACGGAAGTGTGAGTAAACTGTCAGGCATATAGGTGTGATGTTTAGGGCACAGGGTAGGCTTGCAAGGAGATAAAATGGAGAGGCTGGAGGGAAAGGCACAATTGTGAGTAACGCAGTCATTTCAGTAAGGCTGAAGAATATTATGGATGTACACAGGTGATCTATGCGGAAGGATCTGAAATAAAGGAGGCAGAGACACTGGTGGGATAAAGTCAGCACCCTAGAGTCAGACACCTGCAGCTGAGCTCACGCCATGAGGCAAATCTGTGTGGTTCAGGCCCAGACGTGTGTTGTTCTGAAAATAAATATGGGAGGGGGGATAAAATAAATATGGGGAAATGTGAACTGTTAGTTATATTTGCATCTCTCAAAATTATTTAAAGGAATTCTAGTCAGCCAGGTACTCAGGAATCTGTGTCAAATGTCTAGACCTTGATGTCAGTCCTTACGACTCTTGGCTACTTTCCATCCTTCCTTCCCAGAGGACTTCGGTTCAACCTGCTGTCTGGCTACTTCCATCTCTGAACAACAACTTCCATCAAGAAACTCTTCCCCAGCTTGCTCAAAGTAAAGGGCTATTTTGAGTAAGAGACCTCCCTGCCTCTTTTGTTCCTTCTCTCCCAAGGCAAATTGGTGGTGGAGGAGGGACCAACAACAGTTGTGAATTTCCAAAGCACAAGTTACTTTTTTTTCCCCTCCACAAGTTTCAGACAATGTTATAATTAGGCTATAAGAAGAAATGATTTTATTTCTTTTTCCAAATGCCCTGTCTGCCAGGGTCAGCTAAGGACTGATGACCTAACGTATCCATTGTGTGTGATGAAACAAGTTGCCTTCTGTGTACAGCACAGGACCACCTCTACTCAGTTTCCTAGAATGGATCATGGAAACAAGCTGTCAAGTCCTTTTCTGCACATCTTACTCCTCTTATGGAGCCGGCCGAGAAAGGCTGCTTTAGGGAGCATGATAAGGATCCATCTAACTGCTCTTTGTGACTACATATTTTCCATAGTCTTGAGTGACTGCTACACTGACAAGCATTGAGTAGGGATTGGTTGCATTAGTGAATAAATTGCCTTAGGAGTGGTTGTTCCAAGTAGATAAACCTACACATTAAATGCAACAACATGAAGGAAACAAACAGAGAAGAACACTTGGACAAGATTCACTTGTACTTCAATCTGAACCTAGAAATGTATCAAAGTGTATTGTATTTGTATTACAATGACCACATAGTATTCCGATGTTTCCTCTGTGGGAAAGCAGCAGAAAGCTGGACACTAAGGCTCTGCTTTAGAAAGGGAACGTTCCCAGTGTTTCTCTGGAGCCAAATATTCAGAGGAGTGGGGCAGGCTTCTGCATTTTTTAAACACATTTTCAGGTCACTGCTTGCTGGTTAGCCACCACCAACTGAAAAGTTGAGCAAAATTTCCTGTTGTTTTATTTCTCAGATTCAGTCTGATAAGAGCGAGGAAGGCCATGTCCTGTTCCTTGACTCTGATAAATAGAGGTCTCTCTTCATACAGGATGCAGTGGTATTCAAAACAAACCACGACAGGCCATCAGAGGTATGCTGCAGAGTTTGTAATTTTGTGCAGTTGACCAAGTTCGCTCACTGTGTTTTCAAGTCCGTAAACACTCCTTCCGTCTTCCCAGTCTCTGCTGTTCAGTCTGACATGAACCTGAGAGACAATGCACGCCTGGGCTCATCAATATTTGCAGAAATAGAGTGTTAAGAGACAAGACATAAACAATGGTGTCCTGGGAGGCAGCCAGACGGCCAGTCAATGTTTACTACAGGGGAATGCTACTACACCCAGGTGGAGACAAAAGGCCCAGGTCACCCATCAGAGCTGAGTCCCCAAGCAGCTGTCATCCTGTACGTTCAAACAGGATGACGTGTTCAGACATTTTGGAAGGGTCCATTTCTGCTTGGCGAAGAAAAAGAATGTGGAGTGGACCACAACATACCAAATAGGTTCCAGCTGTCTAAAATTATGCTCCTAAAAGAGAGTTCTTGTAAAAGTATTCTCTGATTTCTGGAACTATTGCATTTTAATTAAATTTAAACCTGAATGACTCGCTCATTTTAAAGTACCAGCCTCTCCAAATTAAAGGTTGAGATATGGCTACAAATGTTAGTAGGCCTGCTGCTGGCAATACTGCTGTCTCCATCACTTTAATGACCTCCTTTACTTAGTTTGTAAGTTGTGTGTTTTTTAAAAAAGCAAAACACTTGACTTACCACCCAGAAGACTCTGACCACACTAAAGCCATGTGACTCGTGGGAAAGCAGCACAGAGTTGGGAGAATTCGGTACCAGGATGCAGGAGGCCTGGTAACCATGTTGCCATCTGTCAGTCATGTGCACTTGGGAACCTCTCTCCAGGTCTTTTGTCTAGCTTTTATATGGAGAGGTGTGTTCCTTGAATCTCAAAAATAATTACAATGGATCATTTTCCAGCATGTCTTAAAATCAACCAAAAACATACAGCTTGGTCTCCTGAGCTGCTGGGGCTTTCCCAGGATGTGCTTTATGCTTCTTCCCACGCCTCCTGATTGTAAGACAGCAGGAAGATCTTCGCTGGTTTCTGTTGCTTGGATCTCAGAGTCAGATCTTATTGTGATATCGGTACCTCATAATTACGAAATTCCTTCCCCTAGGTTTTTAAATGCTCTGACATATTAATTCAGATTATGACATTTCATCTAAATTCAGAGAGTAATTTAAAATACATTGAATATTTTGTATGCTTTGTTTGTTAGATAATATCAAATGTTTAAATGTTGAATACTGGTTGTTTGATATTCAACATATTAAAATGTCATACAATATTTACAGTACACAAACCTCCTCCCACTGAGTAGATGACTAAGATTTCTGCTATTGAGTTGGGAGACCCACAAATGACTCCATAATGGCCATTTTTTGCATCTGTTTATTTTTTTTTAAAAAAAGGAAAATCTTGGGGAAGCATTATTCCTAATTGTCTGAGAAAGCACCAGATTGATTTCCAAAGTGGTTGTACAAGTTTACATTCCCACCAACAATAGAGAAGGGTTCCCCTTTCTCCACAACCTCTCCAGCATGTGCTGTCATTTGAGTTTTTGATCTTAGCCATTCTGATGGGTATAAGGTGAAATCTCAGAGTTGTTTTGATTTGCGTCTCCCTGATGGCTAAGGGCATTGAGCGTGTCTTTAAGTGTTTTTCTGCCATTCTACATTCCTCTAAAGAGAGCTCTCTGTTTAGCTCTGTACCCCATTTTTAATTGGATTACTTGTTTTGTTGCTTTTTAACTTCTTCAGTTCTTTATATATTCTGGATATTAGCCCTCTATCAGATATAGGGTTGGTGAAGATCCTTTCCCAATCTGTAGGCTGTTGTTTTGTTCTGATGACAGTGACTTATGCTTTACAGAATCTTTTCAATTTCATGAGGTCCCATTTATTGATTGTTGCTCTTAGGGCCTGTGCTGTTGGTGTTCTGTTCAGGAAGTTATCTCCTGTGCCAATGAGTTCTAGGCTCTTCCCTACTTTTTCTGCTAACCAATTTAGTGTGTCTGGTTTTATGTTGAGGTCTTTGATCCACTTGGACTTTAGTTTTCTACATGGTGATAAATATGGATCTATACCACTCCTAAGCACATATCCAAAATATGCTCAAGTACACAACAAGGACATTTGCTCAACTATGTTTAGTAGCAGCTTTATTCATAATAACCAGAATCTGGAAACAACCCAGATGTCCCTCAACAGAGGAATGGATACAGAAATTGTGGTACTTTTACACAATGGAATACTACTAAGCAATTAAAAATCATGAAATTTGCAAGCAAATGGTGGGATCTAGAAAAGACCATCCTGAGTGAGGTATCCCAGAAGCAGAAAAACACACATGGTATATATTCACTTATAAGTGGATACTAGACCTATAAGATAGGCTAAGCATACTAGAATCTATACACCTAAAGTAGATAAACAGGAAAGAGGACCAGGAGAAAGATGATCAATCTTCACTTAGAAAGACAAATGGGATGGACATTGGAAGAAGGAGAAAACAAGTAATAGGACAAGAGCCTACCACAGAGGGCCTCTGAAAGACTCTACCTAGCAGTGTGTCAAAGCAGATGCTAAGACTCATAACCAAACCTTAGGCAGAGTGCAGAGAATCATATAAAAGAAGGGGGAGTTAGTATATGACCTGGAGAGGACAGGAGCTCCACAAGGACCAAATATATCTTGGGCACAGGGGTCTTTTCTGAGACTGTATCTCCAACCAAGGACCATGCATGGATATAACCTAAAACCCCTGCACAGATGTAGCCATGACAGCTCAGTATCCAAGTAGGTACCCTAGTAAGGGGAACAGGGACTATCTCTGACATGAACTAAATGGCTGGCTCTTTGACCTCCTCCCCACCCCAAGGGAGAAGCAGCCTTACTAGGCCACAGAGGAGGACACTGCAGTCATTCCTGAAGAGACCTGATAAGCTAGGGTCAGATGGAAGGGGAGGAGGACCTCCCCTATCAGTGGACGTAGAGAGGGGCAGGGAGGAGATGAAGGAGGGAGGGTGGGATTGGGAGGGAATGAGGGAGGGGCTACTGCTGGGATACAAAGTAAATAAGCTCTAACTAATATAAGAAAATAAAACCTTAATTTAAAAAAGGAAAATTCTACCATGTAACTTTCTTTTTTTTTAATTAGACATCACTTTCAAACATCAGTGCTTCCTTTTTCTTCCATTAATTTATTTATTTACTTGTTTACTCTCCAGCCTGACTGAAGCCCCTTCCCTTCTCTCCTCCCAGTTTCACCGTCACACCTCCACCACCATTCCTTCTTTCCCTTCTCCTGAGAAAAGTGGAGATCACCCATGGTTACCAATCCACCCTAGCACAACTCACAGCAAGACTAAGCATCCTCTCCCACTGAGACAAGACAGCCCAGTTCAGGGAAAGGAATCCAAAGGCAGGCCACAGAGTCAGTTAGAGAAAATCCCTGATCTAGTTTTTAGGGGACCCACATGAAGACCAAGCTGCACATCTGTTCCACATGTGTAGGGGCCCTAGGTCCAGCCCATGCATGCTCTTTGGTTGATGGTTCAGTCTCTGTGATCCGCTATGGGCCCAGGTTAGTTTACTATGTAGGTTTTCTTCTCATGTCCTTGACCCTTCTGGCTCCCTCAGTCCTTCCCCCGACTCTTCCACAAGACTCCCAAGCTCTTCCTATTGTTTGGCTGTGGGTCTTGCATCTGTTTCCATTAGCTGCTGATGAAGTTTCTCAGATGACAGTTATTCTGGGCTCCTGTCTGCAAGCATAGCAGAGGATCATTAATAGTGTCAAAGGTTGGCTCTCTCACATGGGGTAGGTCTTAAGTTGGGCCAGTCATTAGTTGGCCTTTCCTTCAATCTCTGATCCATCTTTGTCCCTACATTTCTTGTAGGCAGGATAAATTTTGGGTCAAAAGTTTTATGCGTGGGTAAGTGTTCCTCTCCCTCCACTGGAAGTCTCAACTGGCTACAGGAGTTAACTGCTTCAGTCTCAATATTCTTCCCATCCCCAGCTGCTAGGAGTCTCAGCTAGGATCAGCCCCATAAACTCCCCAGAACCTCCCCTGTGCCAGAGATGTCCCACCACCAATTTCTGTTCTCTCTTCCAGTCCTTCCCCTCCCAACCCCACACCTGGTCCCCACCTGCATTCCCCTCCCCACACTCACTCCCATCCAGTTCCCTCCATTCTTCTACTTCAGATGTCTATGCTATTTCCTCTTCTGGGTGAGTTTCAAGCATTCTCCCCTGAGCCCTCCTTATTACTTAGCTTCTTTGCTGGAAACAACCCAAATGTCCCTCAGCAGAATGGATAAAGAAAATGTGGTACATTGACATAATGGAATACTACTCAGCTATTGAAAATAAAGATATCATCAAATTTACAGGCAAATGGATGGAACTAATATATATCATCCTGAATGAGGTAAACCAGACCCAGAAAGACATGCATGGTATGTACTCACTTACAAGTGGATATTAGGCATACATTACAGGATAACCACACTACAGTTCACAGACCTAAAGAAGCTAAGTCTTTGGTTCTTGAATTTTGTTTTGTTTTGTTTTGTTTCTATTCAAGGTATTTATATATACCCTGGCAAACAAAGAGTTGTCTGAGCTGGGTTTGCTGGTGCACACCTTTAATCCCAACACTCTCAGGGCAGGAGCAGGAAAATCACTGAGTTCAAGGCTAGCCTGGTTTACAGAGTGAGTTCCAGGACAGCCAGAGCTAAACAAATAAACTCGGTCTTGAAAAAAAATAAAAATAATAAAGACAGTTACTACACCTGGCATATTTTCCTGAAGTATTGTTCTAAAATTTAAAGAGAGAAGAAAGTTGTTGTAATACTTTAAAGTAAGAGAACATACATTCCATCTCAACTTTCCTACACATGCCTAATAAACATACCCCAAACCCCACTTACAGTGTGGGAAGATTTGGGGGACCTAAAGCTAGGGACACTTGAGTGTGTCTTTGACACATGAAAAGACTTGTGTAACGGAGAATGCACAAATCCATTTCATTTGTGGATATAGATAAGCTGGCATTATCAGTTCATGCCTGAATGTGTTAACTCGATGTCTGTGGTGGCCTCTCTATCATTTCTTTTATGCATCAGCCTTGATCATGCTATTTTCACCCTTTGAATCTCTCCCTAATCTATTACATAAAAATGTAACATCAGTCTTGCACAGGCTTAAAAAGATGCTAAATATTTCTTATCTAGTATTTTTCACCTTTGCTAAATCAATTATTATTTTATGTAAACTGCTACCCACATTATTTCATGAACTATTAGCGATACGGACATTTTGATGAATGTTTCATTCAACAACATTTCAATATGAAAAACATTTATAAAATGTATTTGCGAGACATGATTGGATGCGCTTAAATCTAACAAAAAGTTTGCAAGTCTTTTCTAATGGTAATGATAAAATATGAAATCGTGTTTTTTTTAATTCATGTACACATTTACATGTACAAAATAATTCTTAGGAGAAACAAAACAGCAAAGTCATTCTAAAATAAAAATGACAGTTGCCAAAAGGTGTGTGGAGTAAAAAGGTAAATGCCATTGGGAATACACCTCTCTGCCTTCTGTCATACAGGAATTCTTTCTACAAATGGCATGCAAGCTTTCTTTCTTTCTTTGTAAAAGTAACATTAACAGATGTTTATTTTGTTGTTCAGTCTCACTTTAAAGATACGTAGACATTGACCTCGGCAATCGACTCCGAACATTTGCTGATTTTTTTAAGCACATTCTGTGCTTTAAATTTACAGATCACCAGAGAGTCTTACTCATATCTCTTCTCTCAGTAGAGCATGTGCCACAGAGCTCATGTGGTCGTTATTTTTTCACAGGGCAGCAGGGGGTGGGGGAGCCCTAGGTAAGAAGACTGAGAGAGACCAAAAAATAGAGCTGAGTCAGAGGCCATGAGAAAGAGGGCTTGCCCCAAGGATTTTTCTGCTGATTGCCCTTGCAAGCTCCTCCTTTTTCCCACAGGAATGAGGGGCCTGGGTCTGTCCAGAGATCAGTTAGGATCCCTTTTGGCCACATATAACACCAGCCTGCCAAAGACTCAGAATACATTTCAAAGGGATAGATACAGCAAATCTCCAAGAAATCAATCCACATGTTATATTTTTTACAATGAAAATAAATCCTTTATTGATATTATTTTATTGAAAAGCTGTCATAAGTTGATTATTCAAAATTGAGATGTACATAAAGCCTTGAGTTGTATAGCCCTGATTGCTACCCAGGCACCCAGACTCCAGAGTGCAAGAGCTACACTCTGCAATAGGAAATCACCACTACTTCAGGCATATCTCCCAAATTTCATAATATCCTTAACTCATCATTCAACCCTCAATCCAGTTAAAGATAAAGAGAATGTGGTGGTTTGAGTTAGAAGGTGTGCCTTGTTAGGGGTGGACTTTGAGGTTTCAAACGCACAGGCCAGGCCCAGCGTCTCTGTCTCTCTGCCTCTCTCTCTCCCTCTCTCTCTCCCTGCTGCCTGACTATCAAGATGTAGAACTTGTCTCCATTTCCAGCACCATGTCTGACTGAGAGCTACCGCGTTTTCTGCCATGAAGATAATGGACTGAACCTCTGAACTGTAAGCCATCCCCAACTCAATGTTTTCCTTTCTAAGAGTTTCAGAGGTCCTGGTTTCTCTTTGGAGCAATAGAAACCCTAAGACAGGGAGTGATGGCTAGACCCTGGGGGCCTGGCATCAAAAGAAGAGGCTTGGTTTAGCTAGAAAATAAATAGCAACGTTGAGAGTAAACACGAATGTAATAAAATACACTATACCAAATACTATGTGTTTGTGCACACACGAGTGATGGTGCTTCGTTCTCAAGATACCCTGTTAAGTAGATCTTATTCTCATCATTCCACAAATCCAGTGGCTGGAACTCAAGAGGTTGACACAATCTTCCAGAGTGGTAAAACTAATATAACTGACCCAGATTCCCAACTCTTGGTGTGAAACTTTTGAGTCTCAAAGTAGGTAAAATACCATGAAACCCAGAATAAATAGAAAACAGGAAATAAAGGTCACTGATCATCTCCTTTACTTCATTCGGTGGTTACTGGGCACCAAGTACATCTGAGCACTGATCCCGAGTCAACTACTAATGCACTCCACAGTGTGAACAGATCAGTCTGGGTCTGCCCTTTGGTTTCTCTATCTATCGAGTGAGCAGGGTACAGTATGCTGCTGATTCTCAATCATCTGGTGATGATAAACTACTCTCAAGAAAATATGCATATGAAAATGAGACACAGAACTGCTTTCTATTTGGCAGTAGCATCATAGTCCACTAAAAGGATTTCTTGTTGGAGAGCCTTTTGTCTGTATCTTCAGTTACTGAAACAGTAGCTGTCATGTCACAGGTACTCCAAAAGCCGTCAGTGGAGGAGACCTCTTCTCTTCGAAGCCACCTCAATTTTCCCTGGCTTATGACTACCCAGATCTATCTACTTCCACTGTCCCTTTTGGACCTGGAAGATCTAATGTTGAGCTAAATGCAAAGACCAAATGCTGCTGTTATACCAATGGCCCTGGGAAATCCGTGTACTATGACATAGTGTGTCAATTTACAATTTACCAACTTGTCTGGCAGTGAGTACGTGCACGTGTGCTATCACAGGGCACTAATCTCCTCGTATTAATGCTGCTTATCTCTGACAGCTGTTACTTACCATGAGTTTACACATGACAAAATGCAGGCAAGCAGACAAATGCACAGTATTTCCTGCATCTTGTAAATTGCCTATGAATGCAAACAGAGCCCATTTCCGTTTAAGGCACAGCTCAGTTGTATTTCTCCTCAAATTACAGAGTTCAGAATTTATCAGGGCTTACATAATTCCAAATGCTTCTGTAATGAAGTAGCCACAAAACAGGTTAAGGCTGACTTTAATATAAACGAGTCAGACTTCCCAAATAATTGCTAAAACAAGAAAGCAGTGTGTTCAAACACAAGCAAAAGCCTTTTAAAATGCATGCCAACTTTAAACTTGGGGTTGGTCAAAGCATAGAACAGTTATTCCATTGTGAGAGTTCTGTATTTTATCACAAAACACTGTGGTTAGTATTTATTCTGCATTCTAGGTATACTGTGACATCCAGGGTCCATTATTCAGGCACTGAATGATGAATGCCTAAAAGTCTCTAGAGGAATCTACTGTACGAGACCCTAGGTACTAAGAAAATGTTAATTGTTGAAACAAATAGAATATACTTTTGTGAGTTAGCTTGATAAAGGAAAATTGCTACAGTGTAAAAAAAGAATAGTCTATGGAACATATTTCCAAATGCTTAGCTATTGCTTAACCATGGCAACGGCACGAGCTGTGGGGAGGCAATTGACAGCGAGCAGCAGCTTCCCATGCTAAGAATATTCTGGCCCCTTCTTGACCACTCAAAGTAAATGTCTTTCAAGAAGGCCTCCACCAGACTCCAGCTAAGCTGTAATTTTTATTCTCTAAAGGTAATTTTTCAGTAAGATGGGTCTAGGTAAGAACTATTTTTGAAATAATAAACCAAAGAAGCTCTCTACGAAAAGAATGAAAGCTAAGAGAAGTCTTGTACAGGTTGCCTGCTAAGCAATGGAAAAAAAGACATAGTGTGATATTCTTATGAAATATTTATCACAGATTCTCTTAAACCAGTCCTCATTGCTGAAGTCAAAAGTTTTCTTGGGGAGTGTGTGAGGGCAAGTGAAAGATGTTTTGTCTTGTTTGATGAAGTCTAAAGTTAAAATGAGGAGGTAAAAGTTTTTGCCTTGCTTTGTGGTCTACGTGTTTTAAATTGGCTTCTTCAATGCTAGGAGGTATTCAAAATACAAAAATAAAATGCAGTCTAAATAAATGTGAATACTAAACATATTCAAATTCCTTGTGTGTGTGTGTGTGTGTGTGTGTGTGTGTGTGTGTGTGTGTGTGTAAGAGATGAGCTACTAAAACAGAAGGAAACTTTGTAGACAATAATTTAAAATCAAATGAATTCATCCCTCAGTTAAACTAGTAAATAATGAAACTATCAAGACTCTGCTCTGTCTTTATCCCTGCACATCTTGAAGGCAGGGTAAATTTTGGGTGGAAGTTTTTGTGGGTGGTTGGTGTTCCCCTCCCTCCACTAGGAGTCATGTGTGGTTAGAGGGTGTCCTCTTCAGTCTCCATGACCCTACTACTAGGAATGTCAGCTAGAGTCACCCCCATTTCCTCCCAAGAGCCTACCCTGTCATAGGTCTCCAGCTTGTCTCAGAGATGCTGCTGCCCACGATTTTTCTTCTCTCTGCAAGCCCTCTGTTCTTTTCCCCTAGCCCTCCCTCTACATCTGATCCCCACACTCATTTCCCTCAACATTCTCTTTCCTATCCTGTTCTCTCTCTTCAACCACTCTGAGAGGTTTCCACCAGAAAAGGATAGAAACCTGATGAGACTCACAGCCAAACATTGGGTAGAACACAGGGAACCTGGTGGAAGAGTGGGGGAAATGACAGAAGGACTCAGAGGGGACAGCAAGGGATTGAAACAGAAGAAGACCAATAAAGCCAACTAACCTGGGCCTAGGGGTTCATGTGGAGACTGAAGCACCAACTAAGGACCATGCATAGACTGGACCTAGGCCCTCTACACATATGTACCCCATGGACATCTTGGTCACCATGTGGGTCCCTTAGTAAGGGTAGTGGAGGCTGTGCTGACATGGACTCTGTTGCATGCTTTTCAATCACTTCCCCCTGGAGGGGCTGCCTTGCCAGGCCACCATGGAAGAGGATGCATGCAGTCCTAATTTGACTTGTGTGCTGGGTTGGGTTGGTGTGGGAAGGCTACTCTTTTCTGGGGAGTAGGGGAAGAAGGATAGGGAAAAGGGGGAGGGAAGTGGGTGGGATCAGGAGTAAAAAAGGGAGGGGCTATAATTGGGATATAAAGTGAATAAATAAATTTTTAAAAGAAAATGAAAAATTGAAACTAATTAATTTTTACATCAAAGAGTACAAAAATAAACAAGTCCAAAAACAGAAAAATAGCTAACAGAAGCATTTATCCCACAGATGAACAAAGAGTTGAAATTATTGCTTTGAAGTAGTACTTAGCAAAAAGGCAAAATGGAAATTAACAGGAAAATGATTTTTAAAAAATTGTAAAGAGGGAAACTGTGTCTCCAGACATGAGACATAAACAATCTTATGTTGGAATCTCAGACTCCCACCAACCCAAGCAAACAGGCAGCTTAATGTGAAAGGGCACTGCCTTAGGGTTACTCTCCTGTGATGAAACACCATGACCAAAGCAACTCAGGGAGGAGAGGGTTTATTTCACTCACACTTCCATATAAGGACTCATCACCAAGAGCAGTGAGGGCAGGAACTCAAGCAGGGCAGGGACCTGGAGGCAGGAGCTGATACCACGGGGCCATGGAGGAGTGCTACTTATCGGCTTGCACCTCGTGGCTTGCTCAGCCTGCTTTCTTATAGCACCCAGGACCACTGCTCAGCGATGGAACCTCCCACAATGAGTTGCATCCTTCTCCATCAAAAACTAATGTTAAGAATGCCCTATTGGCTTGCTGACAGCCTGATCTTTTGAGGCATTTTTTCAGTTGAGGTTCCCTCCTCTCCAATGACTCCAGCTTGTGTAAGTTTGACAAAAAACTAGCCAGCACAGATACCTCCATGAGAAGCCGGCCATTGTTGCAGCTCACAGTACCTTAAAGAGTCATGGAAGTTCATTTGACTGCTCCCCTCCACCATCAAGATAATCGAGGTCACATAGTTCCTCTGAGTGTCTGTCAAAAACTGGGCCGGGAGTACCATTGGCTGCAGCTCTCTAACTCAGGAAGTATTAACAATCAGCTGAGGTGCTTGCTGATTTCAGGTGTTCTGATTTCAGGATCCCTCACGAGGAGAACTGTCTAAAAGGCTTAGAGAGGCACATCTTTGATGCTAGAGCAAACAGCCTCTATGGTACTGGTACGTCATGTACTTCATTTGAAGCTGCCACAATTGGCAGGTGTTATACCTCTTAGGCAGGTGCTATTTCTCCTTATCCAGGTGCCGTTGCATCTTCAGCAGCTGCTATTCCAAATTAGGTAGGTGCTATTTTACCTTGGAAAGGAGCTCTTACACCTTAGGCATACGATTTCTCCTCATGCAGGAGCTATTCCATCTTAGGCAGCATCTGCTCTACCTTAGGCAGATGCTATTCCCTTAGGCATGCTATTCCTCTTTAGGAAGGTGCTAGTCCTCCTTAGGCAGGTGTTATTCAGATTGATTATACCTCACATTTTCTTCTGTTCCCTATAGATCAAAGTGAGCACAAGCCAACCTACTTACATGTTTAGGTAAATGAGACTGTTTAAAGGCTCTTCAGCTTTGCTAAACCCAGAAATGTCCATCCGTTCACAAGACTGCTAAACACCTAGGTTCTAAGGAACATCGCTTTGAAAGCCATTTTCTTTCATTTCTCAGGAGTCTATGACCACAGTCCAGGCAAGCCTGTATTTATACACGATACTTTCAAGAGGAATACATGCTGCTTGCCTCAGCCACCAGGTAGGTTGCAGGTACATTTACTGGCTTGATTTGAACAACCTTTTTTCAGATACAACATTTAAAAATTATCTCCAAATAAATTGACCATGAATAGTAAAATTGGGCAGTTCTCAATACGTTTGGCATGTGCAACTCTGACATCACTCCCCTTTCTAAGCTGCCTTACTGTTCTCCACCCCAGATGTGCTAATAAACTCTGCTAGGTCACAGTGGGTTTTCCACAAGTATTACCATTTGTAGAAACCTCATTACACTATTGGCTGCTGATCAAACTCCACCCCTTTGTCTTGCTCTGCTGATTTACTGGAACTTGAAACTGAAAGGTCTTTCTCAAAGGAAAACCCTGGAAATTACTTGGCACATTCCATCGCTGCTAAGCTATCAACATTTGCCCTCGGATTAAGATATCATTTTAGGGATCAAAAGTCAGTGTGTGGAAGTTGGTAAGACAGCCCAATGCTTTCCTATGGTTAAAAATAAATAAACCAAAAGCAACATGTGGTAGCACACACTGCAGTCCCAGCACTGCAGAGGCAGAGATGGGTGGGTTCCAGGGTTCTCTAGCCAAGGGGTCCAACTTACTTACTGAGTCCCGTTCCAATGAAAGGTCCTCAAAGTCTCAAAAAAGAGCAGACAGCACTTGAAGTCATCCTATGGCCTCTGCTCACACGCGCGCTCGCGCACGCGCGCGCACACACACACACACACACACACACACGAGCACATGCACACATATACACGTTTCTTTTTACTCTTCCATGTCTTTTCAGCAGTAGAATCTTAACACTTGCTATTTTAGTACTCCAATATTCCAATGGCAGATATGTTCTGTAAAATAAGATACAACGTTTTCCTAGTTTAATGAGGTTTTTGTTTTCATGGCCATGATGACCTACCCAAGCAATTCCATCCTAATTAAAGATGTCTTAAAAACTTGTATTACATTGTTTTTGGAGCCATGGATTGCATTAGTCACTCCTGGGGGTGTCTAGAGTAAATATTTGTAAGATAATTACTCATGTTGTATAGAAAACAATCACTCTTCACATTTGTCCAATTCATTATAGCTGTAGCAATTGTTCAGCTTGGAAACTTTGAGATGCAACTAATATTTAACATTTCCCTCTTACGATCAGACTCCATACCATGATATCAAGCTACCTGCTAACACCTCCTTCTTTGGTAAATGTAACTATATGACGTGAAAGTGACTGGCTAGATTTAAGTGTCAAAGGCACTCTTCTGTCCACTCTTCTCCTCTAGGGGGACTGGTTAGGATGGTGACGTTGATCTTAACTCTCCAGGCCTTGGAAAGCTCTTGTTCTACAAAACACATCATCTGTTTCCTGCTTCAGACAGAAATCTCATTTGCAGCCGAGTGGCTGCTCCTGGTTTCGTGGCTCTTATCTCTTCAACTCATGTCCGCAGCTGCACTCCTGGTAATTCTGTAACTGCAGCCTGACATCAGCCTTTGGATTTCACCTATTTTATTGTTCCACTGACTCAGCTATCATCTCCTGTCTTTTGTCATCTAATTTTCTGTATCCTTATGGTTCTGTCTCTGCTTGTCAGAGTTTTTAGCCTTAACTAATAGCTCTACCCTCTGTGAGGCAGCCCAACCCCCATCTCTGCTTTCAGATTCTTTCCATATGACCTCACTCTACCTCCTTTCTTGTGTTCTCTTTCCAGCTTAACACCTTCAACCTTTCTACACTCTCCTCTAAACTTTGGCTTTCTCCCCTTCCAGCTTTCCCAGAATTCCCACTGGATCTCAACTGTTTATGCCACAGATAACAAAAACTGAGATCCATAATGACATCAGTTTTTCAAATGAAATACACGTGAATTCATGTAAATTTTGAGAGAATAGTAGCATTTAACTTGAGAGTTCAAGTAAAAAAAAATGGGTTTCTACTCATGAATACATTTAGCATCTTTTTTATATTTAAGCCAGTTTATTCTAGTTTACTGTAAGACACCATGGGAGGAGCTGGGGGGGGCTCAGTTGGTAAAGTGCTTGTCAGTACATAAGAAGACCTAAGGTCAAATTCCCAGCATCCACGTATATAGCCAACTAGGGTGATGTGCACCTGTAATCCTAGCACTCAGGAGGTGGAGACAGGAGGCTCCTTGGGGTTTCCTGACCAAACAGTCTAGCCAAATTGGTTTGCTCCAGGTTCAGTGAGAATATAAGAAAAGACAGAGACATATTAGGCTAGGGATATAGGTCAGTGATAGAGTACTTGCCTAGAACACAACCTGGTTCTAATCTTCAAGCACCACAAAATAATCATGATAATAATGACATAAATATCAAGTTAACAAAAAGACCAGTAAGGTCAGCAGTTCTCTGAACTGACATTTTTCAGGTAGTTTGATCAGCATAGTATACTGGTTATCACGTGTTTCTTCTGAGCCAAGCCTCGAAACTATAGACTGCTTTCTATGGAAGCTTCTGTTATCCTTCTGGTGGTTATGATAGAATTTTAAATGTAAGAATAAAACACAAATGCCTTTGAATTGTACGCATCTTACCAAGCGTTCTGTGCCGCACACATTACAATAAGAGTGTTCTTAGCTGAACACGAATGTTTAATGTCCTCAACTCTTACTGAAATTGCAATATGATTAAATAGTGCCCTGGTACTTTAAACATATAGGTGTGAAAAAACACAGAAATCAAACAGTCTCAATAATAATTTTACAGCT
The DNA here is from genome assembly GCF_030254825.1 of Meriones unguiculatus. NCBI lineage: Eukaryota > Metazoa > Chordata > Mammalia > Rodentia > Muridae > Meriones > Meriones unguiculatus. The sequence continues at coordinate 89,413,429 of NC_083354.1, read as the reverse complement.
GGAAAAACTAAAACTGAATAAGGTGAATGAGTATCTCAACTCTCACCCAGACCGTTACTTCTCAAGCCCTCTGACATTTGCTTTTTAATAAAAGGAAGCAGCTCTGGTTTGTGATCTGTTTCCGCAGTGTGGAGACCACATCTGCATGTGATTTGCATGTGTTCCTCTGGGTTGGAGTGTTGGCTTACTTTACATTGTTTCCAGAATGGCAAAATGCCGAGACTTGACATTTTCCTTACGAGTAACCCAGCCTATGCCATCTATTCAGCCGCTGAGTGTGCCAGACTTTGTGCTATAAAGGTCATTCATACCTGTTCATTGTATCTTTGCAATAATCTTGTATATATACTCCTATCTCCATTCTGCAAAGGAGGATAATCACATTGACAAAATATGCATTACATCCTAGATAATATAAGAAGCAGGAGATAAAAATACAACATTTAAACCCAGGACAGAATGACGACTAAGGCTTTTATGTGCCTTGTCCACCACGGAATGTTCCTATCACAGTCCAGGAATTACATATGGAAGACAGTCAGCAGAGACGAGCCAAACTGTGGAGAGAATCATGGGACAAAGTGGTTCCTACACATTTGCTTGGAAGAAGTAATGTAGAGTCATCCTGACATGGCGCCTAGATATGCTCAGACGTGTCCTTGCCATATTAATAAACAGGTGTATTTGGGGGGTGGGCGGGGTATAGAAATATAGTGACCCAGGTTCTCATCGTATAATCTCCAGGATCAAATGTAAAACGTTCTCATGATCTTGAAAAAGACTGGATATCAGTTTGTGAGAATGCCTTATTGAAATATCATATCCCACATTGTATATTGAATCTGCTCTACTAGCATAGACAGTTTTAATTTAAAAATTAACATTATATGGATATAGATATTTTACTCCCATGGAAGCCCATGTACTGTGTGCATGTAGTGCCCAAGGAGGTGGAAAAGGGGAATCAGATTCTGCGGAACTGCAGTTATAGAAGGTTGGGAGTTGCCATGTAGGTGCTGGGAACTGCTGGGGCCTTTCGGGTGAGCAGCCAGTGCCCTTCTCCTCTGAGCCAGTTCTCCAGCTCCATGCCAGCAATGTTTGTTTGTTTGTTTGTTTGTTTGTTTGTTTGTTCTAAAACCTCAGAAAGTTGGGGAATAGTCCCTGCAGATTGATGGGAACCCTGAAATACAACACTGTTTTGAACTTGAGAAAGTCCTTTGATGTGCCCTAATTTCCTGCAGTCTCCAAGAATGGATTCCACTGTAATAAATACTGGGTCTCTACTTTTCACAGAGTTTGGGATGTAGTGGAGAATAGAGAGGATAATATCGATGCAGTCATTGTAATTTGGATAGTAATAATGAATTTCAGTTTACCAGTACTTGAGCCGTACCTGATAAATAAACACAAGGAAAAAGACAATATTTGCTCCTTCACCTTCACACTGCTGTTCAAGATCCAAGTCCCCATGAGAAGCCATGCCATTGGACAGGCTAGCTCCATCATTCCTTGCCCTGAAACTCTTGGGGAGCTCCCTATTAATCTTCACATTTTACAGGTTTTTTTTTTCTTTTCCTAAAATTCATGGGCAACTGCTGGCATAAGTGTATTGTGAAAATCCCTTTGTCCTTTCCCTCTGTGCATGTATGTGAGGCAGGGAAATGCCTTAATAATGAAATTGTGTTCCTACGGGAGGGGAATCAGACTGTTTGGAGGCCATCAATTAGAGACAACCTTCTGCCTTGGCTAGATTATGTAATGCCAACTGTCAAATTTTAGTGAGTCTTTCAATACTATATGTCCAACCCTATGTTATCAGACAGAGAGAGACAGAGAGAAAGCTCCGGAAGTCATCATGTTTCAATATACTCAAACATGAACACTGATGGTCTTGTTTTGTTTTTTGTTTCTTTGGTTTGGTTTCTTAGAGACCACTTACTATATAACCTTGTCTAGTCTAGAACTTGATATATAAACCAGACTTGACTAGAACTCACAGAAATCCACCTGTCTCTTCATGACAAGTACCGAGATTAAACCATGTAATATCATGCCCAGCTAACACTGGTGATCTTGTTGTTGTTTTCAAGACAGGGTTTCTCTGTGTAGCCTTGGCTGTCCTGGACTTGCTTTGTAGCCCAGGCTGGCCTCAAATTCAGAGATCTGCCTGCCTCTACCTCCCAAGTACTGAGATTAAAGGTGTGTGATAGCAACTACCTGGCCCTTAATGGTACTCTGATTCTGTAAACAATAACAGTTTTGGCCAGCCTTCTTCTAGATTCTACGGGCACCAGATACACAAGTAGTGCGCAGACATACATGTAGGCAAACACTCCTGAAATACAACTCGACTCACACAATTGTGAGGTGCCACATGAGTGCTGAGCACCAAAACCAGCTCCTCCAGAGAAGCAACATGTACTCTTGACCACTGAGTCATCTGTCCAACCCCGTAAGTAATATTTTTATAAAGAAAGTATTTGGACCGCTGAACATACCTATTAATTTTCCTGTTCCCAGGTGTCTTTAAAATCACAGTATAGAAAGCAGATGTAGAAATAACCACTGACTAAACAGAGCAAAGGAAGTGACAAGGCACCTTTCAGCAAAGGAAATGCACCAAATACAGTGATTCATCGACTCTATACACAAAGACACACAAGTTTTAAAAAGAAAAAAAAAGAAGAATTATCCAAACTCTACACACATAATGGGTTTTTTTTAAAGTGGATAGTTATTAACTTTACAAAAGCTAAATGTTCTCTGTGAACTTAGGTCAGAAATTCTTATTATTTGCAAAAACATAGTCATGCTAACATGCCTCCGTGGTAGAAACACACAAGGAGGAAGAGAAGAAGGTGTGTGGACATATGTCATGGTAGGGGAATCTAGAGAACATACAATTTCAGTGACTACAATGAAATGCTAAAACGTCAGAGTATTGGCCTGCTAGAAATATAAAAATTGATCAAATTCAATAATGTAATACAAAGCTGTGACCTGAAAGATGAATAAATAGGGAAAACACTTCACACTTCATGATGACAGGATCCAAAATACAGGAAATAAAAGAAAAAAGTTACATTAACAAAAGGCTTAATGAGGCACATGTCTAGGTATGTCTTGTGAGTGTATTTTGAGAGAAAGTTTGATCGCATGGGCTCTGATCTAACCCATGGTTCTACCCACTGACTGACTTAAACTTTGAATTGGCTATTAGGAGGTGGTAGAATGGGAAAGATCAAACCTGCTTGGAAGAAGTTGATATGTGGCATATGTTTTGGGTGGACATTCTGTGTGCAGGCCTCCAGGCTACCATGAAGTAAACAGCTTTTCTCCCCCATACTCCCTTTAAAACTTTTTATTTATTATTTATTACTATTTACTTACTTTGTATCCAAGATGTGGCCCCCTTCCTTGTCTCCTCCCAATCCCACCCTCCCTCCCTCTTCTCCCCCTATGCCCCTCCCCTAGTCCACAGATAGGGGAGGACCTCCTCGCCTTCTATCTGACTCTAGCCTATCAGGTCTCATCAGGACTGGCTGCATCATCTTTCTCTGTGGCCTAGTAAGGCTGCTCCCCCAGAGACTGGTGATCAGTGTGCCTGCCACTGAGTTCATGTCAGATTACAGCCCCTGCTCCCCTTACCTGGGACTCCACTTGGAGACTGAGTCTGTGGCCTATATCTGAGCAGGGGTACTTTTCCTCAATGATTTTTTTTTTCTGTCTGACACAAACATAAATACAGTAAAGTCAACTGACCATGGAGAAGTAAAACTATAAAACAAAATAACTCTTTCCTACCTGAAATTATCTTCTTTGATATATGTGTGTGTATATGTGCATATGTATGTGTATGTATGTATGCATATAATTTGCCATAGCAACAAAAATGCCAGTCTTTGTAATATGGGACTATATTTGCCGAAATTCATCTGACAAAGTGCTATTTACCAAGAATATTCATGGAACTAAATAAACTCGTGACAAATGGTCTGAGCAGATAGTTCTCATAAGATGAAATACAAGTTTCCAGCTATATGGTGAAAAATCTAAATATTATTAGCAATAGGAGAAATACAAAGTAGAACCACAGTGAGAAGCCATGCTTTGGTATTTTAGAAGGGCAATTACAGGAAAAAAATGTTGTCAAAGAAGCAGAGAAAAGGGAACTCTGGATACTGCTGGCAGAGAGGTGAATCAGTTCAATCATTATGAAAATCATCAAGGAGGATCCTCAAAATACTAAATATGAATCTACCATGCAGTCTAGAGAACATACTTCTGAGCATATCTCCAAAATAAATGACATAAACATACCAGTGAGTGATCTGTTTATTTTAGCACTACTCAGATAGCTAATAAAGCTACAAAATCAGCTTACATGACCACCAACAGATGAACAAAGAAAAATAATTTGATATCTTTTCGTAAAGAAGAATGAAATACTGCCATGTGGCAAAACAGGAGGAACTGTAAACCATTACATTAAATAAAATAAGTGAGACACACAAAGTCAAGTACCACTGTTTTACTCTAATAGATAAAAGCTTTTTTTAAAAAAAGTGAACTGAAAGTAATTACCAGTTGAGAATGGCATGAGAGTTGACCGTAAAGATTTGGCTAGGGGAGATCCAAGATGGCGGCATTGAGAGGACTCTGTTTCTGACTAGCAGCACAGCAAAGATGGACAATGACCAACAGATATAACTCTGGGCCCTAAAACACCTCTCACAGTGTTTCCAATGTGAGAGGAAACCCCACAGTGTAGGAATCAATATGGTTCAGGTCACCTAGCTAAACCACGAATAGTTCCTGGGTCCTGGGGCAGGTGCTTGGTCGCCAGCCTAGAACCACATGCTGGAGTGCTCTGATCATTGTCCCAGACTGAATTTCAGGCTCCAGAGCACCAGAGACCTGGTTTCTCTTTCTCTGTCAGGAAGAAACCCCACAGTGAGGGAAACAACAGGTCTGACCTCAGGGCACTCAGCCAACCTCCCCAACACTCCTCCTTGCCCCAAAAAGTTCTCAGGATAAGTTCCTGGGTTCCTGAAGGTGCCCAGGCACCCAGGCACCCAGGCACCCAAGCACCCAGGAGCCCAATTACCAGTGAGGTGAGGCCACTCTGCCTCCACACTCTACTTGCCATCCCAGATGGAACTATGGACTCCTAAACACCACATCTAAGTCTTCCTGTTAGAAGGAAACCCCACGGAGGGGGAAACAGCTCTGACCTCAGGACCCCCAGCTCTGAAGAACTTTCTGGGTTCCCACAGGCTCCAGGCTCCAGGCTGTAGCCTCCAGGCCCACACTTGAGAACTACACTCACCTGCCACTGATTACCGCCAAGGTACTGGGGCACACAGTCCTTTCTTATCTTGTTTCTTTTATTTGAAAATGTATTTTTTATTATTATTAGTTACATTTTATTAACTTTGTACCCCAGGTGTATCCTGCTCCCTCATTCCCTCCCAATCCCACCCTCCCTCCCTCATCTCCTCCTTGTCCCTTTCCAAGTCCACTGATAGGGGAGGACCTCCTCTCCTTTCATCTGACCCTGGTTTATTAGGTATCTTCAGGACTAGCTGCAAAGTCTTCCTCTGTGGCCTAGCAGGGCTGCTCCTCCTTTAGGAGATAGGGAGGTCAAAGAGCCAGTCATTGAGTTCATGTCAGAAATAGTCCCACTTTCCCTTGCTAGGAAAACATGCTTGGATACTGAGCTACCATGGGCTACATCCGAGCAGACATTCTAGGTTATATCCATACATGGTCCTTGGTTGAAGAAACAGTCTCAAATAAAACCCCTGTGCCCAGACATATTTGGTCCTTGTGGAGCTCCTATTCTCTCCAGGTTATATTAACTCCCCCTTCTTTCATATGATTCCCTGCACTCTGCCCAAGGTTTGGTTATGAATCTCAGTATCTGCTTTGATACACTGCTAGGTAGTCTTTCAGAGGCCCTCTGTGGTAGGCTCCTGTCCTGTTACTTGTTTTCTCCTACATCCAATGTCCATCTCATTTTTCTTTCTAAGTGAGGACTGATCATCTTAGCCTGGGTCCTCTTTCTTGTTTATCTTCTTTAGGTGTATAGATTTCATTATGTTTATCGCATCTTATGGATATAAATAAGTGAGTATATACTGTGTGTGTCTTTCTGCTTCTAGGATACCTCACTCAGGATGATCTTTTCTAGGCCCCACCATTTGCCTGCAAATTTCATGATTTCCTCGTTTCTAATTGCTGAGTAGTATTCCATTGTGTAAAAATACCACAATTTCTGTATCCATTCCTCTGTTGATGGACATCTGGGTTGTTTCCAGGTTCTGGCTATTACAAATAAAGCTGCTACAAACATAGTTGAGCAAATGTCCTTGTTGTGTACTTGAGCAACTTTTGGATATATGCGTAGGAGTGGTATAGCTGGATCTTAAGGAAACGCTATTCCTAATTGTCTGAGAAAGAGCCAGATTGATTTCCAAAGTGGTTGTACAAGTTTACATTCCCACCAGCAATGGAGGAAGGTTCCCCTTTCTCCACAACCTCGCCAGCATGTGTTGTCATTTGAGTTTTTTATTTTAGCCATTTTGATGCGTGAAAGGTAAAAATCTCAGGATCACTTTGATTTGCATCTCTATGATGGATAAGGACAACTTGCTACTCAATGACAGCTAGGTTAAGAATGAAATAAAGAAAGAAATTAAAGACTTTCTAGAATTCAATGAAAATGAAGGTATAACATACCCTAATTTATGGGACACAATGAAAGCAGTGCTCAGAGGAAAATGTTTAGCACTTGGTGCCTTTGAGAAGAAATTTGAAACATCGCATACAAACAAATTATTGGCCCAACTGAAAGCCAAAAAGAAAAAAAAAAGCAGATATACCCAAGAGAAGCAGATGTGCAGACAGCTGAAAATAATCAAACTCAGGGCTGAAATCAATCAATTAGAAACAAATAAAACTATTCAAAGTATCAAAGAAACCAAGAACTGGTTCTTGAGAAAATCAACAAGATAGACAAACCCTTAGCCAAACTAACTAAAAGGCAGAGAGAAACTATCCAAATCAACAAAATCAGAAATGAAAAGAGGGACATAACTACACTGAGGAAATCCAAACAATCATTAGGTCGTACTACAAAAGCCTATATGCCAAAAAAGTTTGAAAATCTAAAAGAATGGACAATTTTCTTTATACATTTCATCTACCAAAATTAAGTCAAGATCAGGTAGAAAGATTGAATAGTCCTCCAAGGAAATTGAAGCAGCCATCAACAGCCTCCCTTCCAAAAAAAAGCCCTGGGCCAGCTGGTTTCAGTGCAGAATTCTACCAGAACTTCAAAGAAGTGCTAACTCCAATTCTCTTCAAATTATTCCACAAAATAGAAACAGAAGGAACATTACCAAACTCATTCTATGAAGCCACAATCACCTTGATACCTAAACCACACAAAGACACAACAAAAAGAGAGAACTTCATACCTATCTGTCTTATGAACATTGATGCAAAAATACTCAATCAAATCCTTGCAAAGTGAATCCAAGAACACATCAAAGATATCATCCACCATGACCAAATAGGCTCCATCCCAGGCATGCAGAGGTAGTTCAATAAACAGAAATCCATCAATATAATCCACCATATAAACTCACTGAAAGAGAAAAACCACATGATCATCTCCTTAGATGCCAAAAACACATTTGACAAAATCCAACACCCATTCATGTTTAAAGTCTTGGAGAGATCAGGGATACAAGGCACATACCTGAACATAGTAAAGAGAATATACAGCAAGCCTATAGCCAACATCAAATTCAATGGAGAGAAACTTAATCCCACTGAAATCAGGTACAAGGCAAGGCTGCTCACTCTCCCCATATCTCTTCAACATAGTACTTGAAGTCCTAGCTAGAGCAATAAAACAAGTAAGGGAGAACAAGGGGATACAAATCGGAAAGGAAGAAGTCAAAATTTCACTATTCGCAGATGACATGATAGTACGCCTGAGTGACCCAAAAAACTCAACCAGAGAACTCCTTCAACTGATAAACACCTTCAGTAAAGTGGCTGAACATAAAATTAACTAAAAAAAAAAAATCAGAAGCCCTCCTGTATACCCAAAACAAAAGGGCCAAAAAAGAAATCAGGGAAACAACACCCTTCACAATAGCCATTAATACCATAACGTGCTTGGTTAAGTGTGACTGTAACCAAGCAGGTGAAAGATCTGTTTGAAAAAAAGTTCAAGTCTCTGAAGAAAGAAATCGAAGAAGACATCAAAAAAAAAGATTTCCCATGCTCATGGATTGGTAGGATTAACATAGTGAAAATGGCCATTCTCCCAAAAGCAATCTACAGATTCAATGCAATTCCCAACAAAATACCAACACAATTCTTTACAGACCTTGAAAGAAAAATTCTCAACTTCATATGGAGAAACAAAAAACCCAGAATTTCCAAAACAATCCTGTACAACAACAGATCCTCTGGAGGTATCTCCATCCCTCATCTCAAGTTGTACTACAGAGAAATAGTAATAAAAACTGCATGGTATTGGCAAAGAAACAAAAAGGTGGATCAATAGAACCAAATAGAAGACACAGAAATATGCCCACACACCTATGAATACCTGATTTTTGACAAAGAAGCCAAAACCATTCAATGGAAAAAAGACAGCATCTTCAACAAATGGTGCTGGTCCAACTGGATGTCTACATGCAGAATAATGAAAATAGATCCATGTTTATCATCCTGCACAAAACTAAAGTCCAAGTGGATCAAATACTTCAATATAAAACCAGATACACTAAATCAGTTAGAAGAAAAAGTAGGAAAGAGCCTAGAACTTATTGGCACAGGAAACAACTTCCTGAACAAAAAAACCAACAACACAGGCTCTGAGAACAACAATCAACAAATGGGACTTCATGAAACTGAAAAGCTTCTGTAAAGCAAAAGACACTGTCATCAGAAAAAAACGACAGCCTATAGACTGGGAAAGGATCTTCACCAACCCTATATCTGACAGAGGGCTCATATCCAGAATACATAAAGAAATAAAGAAGGTAAAAACAACAAATCAAGCAATCCAATTATAAAATGGGGCAGGGAGCTAAACAGAGAATTCTCTGTAGAGGAATATAGAATGGCAGAGAAACACCTAAAGAAATACTCAACATCCTTAGCCATCAGAGAGATGCAAATCAAAATGACTCTGAAATTTCACATTACACCCATCAGAATGGCAAAGGTTAAAAACTCAAATGACAATACATGCTAGAGAGGTTGTGGAGATTTGGGAACCCTCCTCCATTGCTGGTGTGAATACAACCACTTTGGAAATCAATCTGGTGCTTTCTCCTCAGAAAATCAGAAATACTGCCTCCTCAAGATCCAGCTATACCACTCGTAGTCATATCCAAAAGAAGCTCAAGTTTACAACAAGGACATTTGCTCAACCATGTTTGTAGCAGCTTTATTTGTAATAGCCAGAAGCTGGAAACAACCCAAATGCCCCTCAGTTGAGGAATGGATAGAAAAATTGTGGTACATTTACACAATGGAATACTACTCAGCAATTAAAAACATGCAAATCATGAAATTTGCAGGCAAATGGAAGGACCTAGAAAAGATCATCCTGAGTGAGGTATCCCAGAAGCAGAAAGACATACAAGGTATATACTCACTCATAAGTGGATATTAGATATATAATATAAGATAAACATACTAAAATCTGTACACCTAAAGAAGATAAACAAGAAGGACTCTCATAAGATGATCAATCTTCAGAAAGGCCTTCAGAAAGGCAAAGAGGATGTACATCAGAAGAGGGAGAAAACAGGAAACAGGACAGGAGCCTACCACAGAGGGCCTCTGAAAGACTCTACCCAGCAGGGTATCAAAGCAGATGCTGAGACTCACAGCCAAACTTTGGTCAGAGTGCAGGGAATTTTACAAAAGAAGGGGCAGATAGAAAGACCTGGAGGGGACAGGAGATCCACAAGGAGAACAACAGAACCAAAAAATCTGGACACAGGGGTATTTTCTGAGACTAATATTCCAACCATGGACCATTCATGGAGATAACCTAGAACACCTACACAGATGTAACCCAGGGCAGCTCAGTGTCCAAGTAGGTTCCCTAGTAATAGGAACAGGAACTGTCTCTGACACAAGCTGATTGGCCTGCTTTTGGATCACTTTCCACTCAGAGGAGTGCAGCCTTACCAGGCCACAGAGGAAAACAATGCAGTCACTCCTGATGAGACCTCATAGACTAGGATCAAATGGAAGGGGATGAGGACCTTCCCTATCAGTGGACTGGGGGAGGGGCATGGTTGGAGAAAAGGGAGGCGGTGGGATTGGGAGGGGCAGTGGAAGGGAGCTACAGGTGGCATACAAAGGGAATAAACTGTAATTAATAAAAATAAAAAAGATTTGGCTGGATTACATCAGTGTACATTATACATATGTATAATAATGAATTCCATAAATATATACTATTTGAATGTTAATAAATAATAATGAAAACAAAATGCCAGTTAGAAATATTATTTATAAATATTAAGGGAACAACGGGAATAAAACTGCAAAAGTTGAATGTCATACCCTCAAACATGAAACGGGAACTGGGCTAGATAAGGAAGAAGAGATTGCAGGTTTTAATAGAAACCTTCCACCCCTTCTAACTTTTAAATGTCTCACAAGATTAAAAACAAAAGAAATTCTGGGGAGACTTAGCTTAGTGGCTAAGAGCATTTGCCACACAAACCTCATATCCTGAGTTCTGACCCCCAGAACCCGTACAACAGCCCAGCATCTAAAATACCAGTGCCAACCACCAAGATATGGTAGGCTGCCGTGGATGACGCAATGGAAACTCTTGGTCCAGCTAGCCTAACCTGTGCAGCCGTGAAGAGACCCTGTCTCAAGTGGGAAGCTGAGGGTCAACACAGGAAGCTTGTCCTCTGACAAGCATGGCCACATGCACATACTAGAACCTGAACACTCATATATCACATGTCTCACACACATACACACTCATGGACACATGTCAATAACAACAGCAAAATTAAATATAAAAAGAAGGGAAGTGAATATCATAAATTGCACACACACACTATATATATATAGAATGTGACTATTTGGCATGGCTCTGAGTTATATGTAGCCTTTTACAAGTTGTGTGTGTGTGTTTGTGTGTGTGTGTGTATCTATCTTTGCCCCTAAAGGTTGAAGTTTTATTTTCATAGTCCTCAATAATAACCAGAAGGTTCTTTAAAGGGAGCACTTCTATCTTGCTCTATCTTGTTCACGTCTGTAGTTTCTAGGGACTAGCACAGGGCCTGGCTGACACAGTTGCAATGAAAGTAGCTGCTGAGCAATACATAGAGAGACTACATACGTATTATTTAGTTAAGTATTGCCGGGTTAATTGGCATGGGTGGGGAGGAAGGACGTTCTAAAGACCACTCAACTTGCAAAAGGCCAATTGTCACTGGGAGGTGTGCCAAATATTCATTCTTAAGAAACCAAAACCAGAGCAAAGCCACATTGAACCAATAATAAAGGCAAATAGAATGAAATTTATTTGAGGTGATATATTCTTTCATGTGCTTAGCATGCCTGGAGTGGAGCTTGTGAATTCTGAATGTTACAGTGGTTGGCATCTTGATATTTTAACACATAGAAAGACCAGGGATTGATACATGGATTCGTCTAATTTCTCATTTTCAATCTGGGTTAAGCCCAGAAAATGTTATGAGTCCTTGAGTGTGCCTGTGCATATATGAGGGTTACATATATGTGTGTGAGCATAAGTCCATGTGTGTGAGTATGTGTCTGTGCAGATACATATGTGAATATGTGTGTGGCTATCCAACACTGATACAGCATGTTTTCTCAGTCATTCTTTACTTTATTTTTTTTAAACAGTCTCTCATGAAACGTAGCTAAACTGGCTAGCCAGCGACTTCTAAAGCTCTCCCTGTCTCTGCCTCCATGGTGCTGGCTTACAGGTGTTCACCGATGCATGTGGCTTTTTTATATGGGTGCCGAAGACCAGAACATTTATGAAACTATAATGAATACCATTATTTTAGACACTAATACAAGAAAGTCAAAGGAGGAAATAGTACATTTAGTGATTGTGGTTTTCATGTGAAATATCCCCCACAAAACCACGTTTTCGTCACTTGGTTCTCAAGCTGGAAATGGGCCCTGTAGTGAAGCCTTGAGACAGGAAGGGGTCATTGGAGTGGGAGATTTCTTAGCATAGCCTCTCTTTCCTGTGCTCTTTCTGATTCCTCACTGTGAGTACGGCCACCTCACACTCTAGCTGCTGCGCCTCCCCCACCATGACAGAGGCTATGCTTGCTTAACCTGTACAACAAAACAAGTCCTTTTCCCCTTTAGTTGCTTCCTGGCAAATAGTTGATCATAGCAATTAGAAAAGTAGTTAATATAGAAAAGCAGTACCAAGGAGTGGGACTGTTGCTATTGTAAGTCAGATAAAGGTCCATAAGCCTGTAGAACTAGTTTGTAAAAGGAATGTAAAGGAGTTTGGGATCATGGACTAGAAGAGCGACAAAATGCAGTAGGAGGAGTTTGATGAGCCATTCTGGAATTCTAGAAGATCAGAATGCCAAGATAAATATGGACAGAAGAGGCACTGCTTATGGGGTTCTGGTGGGGAACAAGAACTCAAGTGAAAAGTAGACTAGAGGTGATTTGTGTTATATTCTGGCGAAGGATATAGTTATATTCTGCCCATGACCTGAGAACTTGAGTGAAGATGAATTCAAGTCAACAGACTAACTTCTTTGGTGGAAAAAATCTCAAGACATCCAGATCGTGTCATGGTTTCTGTATACTGTTGTCATCTGGGTCTACAGTGGGAAACAAAAATAAGCCAAGAAGAAAAAAAAACAAAAAGTGTGCAAGAAGAAACAACTTAGCTGCCAAAACAGCTTCAATAGTTACAGAGAGCAGCATGATTAAGTCAGGCCTGGGTTATTCCCTGGAATCATAGGAAAGATACATGAAGGGCAAGACCTATCAGAAGCCTCATCAAATGTGGTCAAAAGGACAGAGCCAAAACCCTGAGAATGGTGCCCTAAGAATTCCCTGCTAAAATGAAAAGCAACAACAAAAACCAAGGAAACCTACACGGAAGTGGATGCAACTGTAATCCAAGGTTCTAGGCCCTATCTCCAGCTAACAATATACCATACAAGTCTATTGATTTTCCAGACACAAAAGTTCAAGAGAAAATGGACCGCAGATCATAAAGTCTTGCACAGAGATACACAGGTCCTTGAAGCCAGATAATGTGTGCTAATTTTGTGTAGCTGTCTTATCTGGATTGAAAAATTCCTTTCTGAGGAGAGAAGAATGACTCTGAAGATTCAGGAACTAAGCAAAATTTATAAGACTAGCCCTGAAACATACAAGACCCACAATTTCAGGAGAGAAGAAACTCCAGCCAACCATACTACAGCCTATGACTAATATGGGGAATTTCAAGGACAGAACTTTCACAAATCATCATCCATACTGGAATGGGATTGACTTTGAGTCATCTGTAGCATTGTATAGCAATTTTCTTTGGATTGAAACATTCCCCCTTTGAGGAAGCTTATTGACTTGAAACATAGTGAAACTTAGAAGGCTCAGAAAGTAAACAAAACTGAAAAGTCCTAGGAAGTTCCTGAAGTTTACAAGACTTTGGACCTTCCCTAAGGTTATATAAGCAGTAACAATTGCTTAAGAGAGAAAACTTTCTGATTGGCTGATCTTAAAGTCATGTAGGAAACTCCAGGGTTGTGGCTTTTGTGATCAACTCCCATTCAAGAATGGAGTTTTGGTGAAGCTGCTGTCATGGAGTGATCTGGAGGGAACTCATGTTTGTGCATATCTTCTTGGGGGGGGAAATTCATAACACAATTGATACCTGAACAAGGACTGATTGGACCAAAGATGAGTTAAAAGGAGTGGCTGCATGAGTCCTTCAAAGGCTGTTTAGATATGCAACTGAGGCTAATCTATGCTAAGGCAGAGGGTCCATGGTTGAAATTTCAATATGCCTACCATTCCCGGTGACATTTTCTACTGAGTTCATCTATGTTTTAACTCTCATGTGAGTACAGCTGTTTGGTCTCTCATGCCCAACTCCCTCAGAAGTGTCTATTTTTCCTCTATTTCCCTCCAGTGACTGATATTCGTGGGACCTCATCTGCTAATAACCATGTGCTCCTAATGATTTATATGAGCAAGCCCGTAAGAGGCTGATTTTCATTTTAGTTGCCTACTTTTCATCCAAGGATTTGTGCAGATCCCCTACAGTAAAGAGAAGCCAACTCAACTCAAACAAAAACAAACAAACAAAAAAAAGTGATTTTATCTGTTAGCTTATAACTTAAGGCAAGAACAATACCAAGTATAAAAAAAAAAAAAAGAGCATACAAAGCAGGGATGGCTTTTTGACCAACCAGTTATGGACAATTTCGGACAGTGTGGTGGAGAATTTTGAAAACAAAAGCTCTGGTGCTGCGGTTTGCAAAGTGCTAACTTCTGGGGCTGCTAACTTCCGGGCACCCTGGGAGAGCTAGCCTGGAGCAAGAGTGAGGCCACGGTGTATCCAAACCACAGAAAACATCGTCTTCAGTCCAGCAGCTGTAGGACTGTTCCCTCCCTGCCCTGGGCCTGCAGGTCCCAGCCCATGTAACCTTATGGCTCCCACCTCTGCCTTTTTTGAGGCGGTCACATAGCCTGGCAGCCAGGTTACAGGTTATATTTCCTCTTTCCTTACAAGGTCACGTCCATCAGGCACCTGGAATCCCTCTTCAAGCAAATAAGGCATTCCCAGCACCTTGGCGCAGGCCAATGATGTACAGTCACCCTAACACCTCTACCCATTCCCCAAAGGTTTAAATAGTCTTTGTCACCCCCCGCCCTCCGCCCCATCAATTAAACGAGTTGCCTCACTGAAGCCTGTTGCCCAGGAAGTCTGTTTTTCACCAGCTCACCTGAGGTCTCCTCACTCCCAGCCCTTCTGTTTCCTGCTTCCTCCCCTCAGGTTCAGATAGCCATGAGTGTTGGAACAGACTGGGAAACGGAGCCCAAATGACACTAACTCTCCCCATTTTTCTCTTTTATCTCTTCCTTTCCTGTTTGTTCATAAAATCCGAGAATAGTCTGAGGTCACCTTAGGTGTGGTTCTCAGCCACCACCGTGTGAAATGAGTACTATAGCAGGAAGTTTATCGATAAACTTCTCTGGACTGACCTCTCTGAAGGTGGAGGACGGGGCCATAGTTTAAAAGCCTGTTTAACCTAGATCTCTAGAAACTCCATGTCTGGAAGGCCTAGAGGCAAGGGTGTCTGCACCAACCTGTCTTTATTCATGAACTGGGGAAAGGGGGATGGGGAACCAGAATAATGGTGCGCAGCGTTTCTTACAAGGAAACCCACCTACTGGGAAGATTCTCCCACTTCCAGATAGAATTCTGAAAAGCACTGCTTGTAGATCACAGAATACACCTAATGTTTAGTAGAATGTGTGTTGAAGTGCCCCTATGTGTTCTTGACCTAATATTGACATTATGGGAAGACTTACGTTCCCCAACAAGTAGTAGGGTCCTCTTAGTGGAAGGTCAAGAGATTAGGATGCTATGTCCATTCTCTGTGTAATCCTTGGAGGTGGGAAGCTGACATGATGCCTAGCTGGATGCCCAAAAGCCATCAAAGAATGTACATGGCAAAGCCAGTACAGACTTGTGGAGAGTGAGGGCATCTGTGACAGAGCAAAATGAAAACAAAACAGAAGCTGCCCACACAGCCCCACATTTTCCCTTATCTGCCCCCTGCCCCATCCCTCAAAATAGCACCGTTCTCTCCTCTTGCTATCCTCGCCAGGTGAGGCCTGTATCTGTGAAACAGATACACACATTACTGAAGTGAAAAATAAACCGAATAATGGAATCGTACTGAATGTTTACCCATGAGGAGGTAGTTTCAAGCAGAGTGAGCGACACTAGCATAAATTTAGCTTCCCCTCTGCCAAGTAAGAATGAGGAATTTCCCCAATAAAAATACAATGAACTTATATGTGCTTATGCCTTATTATAGAGTTTAATATACAATGCACATGTGTTGTGTGTCTGAATTAAGTGGATTCTGTCAAATACAAATTCTTTTTTATTTTCAGTTTATTTCAATAACTTAACATACTTTTTGGTAGTTTATTGGGATCATGTATTGGCCTGGTTTCTTATCATTGCTATAAAAAAATTAAAATTGTAGAAATGTGGAAAATTCAAACTTTGAAAGGTGGAAAGGTGGAAAATTCAAAGCAAAAGTGCCAGCAGGCCTAGAATCTGGTGAAGATTTCTCTTTCAACTTCTGAGATGTCCATTACTGTGTCCTCATATAAAGCACAGCATAACAGCAAATAGAAAGAATTATTCTCGTCAAACAAATGTATAAAAACACTCAATACAATTCATGACATAGTTCTTGTCACTCAGCGACCTCCTCAAGCTCCATCCATTCATGGTACTGCATTGGAGACTGAGTTTTCATGTGAATTTTAAAAAGAGGCACCATCATCATTCAAGCCATAGTGCTAAGTAACAGTGTGTCCAAGGATCTTTGCTCCATCTTTCCCTTATGGAGACTGCTTGCTATACCCCCAAATCAGAAGTGTATGTTCAGATGTAAAATATAGCTCACGCGTGCTGTAAGTTCTCCATAGCTGCCACAGGTCCTAGCTCTGAGCTCCTCCACAGGGTATGAATCTGCTGCCTGGAGAATCCCTCCACAGGCCCTAAGGAAGGGAGCATAAATCCAAACCCAGAGTGCTATTTCTATCTCTGACCTAGTTAGGAAAGAAAGAGGGTGTGGTGGAAACAGATGGAAATAACTCCGGTTCTTCATGAGCTGTGTTTAATTTACCTAATTTCATGTAAAGGAGTGACTAGCATCTATCGAGGGCTCATTCTTGACGTTGCTACAACACTTAAAAGATATCAGAAATCACAAATTTATTAAACACTGCCTAAGCATCCTCACTTATTTTAAGAACATTTGCCACAGTTGTTTAGCTGGTTTTGCTTTCCTCATTACAACATTGTTTTCATCAAATACACATTCATCACTTTCTGTTCTCTAAACAGCCCTTGTCTAGTGTGTGCTTTTGCGCACTGACCTTTGAAATGATTCATAATTAAACTACTGACTGCTGTTCCCTTATTTTCCAACCTCAGAGTTAACAAGTAACTGCTAGAATAGTCTGTGGCCTTTAAGAAATAATGCTAAAAAGCTTGCAATCATTAGGGAACAGGGTTCTTTTCTACAAAGCCACCAAACATCGGATGTTCTGTTCTAAGAGAAAGCAAATAACAAACAAAATATGATTTTTCTGTGTAGTCTGAGTCTTAGATTATGTGTCAAGCTAAATGCCTCATTGATTATATATGACATGTGTCCACCAAGTATGAACATTCTTCTTGGTACAGAGATTCAGAATAGGAAAGATTCTCACAGTCTTGCAGCAGAATCAGATGTATAAACACATGAATTTAAATTTGGGAATTTTAACAATAGAAACATGCACACAGTTCTGAAAAAAGGGGATTATTTACTTCTGTGGGAATGTCAAAGAAATGTCCAGAAAACTGAATTACAGGTTCAAGTGATAGCACGATAGTATTGGCCACAAACACAACCCTCTATTATGTTATTTACTTGGTTAATATCCGCCTTCTCCAAAAGCATCATTCATTCACATGAAAGCCTGAACATTCCTGCCCATAATTAAACTTCCCACACCCAGTACACTCTATACAAAAGTGAATATTCATAGAAAAGGTATTCCTCAAGGGATACATTAAGATAACTGAGTTGAGACTGGAGGAAGATTAGAAAATTTCCAGGACAAGCAAATAAGAGGGCATTTCAGGAAAGTGAAAGAGGTGATATGTAAAGAAAGATGGAGAGTCTTTCTTCTACTGAAAACAACAGAAGAAAGAGTGTACAAACCATGAGTGATGCCATTTTAATCCATTTAGGCTTTTGCCTCTTAATCATGTGACAGAAAGTCACAAAATCAGTTTAGGTGGATGCAAAACACAACTAAACTTTTCTTTAAATCTTCAAAACCTCACATTTTTTTAAATTTAATTCATTTATATATTTATTTATTACACTTACTCACTTTGTATCCCAGCTGCAGCCCTCTCCCTCATCTCCTCCCAGTCCCATCCACCTGCCCTCTATTGTCCCTATGTCCTTTTGCTAATCCCCTGATAGAGGAGGACCTCCTCCCCTTCTATTTAACCTTAGCTTATCAGACTCTGTGGCCTGGCTAGGCAGCTCCCCCAGGGGGAGGTGATTAAAGAGCCAGTCACTGAGCTCATGTCAGAGGCAGCCCCTGTACCTCTTACTAGGAAACCCACTTAGAAACAGAGCAGCCAACGGGCTTCCTTTGAACAGGGGGTCTAGGTCCTTTCCATGTATGGTACTTAGTTAGAGTATTGGTCTCTTTAAGTCCCCCTAGGCCCAGGTATTTTGACTCTGTTCTCCTAAAATCTATAGCCCTAAAGAAGCTAAACAACAAGGAGGACCCTAGGGAAGATGCTTAATCCTCATTCAGAAGGGCAAAAGGATAGACATCAGAAATAGGAGAAGACAAGGAACAGGACAGGAGCCTTCCACAGTGGACCTCTGAAAGACTCTACCCACCAGGTATCGAAGGAGATACTGAGACTTATAACCAAAAGGCACAGTGCCTGAAACCTTATAGAAGAAGAAGAAATTAAAAAACAAAACAAAACAAAAAAAAAAACCTCACATTTTCACACTGGGGTTTTTAATTTGCAAGGAGCAGAAGCTCACTGGAGCAGTTTAAGAAAGCTGTGTTCCATTAATAAATGAAAAAAGAAGAAAGCAATGTTGATAAACAATGAATAACATGGAGACGAGTTAGATGCCACCCATGACTTGGGCAAGAGCACTTTTGTTAATGTGATAACAGAAAACTGGTGATCAATAGAAAAGCAATTATTTTCTGGGGAAGAGATAAAAGTGCTTGCTGATAATGGGCTGAATTAATAAAAGAAAAAGAAGCATCAAGGACAAGCTCTGTGTCCAAGTTCCGTGCTTCAAGAAATAAGCCAAATAAATAGCACTCGTGGGGAGAATATTACACACATACGTGCCACACCTGAGCTCGAATATAAAAATGGGTATCTGCTACCCTTTTGGACAAGAAACAAAAAAAGAAAAGTAGTGAATGAAAGCACAGTTTTTAGGGCTTTGCAGTCGTGAGAAAGACATCAGCAAATGTGAATGAGAAGGCAGTAAAAGCAACCCTGCCACAGTGAAGACCCACATTCACTTACTGTTTTAGCTATGGATTTGGTGAGCCTCTTTCCCATGCAGAAGGAACTGAGGAAGCATAAGGGTTACTGACTTGCATAGTGCTAAGCATAGATAGCTCTGAACTCCCATCAAACTACATTCTGTCTTCAACCTGAAGCTAACATGTTCCCAAACATTTCCCAGGTGCAGTAACTTCAAATTGTTATTACAAAACCTAACCCCATCTTGGAAACCAAAGACATAGGAAACCAGAGTGCAGAGGCAACAC
Organism: Meriones unguiculatus; assembly: GCF_030254825.1. Taxonomy (NCBI): domain Eukaryota; kingdom Metazoa; phylum Chordata; class Mammalia; order Rodentia; family Muridae; genus Meriones; species Meriones unguiculatus. The sequence continues at coordinate 89,393,782 of NC_083354.1, read as the reverse complement.
TGAATTCCCTAGACAGGAAATGATATGTTCTGCATGTGCGCATGAAGGTGAGACAGCCCGACAGATGGAATAACATAGGAATGACATGTGTTGGAGAATGACAAAATCTGAAAATGACTGAAGCTACCAAGGAATTAATCAGTGAAAATATTCTTTATTGAAATGGAAAATATGTTGAGTAAAACAAACACAAATGTACCAACATCATACTTAATGATAGGTAGAAGATCAATACATAAGTAATGATAGGTAGATAGATGACACATATTTAGACATATAGGCACGTTAAAAATGTGGTAATTTATTAAAAAAAAAACAAAACTTAGAAACACAAAGGATGCAGTGCTTTCTAGACAAAAACAGAGTGTGGGAATAAGTTAATGGCCTGAAGTATGGAGCTGGAGAAATCCAGCATAATAACCATGCCTTTAAATCTTCAAAACATCATATTTTTATAGCACTATGGGACTGTCAGTTCTCAAAGAACGAAGATTACTAGAATCATGTTAGAGAATTATGTGGGAAAGCAGGTAGAAAATAAGACTAAGAGGCTCCAACATTTCAAAGTTCTTGAAGGAGAAAGTACAGGGATCTAATACTACATGTGTTAGGTAATGCACGGTTCTCATTCTCTATTACATAAGATATTGGTTATTTCGTAGGAATATAAAAGAATCTACTGAATATAAAACAACTACTACCATTTCAGTGTTCTTAGTTAGCTAATTTGCCTACCAAACAATTTACAGAAAACCCTAAGAAAGAAAGGCTGTTTGAAAAGGCAGTATATTTCTGCAAAGTCGTGGCGTATTACGAATGGCAACGTAAGTTCCAATGCCAATGGTTTTCTCCTCAAATGAACTACAGTAGCTTTCTTGAAGTCACTCCCTGCAATTTGCAGTTGTTAGGAAATGGAATTTTCATTAAGGAGAGAATCTAGTACTGTGTTCTACACTAGAATGGAAATCCCAAAACTTCAATTTATTTTTAGGCTTCAATGAATAGATTAAAAAAGAGGAGTACAGAAAGCGAACATTTCTGAGAGCTTACTATGTGGTAGACAAGTTTCCTTTAGCATGGGTGTTAGGAATCAGAATGGCCCAATAAAGGAGAGTCGTTAAATTGACAGGTTTCAGGTTTCAAGGCTTTGAAGCAATTTTCCCAGTGCATGAGAATTTCCTAAAGATGAACAGCATGCACTTCTGATAGCCCGATAGTCCAGCATAGGGAACAACTGCAAATTCACAGTCCAGTCTCAGCAGACGTCAAAACTCTACTGGGCACCCTGGTGCTTGCCCTCATAGGTAACATTCACTCCCTAATTAATGACTCAAATAAACCTGGTCTCTGTTTATGAATCGAATGTATTACAATTTAAATAACATCTTCTATAGACTATAAGTTCAATTTAAGATGAAAAGTAAAGATTCCATGCAACCAACTAAAAGACCTGGTCAGAAATTTATGTGTGGTTCTGCATGTAGTCATGAAGTACTCAACTACGAGTGTGTTAAAACATAAAGCCAAATGTAGTCACACGGGCATAACATTTTAACAAAATAATTAGCATAAGGTGAGTTCATAATGCATAGTAGCAACATTTTATTACAAGCATCGTGAGGACAGTGGTTTTGTTTCTGTAGGTACCCATGTATGTACATGCATGCACACGCCTGTGGAGGTACTGAGACAGGCTGAGAGTCTGTGCTTCTCCAGTGCTAATGCTGCATGTGTGAGTCATAATGCCTGTCCTTTTTTTTTTAACATTTGGAGATTGAATAGAAGAAGCCTTAATGATTTCAAGCCAAACAAACTATCTTCTGCAAGTCTTTATTACAAATTTTGATCTGACATCCTTGCCCAAACATCATCAGCACACAGGGCAGGTGCTAGTGTTTTGAGTGTCACAGATCACCAAACAAACTTTGAGCCAATGTAGGTCCATCAGTGATGACCAGACTATGTAGACCATGGGATGAGCTATTCTAACAATGGCTATCAGTTGTGTTAACTAATGGTATTAGGTCGTTGCTATTATGTATCTGTATATGTATGTATGTATGTATTTAATGTGCATGGGTGCTTTACCTGCACATGTCTCTGTATGCCATGGGTACACTGGCTCCCACAGAGACCAGAAGATCCAATGATGCAAGAGTTACAAATCATTGTAAGCTGCTACGTGGGTGTTGGGAATTGAACGTGGAGCCTCTGGAAGAGCATCCAGTGCTCTTTAGTGCTGAGCCACCTCTCCAGCCCTTCCAGGTATTTTCACATGTTTCCCCAAAGCTGCCTGGCACCCCCTGTACAAATGTACCACTGCCAGAGGAACAACTGGGGCTAAATTTGCCAAGATGCCGCTGTACTTTTCCACAGTTTCCGTGTGATATATAGCTTGAAATTTGAAATTTTCATAAACATAATAATTTTTAATTAAATGTTTTATTGTAAACAGGCAATACTATCCTTTGTCAAAAAAGAAAAAAATGAAAGACTTCGTGGGTTGAGCTGCATGAATCAAAGCCTATCTCTTGCCAAGCCTGACACCCACTCCAAATAAATCCAAGCTTTGATAGCAAGATAAAACATTTGGAGATTTGTGATCACTTACCCATAAGCAAACTTATCTTCCTTTTCAGGAGGGTAAAACTAATACTAAACCTCATTTGAAAATCCCCAAAGATTTTGTTCAGACACCACCCGTCCTCTTCAAATCAAAAGCTGGAAGAATAAGAATAAATACATCAAAACATCTGGTTTTCATTTCCTTGAAAATGTACATTAACTTTTTTTTTAGTTCAGGCAAAGGTCTTTTGACAAAGGATAAGAGCTATTTGAAGCCAAAAATGTGTATCTCATGGGACTGTGGTGGAGATTCTGATTTCCCACGTGCACATATGTACACAATATTATGATTGTACCTCATTTCCTAGAAATGACCTATTAAGAAATGAAAGGGTTTGGAAGCCTTGAGAGAGTCAAGGTGTGGCCATTAGTAGTTTCAAAATCCTCCAGTATGTATGAGTAACTCAAGTAGGAAAGCTCCCATAAGGGGAGAATCAGTTTGCAACAATTATGCAATGAGGCCTTAGCCTCAACTCCTTCCTCTCTATGTAGTACCAGAACCCTCCAGCAGGACTGATGCAATCACAAAGGTTTTTTTGTTTGTTTGTTTGTTTTTTCCCCTGACCTGCAGTGTCAAATCCAGGAGCCCCAGTGACTGTGTATAGCTACTGAGTAACTGAAATATGCCTACAACTAACAAGATGAATTTGTATTTTAATCTCATTTTAATTTTCTTTAATGGAAACTAAATAACTTCATAGTTACTACAATGGGCACCACAGCAATACAGAGAATGAATAATCCTTGAACAGACAGTCACTGTTCCTTAAACGAGTCTCTATAATTGTCACAAAAATGGCTAAATCTTAACATTTGTTAATCCCTAAGTACCTTACCAGCTTTTTTCTCACATTCTCCATTTCACTTGCATTGGTTTTGAGTAAACCTGCCCCAATGACCAGAACAGAGGGCTCAGTGATGAGCATAAGGATGAACGCTGGATACAGGAAGGAAGAGTATATGAGTAATGGGTGAACGTGCTTGCTGCAGCAGACTATATGTAAGCAGCACTCAGCAAAGTCTCATTTGGGGCTGGTGAGGACAGTCGGATCACAAGGACCAGAGGCCCTTGAACAACATCAGGTTACAGGCAACCTTGATGGACTCTCACACCTGACTCATGAGCTCTGTGAGTCTTCGGAAGTGGAACAAGGAAGAGCAGCAGTTTAATAAGCTGTTTAGGTTAAACCGAGAACATTTATACAGGAGAAAGAGCTTGCCTTGGGTGATGTTGGCGATTGCATTTCTACCCTCTCACAACTTACACCTGATGAGTTTAACAAAAGTGCTCAGCTCTATCCCAAAGATACACCCACCCAGAACTTAACTTTCCCATTAATCTGAACCACTGTCGTGCCGGACTGGGGAGTCTTGCAATTGTTTTCTCATTACTTGTTTTGTTTCAGTCCATGCCATGTTATAGTGTATTTTGAAAGACCACAGAATGATTCCTTAAAATTAAGTCAAACGAATCCATGCCTGCGCTAAAAATCCTCCACTGGCCTCTGTCTCAGAAAGAAATACAAATCCTGTAAATGGACCACACGTTTCTGTAAAATCCCACCACATCTTTTACCACGGTCTGCTACTGTCACCTCACTTCACATAGGCCAGTTTTCTAAACCCACCAGGGATGCCCTTGCTCCAACATTCTTCTGCAAGTCTTATTCCTACTTCCTACAAAACAGGAATGTCATGGACTTGGGTTGAGGGATATGATTAGTATTTTAGTAACTCATGAGGGTGAGATCCCTATGGCATGATAAGTATCCATATAAAAAGAGGTAGAGAAACAGGATTCTTTCTCCCTAGACTGTAGTATAAAAACCAAGACAGGTACTGGCAAACCAGAAAAGAAGATTCGTATAAAACTGGATGTACAGGCTCCTTGATCTTGGCATTCCCAATTGCCAGAACTATTAGAAACACCTTTTATCTCTCAAATAATATTTGTTGAGCAGCACAGGCTGACAAAGATAGATCTTCTTTGTTTCATTGTTCATCCTCTTATTTTCCATATTTTATTCATTTCCTATTTCTCTTCACCAAAATAGAAGCTTCCTTTAAAAATGAATTTTTCTTGCCTTTGTTCCTTACTATATCCCCAGGTCACGTGCATTAATATTTAATAGAGAAGGATATAAATTGATAAGATTGAGTGTAAAGCATTCTTGCATGTTTAATAGGAAGCTAGATGAGCCCTGAAACCTTTGTTGAATGAATAAAGTTTCCTCTACATTTAAACAGTTTCACTTGCCCTCCAGTGTTTATTTCCCTTGATTTTAATGAAGAGAAAGTAGCCTACCCAGAGATATTTTGGGATTTAGCTTTGGTTTTAACAGAATTTATTCCCAATAAATAATAATTTATAGATATTGAGCGGCCACACTTTAAAAAGATAGATGCATAGAATGTCACGTCTATAAAGGACTATAGCAAGCACCTCTTCTAGTTCCCACGATATGTGTAACAGGAGGAACACAGCTAGCTCATGATGTGGCTTCTTGTAGAATCAGTTTCCCATCATAAAACTGAGTTGTGTGATTCTTTTTCTTTTTCTTTTTGCAATTTATCTGAAAACATAAAACCAACTGAACAATGGTTTGTCAGTTACATTTTGTTTTCCTTCTAAATATTTCTCCTACAATTTTGGCGTTGTAACCACTTATCAACTCATAAGCACCAAGGAATAACCAAGCAACAGACAAAGAGATGGAAAGAGAGAGAAACCTAGAAACGTTTATTGTGATGCTGAGTTAACCACAGACACGTGGGAAGGGTTATGATTGTGTTTTATCTATATCTGGGTTTACTTTCCACTCACACTCAATGCAGACATTGTCTTTAATATCTCAATAATAAAATTCTAATTACTGCTCCTCTGATGCCTAGTCCCCTTTAATACCCCAAACAGAGAAACATACTCAACAGTTTATACCCAAGAGAAACAAACTTCTTAAGGTCACATAGTTAATTGTAAATATGGATGACTTGAAGGTGTCTGTTTGCCTAATGACTTATTTCAGATATCCAGGTTTCAAATTGCTTTATTTTCAACTCCTAATTGTATGCTTCATTATGTGAAGAATGCTTACTGAGAATCAGTTTCCTGAATAATGCGGTTTCCCTCATCTTTTCTAAAATTGCCCGAAACGAGCTCATTTTTCAGATCTTTATGTAAACTTCCCGGAGTTATTTAGAGAAACAGAACTAGAGGACAAGTTATATAGGTTACATTAGATGAGATTAGATTAGAATGGATATATGGAAAACGATAGGTACGAACATACTCAGTTGTTGTGGTGGTTTCAAAAAGAATGCCTGCATAGGCTCTCATATTTGGATATTTGGTGCCCATTGACTAAAGTGTTTAGGAAGTATTAGGAGTTGTAGCCTTGCTAGTGGAGATGTATTATTGGAAACAAGCTTTGCGGTTTTAAAAGCCCGCACCATTTGCAGTAAGCCCGCTCTGCCTCACACTTGTATCTCCTGATGTAAGCTCCCAGCTTCTATTCCTGCACTAGGCCTACTTTTAAACTGCTGAGTTCCCCATCATGGTGGGCATGGACTCACCCTTTGAAACTGTAAGCTCACGATAAAAATTTTCTTCCATGAGTTGCCTTGGGAATAGTGTCTTATCACAACAATAAAAAGTAAGACTCATGCATTGATAAATGCATCTGAATTTATATCTTTACATATTTGAAGCTCATTATAAGGAATTTGCGTAAACCATTATTTTTTTAATTTTTTATTTTTTTAATATTAGTTACAGTTTATTAACTTTGTATCCCAGCTATATCCCACTCCTTCATTCCCTCCCAATCCCACCCTCCCTCCCTCATCTCCTCCTTGCTCCTTCCAAGTTCACTGATAGGGGAGGACCTAGTCCCCTTTCATCTGAACCTGGTTTATCAGGTATCTTCAGGACTGGCTGCAAAGTCCTCTTCTGTGGCCTAGCAGGGCTGCTCCTTCCTCAGGGGGTTGGGGGGAGGTCAAAGAGCCAGCCATTGAGTTCATGTCAGAAATAGTCCCTGTTCCCCTTACTAGGATATAAGGTAGCTTGGATACTAAGCTACCATGGGCTACATCAGAGCAGGAGTTCTAGGTTATATCCATACATGGTCCTTGGTTGGAAATACAGTCTCATAAAAGACCCTTGTGCCCAGATACATTTGGTTCTTGTGGCGCTCCTGTCCTCTCCACTAACTCCCTCTTCTTTCATGATTCTCTGCACTCTGCTTAAAGTTTGGTTATGAGTCTCAGTAATTGCTTTGGTACACTGCTAGGTAGAGTCTTTCAGAGGCCCTCAGTGGTAGGCTCCTGTCCTGTTACTTGTTTTCTCCTACATCCAATGTCCATCTCATTTGTCCTTCTAAGTGAGGATTGATCATCTTAGTCCAGGTCCTCTTTCTTGTTTATCTTCTTTAGGTATATAGATTTCAGTATGTTTATCGTATCAAGTCTATATAAGTGAGTATATACCATGTGTGTCTTTCTCCTTCTGGAATGCCTCGCTCAGAATGATCTTTTCTGGGTCCCACCATTTGCTTGCAAATTTCATGATTTCCTCCTTTTTAATTGCTGAGTAGTATTCCACTGTGTAAAAGTACCATAATTTCTGTATCCATTCCTCCATTGATGGACATCTGCAATCAGTTCCCATACTCTCAGACTAGCTCTGGACATGCAGCTCTCACACTGGCCTTGCCTAGTCAGTTTTCACGAGACTCACCTGCCCACATCATCCACATTCTCATGTAGTTCCAGTTGTGCAGTTCCTTCCCTGGCCCAGGCTGAAGCAGGCGAGAATCCCACATCAGACACATGACTAATGAAAGAAGTCCACATACCAAGGTTATATCACAACAACACAAACAGTATTAAAGGCCAAGACAGTACGGTGCCAGAAAACGTACCACCCTATAGAAATGTTCTCTAACGATAACCACCTACATGAACATCAGGACATAGAATCAAAAGAATAACTATAAACATGATCTGAAGATTCAAGGATTTTAAAGAAGACATGAATAAAACCTCAATAAACTTAAAGAAGATAGCAATAAACTCCCACGTGATGCCTAATAGAACAAATACAACTGAATTTAATGACAAATACAGTACAGGATTTGAAAACTGAAACTGGTAGAGACAGAAGTATTAGCAAGAACTTAAGCTGAAATGAAGATGGATTTGAAAACCTCAATTACCCAATTAGATAACTCAATTAAAAGCCCTATAATAAGAATGGATCAGGTCGAAGACAAAAATATCAGACCTGAGGATAAAGTAGGGAAATTCTACCATTCAAGCAAAAAAAAATTTTTAAATAATTATTTTTGCTTTTTTATTTAATGTGTATTGTGCTTTACCTACATGTGTGTCTTTGCATCATATGCATGCCTGGAGGTCACAGAGGCCAGAAGAGGGCATCAAATCTCCTGAAACTCCCTAGAGACTGTTGTGAGCTGCCATGTGTGTTCTGGGAAACAAACCTAGATCCTCTGGAAGAGCAACAAGCATTCTTAACCACTGAGCCATCTCTCCAACCCTGAAAAAAAATAATTAACACACAAAAGGAATGTGTGGGAACATTAGGAAAGACTGAATCTGTGGATTGCAGGCATAGAAGAAGGAGAAAAATCTCAGTCAGTGGCATAGACCACATCTACAACAGGATCATGGGAGGAAAAAAATTTCAAACCAAGGGAAGACACACCCATACAGATACAAGAAGCACACACAAAACCAGATAAAACCAAAAAAGAAACTCCCCATAGCACATTAGAGACAAAATACTAAGTATACAGAACAAACAGTACCGAAAGCTGCAAGGAATGGGGGAACCACCAGATCACATAAAAGGAAATCCAGTCTGAACACACCCTATTTCTCCATGAAAACTTTGAGAGCCCGAAGAGCCTATGGCAAGGGACTCTAAATTCTGAAAGACCACAGATGCCAGCCTATTCTGCTGTACTGAGCAGAACTATTTCCCATACTTGAAGGAGAAAGAAAAACTCCTCATGATACAAACAGGCTAAAGTAATATATGTCCACCAAACCAGCCCCTCAGAGAATACTGGCAGGAGTACTTCAGAATGGAAAGAAGAATAAACACAGTCAAGATCCCATAGAAAGAAAGTGGAGCTATAGCTACTGAAACACAAAACAGAACCAAGAACTCAAATAAAACAAACACACACACAACAGTAATCAACATATATCTTTATTTTTTATTTTTTTTATTTTTATATTAATTATAGTTTATTCACTTTGTATCCTAGCTGTTGCTTCCTCCCTCATTCGCTTCCAATTCCACCCGCCCGCCCTCATCTCCCATGCCCCTCTTCAAGTCCACTGATAGGGGAAGTCCCCTCCCCTTCCATCTGACCCTGGCCTATCAGGTCTCATGAGGACTGGCTGTATTGTCTTCCCCTGTGGCCTGGTAAGGCTGCTCCCCAGCTCAGGGGGAGGAGATCAAAGAGCAGGCCAATCAATTCATGTCAGAGACAGTCCCTGTTCCCATTACTAGGGAACCCACTTGGATACAGAGCTGCCAAGTCTGTATAAGGCTACCTCTGTGTGGGGGTTCTAGGTTATCTCCGTGCATGGTCCTTGGCTGGAGTATCAGTCTCAGGAAAGACCCCTGTGCCCAGATTTCTTGGTTCTGTTGCTCTCCTTGTGGAGCTCCTGTCCCTTCCAGGTATTTCTATTTCCCCCTTCTTTTGTAAGATTCCCTGCACTCTGCCCAAAGTCTGGCTATGAGTCTCAGGATCTGTTTTGATACCCTGCTGGGTAGAGTCTTTCAGAGGCCCTCTGTGCTAGGCTCCTGTCATGTTCCCTGTTTTCTTCCTCTTCTGATGTCTGTCCCGTTTGCCTTTCTGAGTGAGGATTGATCACTAATAAGTTTAAATATCAATAACCGCAAATTTCCAATCAAAAGATACAGCTGTGATAATGGGGCTATGAGGTTAAATAAATAAACAAAATCTGTGTACTTTTGACAAAAAAAAAAACTAAAAACTAAAATCTCATCCTGCTTTCAAGGATAAGTACCACTTTAATGTTAAAAAAAATAAAAAAAAAAAAGTATTCCAAGCAAATGGAACCAGAACACGAGCAGATGTCACTATTTTAATGTCTGAAAAAGTTGATTTTCATTTCTCTTACAGAAAGAAAATGTTATGGGTCGCTAGGGAAATGGCTTAGTCAGTAAAGTACTTGCCTTGCAAGGGCAAGGGCATGAGTTTGGATTCTCAGTACCCAAGAAAAAGCTTGTGGGGCAGTGTGCCTACTATACCAGCATTGGAGAAGACACATAAAAATCTCTAATGCTTGCTACCTAGTCAATCTAACCAAGCAATGAACTCCAGGTACAGGAGAGACTAAGTGATCAATCCTTAAAACATCCATACAAGTGACACTATACAGACTGAGCAGGTTATATTTAGGAATATATATATATATATGTAATTATATTATAAATATAAATATTTGTAAATATATAAATAGTGAAAATAAATAATTTCACTAATTATTATTGCATGCATATATATGCAAAATATGTGTGTGTGTGTGTGTGTGTGTGTGCATGCATCCAATAACAGTTGGTAGAAAAAGAGCCCATGAATTGGAAAGGGCACAAGGATATTTATGTGGGAAGATTTGGAAGGATGAAAGGGAAGTGAGAAATTTAATTATGTTCTCATTATTTTTAAGTAAAAAAACTGAGGTGGTCATCTTCTGTAAATGGTCACCACTGATCTTTTGAAGATGGTACTTGTGTGGCTTAGAATAATGCTGAGCAACACCCCTGAACAGAAGAAAGCTGGACAGAAAGTGCATGCATACGATAATACATTAATATTACCTGGGTACATACTGTCAAACTATGGGACCTTAAAAATTCCCAGGTAAACCTTATAGAAAAATACAAGATGGTCTTATACAGTACGAGGAGCCACTACCATGCTTTTGGCCTTGAGTGTATGCAGCAGATAAAAAGAAACAGCAAACACATAGCAAAACATCATTAAATTGATGCTTCTAACACCCACCAAAACTCAACAGAGGAGTCTGTGTTAAAATTACTAAACACATACCCCTTCCCTACAGCAACTTCGTACTCTAAGGTAGGACAGGAAACAAGTCAACATCTTAAGAGTTTGAAGAAGACTGTGTAAAAATAAAAGGAGAAAAAAAGTTTAAATGTATTAAATGTCTTTTCTATCAAATACCATAAAACTTGGGTTTAGAACAAGAAACTCAAACCTTTTATCTCCTCCACCTCATGTAAGATTTTTATATAAATGTTTGGGATGCACACACACACAGGAACAGAGTAAGACCTTTGTTTGCATTCCAGAAATTTGATGGCCTGAAGCAGTGACCTTTTCCCTTTGGAACAGTGACCACTTTGCCCTTCAGCCTTCATTTCCTGTGCTGCCGTTATGGAAGAGTGGCCAACTGAATGAGGCTGTGAGGTCAGAAAAGACATCATCAGCACCTGAGAATAAAATCCAATCAGACTTCTGTCTCTAAGTTCACTCTTCTGAATACACCTCTTGATGCAGAGTAAAGTCTTGTCCTGTCCAACACTAAAAAAAATGAAAGGGACAGGGGATAGGAGTTAATGTTGGGGATGGGGAGAGGTGAGGGACTGAAAAAGACACATGGCATAGTACCATCCCCCCTCTGTGAACACACACAGACACATACATACACACATGAACCCATACATGCACACACATGTATACACACCACAAAAAGAGAAAAAGTTTACAAAGTTCTAAAAATTAAAAGGGTGATTTCTTGGACATCTTTCATGTGTGGCTACAAACGATAGACCTGTGAACTGGTTCAAACCCTCTAGAGATTGTCTTGGGGAATTTCCTCAGAACCCTTTTTGGTTAGGAGGAAACAGACATAAACTGGATAGTTTCTAAACATTACAAAGTTCTGTTTTATTGGTGAAACATTGGCAATTTTTGTATCAGTAACCCCATATTGTGAAAGGCAACAACCAGCTGGATTCGGTATCAGCTATTCCCTTACTGGAGGCCTACTTTTCTGTCTGCCAAGTTCTCTTTATCCTTTTCATGAGTAAATGTTAGGTTTTAATTAGCATCCAATTTTATATACATTTTTATTTTACTGCAATAAAACATGTTTTTCTCCATGTGTTATTATCAAAAGGGCTAGGGATAAGAGGGAGATGAAAATAAAGATGGAACTGAATTCAAAGAAAATGATAAAAAAACATATCTTTAAATTGATGAATATCTATATGTGTGTATGCACACTATGTTTATCTGTGTGGAAACAATCCAGATGGGTTTTCAGCCCAGAGTTTGCTCTATTGAAGCACAGGGACTAGATCACTTCATAGATGGTTAACTGAAAGTCACTGGCTTCCTGTTTTCTCTCTCAGCCGAAGATCTGTACCCGTCAGGCTCCTAACCCACTGCATGCATACATCGGAGCCTAAGGTCTCCAAACTTCCCCACCTCATAAATGCACAGGAACACCACAAACCACGTGGTTAGCGAACCAGCATTAAACTCATCTAGCTGATAACTTAACCCACAGGTACAGAACTCAAGGCCAGCGAGGCAGGGAGTGGCCTGAGTTTCCTCTAAAACAACCAAATTGCCTCCCCATCTATTTTTCAACAATAACTAAGTCACCAGGTATTCACTAGTGTAGGAGCCATGAGTTTTTCATTTGTAAAGTTAGTAAAGTCGATCCCAATAAAGGCAGAAAATATATCAAATTAAAGTGTTATTTACTCAGTCTCTTAAATATGAAAGTCTTTAAACTGATTTTATGCTGAGATATTTTGATGAGTAGGGAGAATTCAGTGTTTGGGTTCGAAAGACTATAGATGCTTTTCAAATTCTCATCCCAGTTCAAAGTTTTAGTTAACAAGAACAGATATAACTTTTGGTTTTATTGTGTTAGCTTTTCCTAGGCCTTTGATGCACAGTTATTTCATTCATTTCAGAATGATACAGACCTCCAAAGTTGCAGGTGTTTATCTAGAAAGATCCTGAGGTTTATTTTCCAAGGATTTCTACAAAATCTTAAAATGGCACTTCTCCTTCTCGCTGCTTGTGAACACCTTCCACAACTGGACTTTATTCTACAGCAATCTGGCCAGCGTATGCTACCTTTGCAATTTGGCCAACGCATGCATCTTCTTCAATCTGTCTAGGTGCATACAGTCTAGGTCACAACTAGAATTGGATGTGCAGACTCAAGGCACAAGATCTGTATAAAGCTGAGAATCTAAGTTCCTTAAAGAAAGGAGAGCTGTCCTTGTCTAGATTTTTTTCCTGAATTTTACATTTAACCTGTACCAGGATTTCACTGTATCCTACAACCTTCTTGTCAAATATTTATATCCCTCTATTGTTCTTAAAATGTTGACAAAATGTTCCTACTGTTAGCTGGGCATGGTGGCACAGGCCTTTAGTCCCAGCACTCAGAAGGCAGAGGCATCTGATCCCTCGGTTCCAGGCCAGCCAGGGTTACAGAGTGAGAATCTATCTAAAAAAATATGTCTACGGGAGTTGCATGGCCAGAACTTATTTTCTTCCAGCCACTGGCTTCTGGCTACCTCTCCTTCCCCGTCTCCCTTAGACATTAGTGGATCTAGTTCCTATAATGCTGTAGTTCTTGCTTGCCACAACACATTGGTACCCAACCACCTAGCTCAAAGTAGAAGCAACAAAATAGTATCATGTATGTCACCAGTTTCCTAAGACCAACTCTTGAAATGAGCAAGATGGCTCCGTGCGTCAAAGTGTTTGTTGTACGGCCCTGACTATCTAAGTTCATTTTCCAGAACCCATGATGGAAGGAGAGAATGGACTCCTGAAAGTTTTCCTCGGACATTCCCATATGTGTCTAGCATGTAAATACCCACACTCAGTCACTTATATCAGACACACAATAGTAACAAATAATAATATTATTATAAGTAAGTAAAAAATGAAAAAGAGAAATCCTAACCAAAGTATCTGATCTCTCATTTTGTATTTCTCTGGCCCTACCTCCAACCATGTTCCAGTGTGGGAACTTGGTTTTCTTGTTGAATCTTCACTTACTCTTTACTTCTTTTGTGTGTGTGCAACTTAATTGTGATATTTAATTCCATTCTGCTGTGTATTTGCTATTTTTCTACTCTTGTCTTTAAAGTTCCCTGGATTCTAACTACAGGACCATGCTCAAGCTCAAGGTCCACAGTTTATCCTTCCTGTGCTTTATGAGCACTTGAGTTGCTATGGAGATGACATTGGAAATGTGCTTTAGTGGATAGTTATGATTTTATGGAAGACAGATGAGTCAATGTAGATAGACTTTCATTCTTCAGACCCCTCCAAACACGCAGGAAGGACTGTCAGGAGGTGGCATTATTTAATATCTGTAGACTTAATTTTGTGAACACAGAACAGATATTTGACCTCTTTTCCTAATAGGGCTCTGTAGCCATCATTCTATTCACAAAGGATAATATTTGTTTGTTAATGGTAGACTCACTGGAGTGGATTAAATCAAACTATTATCAAATATTTTACTATAATTTAGTTGCATAATCAGTTTGCTGATTACACTGCAAATGGTGGTGGGGCACACTTTAATGTGCTCATACAAAGGATTTATTAGTAAGATAGGAAGAGGAGCAAAAGAGAGGAAAAAAGAAGAGAGTTGAATACTTAATTTTGCATTTTGAGGGTCAGTGAGAAACCGCAACCATTTCAAAATTGTTCTATTTGATTAACGATCAAAGAGAGAGTGAAGATGGAGATGGATGATTTTCACCTTCCGTCTTCTCATCTCATTATTTTCAGATGGGTTTCCTACCCCTTAGCTTCTAAGTCTCAAATGCGAGGTTGCAGCTTCTGAGAAACCTGACTGGCTTGCTCAGACTGGGCTGACCATCCATGTCATATGTTTGTATTATACTCTTACTTCTGGTTAGGCACATAAATATGTTATTTTCTAACAAAAATTAGAAAAGTCTGAAGTGAGCAGCAGAAGATGGCATGAGAAATACATGCCATGGAATACAGTAATCAAAAGTGCTAGTGTATGTAATGCATATACATGTGTTTAAATATATAAATGACCAGGTATTGTGGTTTATGTTTGTGCTCCCAGCCCTTGATAAGTGAAGACAGTTGGATCAGAAGTTCAAGGTTATCTGCAGTTAATTTATAAGTTTAAAGCCAGCCTGTGATATGTGAAAACCTGTCTTTAAAAAAAAAAAAAAAGATTATAGAAGTAAACTTGTATAGTGAAAAAATAGGTTCAAAGAATATAGTATAGAGTGTGACCATGTTTTCATAAATATACAAATTACACTAAATAAAATTTAAGGATTATAATTGTTACTAATAGATGCTATCACTTGATGTTTAGTCCACACATTCACTTCATTAGATGATTTTTATATTTATATTGAACATAAATCTCTTTTATCAGAAGAGGAAGAGCAAATGTTATTGAGGTACACGTTTTCTTAGAAAATTGGTTAATTAACCAATACACCCTGCTTCAGACAATGAAGTGACACAAAAGCGCTACGTTACTTATCTTTCAAGCCAATCCAGATGGTTATGAAGTTAAATATCTCGAGGCTCACCCTTTTCTGCTTCAGGTAATAATGCCTTTCTTTTTGCTCTTATTCTGGGAAAGACTAGATTGAAAAGGATTCTTGTAAAAAGAAACTTAAAATTAAACCCGGTGGTTTCCAAAATACTGATAAATTCTACATTCCATTTCCAAATACCAAGCGCAAGCGAGCTTTACTCTTCCGGCATGGTGCCAAAGTCTGAATGCACACCTGATTCACCTGGTTGCTTCTTCGGTTACTTCAGTTTGTGCAGCACAAGTTAGACACTGGAAAACAGTTGGCTCAGACTTTTGCTTGCTTGGGTTAATTGGATCAAATTTGTTGCTGAAAGTTTCTTCTCCAATTAGGAAGAGCTATTCACTAATGACTCTGAAATGGAGAATGTCTCCTAACAGGTCTTCATACTACGAAGGCTCCACCTTTAGATTTAGTCAAAAGATAGAGAAACCACAACTTGAAAGAGGAGTGAGCAATCCCCTAAGAGTCCACTAATTAGAAAATAAAGGAGGGAGGAAGGAGGAGAAGGAGGGAAGATACCATAGTAGGAGGAGAATGTAGATGCAAATAACTGGACTAATATTATCCTGTTCTTGACAGTTGACAAATAATTAACCCTTAGGAACAAACACTTAATCCGATCTCTTATTTATGGCATAGTACAATCACAAATTTTACTTAGCCTGGATAAACTGATGTGGTGTCTTATCAATCCCCTTCATTTCCAGCACAAATGATGTTGCTGCTGCTTCGGGTCCTTGGTAACACTTTGCTTTCCCAGGACCAGATGACAGAAAAAGAAGAACTAGAAAGGATGGCTGCTTAATGCTCATGCTCTCCTTGGAGATTACAGCTTCCACACACTCATGCCCGCAATCGGCTTTACTTTATATCTGCCTCCACAAATAGCTCCCTTTCAATGGGTTATTATTTCTGTTTTAAAGATTTGTTTCATATTTTTTGTATGTGTGTGCTACATGTGTGTAGATACCTGTAAAAGCCAGGAAAAAAAAAGTATCAGATCCTCTGGAGCTGAAGTTATAGGTGATTTCTGGCTGTTCCACATGGATGCTGGGAAACAAACTTTTACTTGTAAGAGCAGCTGGCTAGTGCTCTTAACCACTAAGCCATCCCTCCAACCTCAATTAGTTATTTTTTCTTCATGACACTTTTATTTCTTACCTGTATATGTCCACCAGTCTTCTTGAGCCAGATGTACACAGTCTTGCAGGATGAGTAATGGGAAATGTGTGACACAAGGACATTGTAAGTCTCCTTTTGCTTGAAATACATGCTTGGATGATCCTTATGATTGTCACAAGGGCTGCCGTTCAAACGGTTTTTTTGTGTCATTTGTCAGAAGGTTCCTTTTATAGTCGCCAAATGGTGGCCACTGTCACTCTATTGTAATTATGTCTGTTTATATTTATTCCTGTGTGACATGTTTTCATATTCACTTATCATTTATTGCATATCCTTTCTGAACTCCATTCGCCAAAAAGATTAAAAAACGTTTCATGAGGAAAGAACCTTCTTTAACTCACCTAAGTTGCTGAAAATAATTTGGGCTATACAGTAAGTGCTAAAGAATAAATATGTGTACCAGTTCTCCTATCTGAAAGCAAGAATCACTAGACTACCTGGTTAGTCTTCAGACATCAATGTGAATAATCTTTCTTTCTACCCAGTCCTGCTATTTCCTTGTAGACCAGTGGTTTTCAACCTTCCCAATGCTGAGACCACCTTTAATACAATTCTTCATATCGTGGTAAGCAACAACCATAAAATTATTATTGTTGCTACTTTGTAACTGTATTTTTGCTAATGTTATGAATCATAATGTGGGTATCTGATATGCAGGATTCTGATATGAATCCCTGTGAAAGGGTCGTTCAACCCCCAGAGGGGTAGTGACCCACAGGTTGAGAACCTCTGTTGTAGACATACTCAATGTCAACAAGAAATTAGATACGATGGATCAGCTTTCTTAACCGACAGTACAAAATCCGTAACTCCATTCAGCATGTACAACAGTAGACAAACGCATGAACAACGTGATGAAGTTTGCAACATTACTAAAATACCACATTGCCCCTTGCTAGTTCAAACCTAGCAGATATTTAGAAGGCATGGAGTAAATGAAGAAAGTTCATGAATCTTATTAAAACTGTGAATATGAGTATCTAAGAACAAAGCTTTTTGAGCATGTATAAAACTCAATCTCTGCCTAAAAAATGTCACAACAAAGTCTTAAATTGTCCTTTCTATTTGGCATCAGTAATTTTATCTGAAAGGTCATTTGATTTCCTGTAAATGCAGTTCTATGGAGTGATCCCAATAATAAGCAACATATTCAGTGGTAGCCAGCTATTTAGGGTCACGCTGTATTTCAACAAAAGTCGATACATCCTGTGTGACAGGAAAAAGGGTGGAGGACCTTGTGTATCAAACTTCCAGAAACCCTTGTTTGTAAGGTTGAGTTTTTGTGTCACTGTGTGGCAATCCAAAATATTTTTGCGTAAGTCATGGCTTTTTTTTCTAGGAATGTTATCTTCATAGAACACATTAATATTTCTTTCCTTTTACAAATATATAACCAAGTATCTGGTAGTCACACCAGGATGAATGAAAATTAAATAAAAGATGTTTGATATTTAGTGATACATATTAAGACAAGTGTATATAGCAAGAATGCATACAGCCATTACTCCATAAGTAGTTAAGTATGTGTGTATGTATTATTCCAGTGGATCAGGAAATTGAAAAACAAGTTGTCACTATGTCTTTCCTGAAGAGTTCTGAAGTCCCTAAATAACAAAAAAAGACAGATCTTAATGCTGAACAGATTTAAAGGGTTTATTGAATATTAATGTCAAAATGGATCTGTTTGGTGGTATTAAGTCAGAAACGACAATTAGGACAAGGACATGCCTTCCCTTACATCCTCTCTCTGTCATGAAGAAGCCTGTGTCCCTGGCCATCTGCCCTGCTGTCACTTGTCGGTGTCCTTGCAATCTTGTTTTTTATCAGCTCACCCCAAAGGAATGGAAGTAGTTTTATATTCTCCTTGACCTGAGATGCTTCAGAACTAAAACTGAAACAAAAACTTAAATTGTCCCAGCTCCTACTAGTGTGTGAGCATTTCAGAATCCTCCTTGCTCAAGCTACTCTGAAAACTTCCCAACACTCCTCCCTTTGCATTGTCTTTGCAGAAGGCGATCCCTCGAAATGGAACAAATCCCCACCTGCCACAGTTGACTTGTCTCACAAAGACAGCCAAGCTCACTTCGCTCTCAGTCTTTGTTGCAACCTTCTATGCCTGACCAAGCAATTGTAAAGGGCCTTCAGAGTGCGTGCTAAAGAACCAAGAGAAATCCTACAGGCAAAGGTATTCCTGCGGAGATATCGTGATCCTGTATAGGTTTTGACAGATACAATGATTTTGGAGACAATGTGTCAGGATGTAGGAGAACTTGGAAATTGTATTTCCTGTTTGTAAATTTCAAATCTTTTAAAGTATGAATTTTTTCTTGTTCAATTTTATTGATACTGTTTAGACAAAAGAAAAAAGTATCTACAGAGGGTCATAGTATAATAATAATTATCCACTACTTCTGAAGTGTCTCCATCTGCTGAACACATTTTGAAAACTGCTCAATGGAGTATACTTGGAGCAACAGTGTGCTTCAGTGGAACACAGCAGCTAATCCATATGTGGGCAAGGAAAGTGAACTTAAGCAGCTTTAAAATAAGGGGAAACCAAATTCACAGGGCTTAATAATAGTAAATTATTTTCAAGGTTATCCCATGTTTATATGATGCCCAAACAAATGTGCTTTCAGGGACTATTTTTATCACCTTTTGGCAGGCTGGTTCTCTCTCTCTCTCTCTCTCTCTCTCTCTCTCTCTCTCTCTCTCTCTCTCTCGTTCTCTTGGTTTTTCATTCAAGACAAGGTTTCCCACTATAGCCTTGCTGTCCTGGAATCGCAACAATCCACCTGCTCCTGCCTGCCTGAGTGCTAGGATTACTGGAGTGCTCCATTATGCCCCTTGCCTGCTCAGCATGGTTTCCTGACATGAGACCAGGAGTTTTACACGAATGTACCTAAGAAAGACTTATTTTAAGGGCCTATTGGAGAGGATGGGGTGAATTCATCAAGTATTCATCAAGATCAAAGGCTGAATGTAATTTTTTAATTTATGTAATTTTTTAACTTTTATTTTTTTATTAATTACAGTTTATTCACTTTGAATCCCAGCTGTAGCCCTCTCCCTCATCCCCTGCCAATCCCACCTCAACTCCCTCTTCTCCTCCTATGGCCCTGCCCCACTCTACTGACAGGGGAGGTCCTCCTCCCCCTTTCATCTGACCCTAGTCTATCAGGTCTCATCAGGAGTGGCTGCATTGTCTTCTTCCATGAACTGGTAAGGCTGCTCAACCCTCAGACAGAGGTGATCAAAAAACCAGCCACTAAGTTCATGTCAGAGACAGTCCCTGTTCTATTACTAGGAAAACCACTTGGACAATGAGCTGCCATGGGCTGTTTCTGTGCAGGGGTTCTAGGTTATCTCCATGCATGGTCCTTGGTTGGAGTATCAGTCTCAGAAAAGACCCCTGTGCCCAGATTTTTTTTTGGTTCTGTTGCTCTCCTTGTGGAGCTCCTGTCCCCTCCAGGTCTTCCTATCTCCCCCTTCTTTCATAAGATTCCTTGAACTCTGCCCAAAGTTTGGTTATGAGTCTCAACATCTCTTTTGATAAACTGATGGGTAGAGTCTTTCAGAGGCCCTCTATGGTAGGCTTCCTGTTCCCTGTTTTCCCCCTCTTCCGATGTCCGCCCATTTGACTTTCTGAAAAAGATTGAGCATCTTACCCAGGGCCCTCCTTCTTGATAAGCTTCTTTAGGTGAACAGACTTTAGTATGATTATTCCATATTACAGCTCTAATATCCACTTATAAGTAAGTATATACCATGTGTGTCTTTCTGCTTCAGGGATACCCCACTCAGGATGATCTTTTCTAGTTCCCAATACTTGCCTGCGAATTTCATGATTTCTTTGTTTTTACTTGCTAAGTAGTATTCCGTTGTGTAAATGTACCACAATTTCTGTGTCCATTCCTCAAATGAGGGACATCTGGGTTGTTTCCAGATTCTGGTTATTACAACTAAAGCTGCTACAAACACAGTTGAGCAAATGTTCTTGTTTACTTGAGCATCTTTTGGATATATGCTTAGGAGTGGTATAGTCGGATCTTGAGGTAACACTATTTCTAATTGTCTGGGAAAGCACCAAATTGATTTCCAAAGTGGTTGTATATGTTTACATTCCCAGCAGTGGAGGAGGGTTCCTCTTTTTCCACATCCTCTCCAGCATGTGTTGTCACTTGAGTTTTTTATCTTAGCCATTCTGATGGGTGTAAGGTGATATCTCAGGATCATTTTGATTTGCATTTCCCTGATGACAAGGATGTTGAGCATTTCTTTAAGTGTTTCTCTGCCATTCGATGTTCCTCTATTGAGAATTCTCTGTTTAGCTCTGTACCCCATTTTTAATTGGATTACTTGAGTTGTTGCTTTTTAACTTCTTTAGTTCTTTATATATTCTGGATATTAGCCCTCTGTCAGATATAGAGTTGGTAAAGATCCTTTCCCTGTCTGTAGGCTGTCATTTTATTCTGACAACAATGTCATTTGCCTTACAGTTTCATGCTTTTCAGTTTCTTGAGGTCCCACTTAATGATTGTTGCTCTTAGAGCCTGTGCTGTTGGTATTGTGTTCAGGAAGTTGCCTCCTGTGCCAATGAGTTCAAGGCTCATCCCCACTTTTTCTTCTAATGGATTTAGTGTGTCTGTTTTTATATTGAGGTCTTTGATTCACTTGGACTTTAGTTTTGTGCAGGTTGAGAAGTATGGATCTATTTGCATTTTTCTGCATGTAGACATCCAGTTGGACCAGCACCATTTTTTTGAAGATGCTATCTCATTCCATTGTATGGTTTTCACATCTTTATAAAATATCAGGTGTCCATAAGTGTGTGGATTCATTTCTGGGTCTTCTATTCGATTCCATTCATCCACCATTCTGTTTCTATGCCAGTACCATGCAGTTTTTATTACTGTTGCTCTATAGTACAGCTTGAGATCAGGGATGGAGCTACCTCCAGAAGATCTTTTATTGTAGAAGATTGTTTTAGCAATTATGGGTTTCTTGTTATTCCATACGAAATTGAGAATTTTTTTTCAAAGTCTGTAAAGACCACCAGTTTGATGGAAACAGATGCTGAGACTCACAGCCAAACAATAGGCAGAGCTCGGGCAGTCTTGTGGAGAAGCAGGGGGAAGGATATAAGGTCCCAGACAGGATAAGAACTCCTCAAGATGAGCAACAGTGTCAACTAACGTGGGCCCACAGGTGCTTACAGAGACTGAAGCACCAACCAAGGAGCATGCATGGACTGGACCTCCGCACATGACCTATATGTTTAATGGGCACGTTGGTCTTCATGTGGGTTCCTTAGCCAGCGGAGCAGGGATTGCTGACATGGACTCTGTTGCCTGCTTTTGGGTCACTGTCTCTTAGCTGGGCTGCCTTTTCTGGCCTCAGTAGAAGAGGATGTGCTTATTCTTGATTTGACTTGATGTACCGGGGTGGGTTTGAAAGGAGGGTTCCCCTTTTCTGAGGAGAAGAGGAGGAGGAGAAAAGGGGAAGAGGTTGGGAGGGTGGGACCGGAAGGAGAAAAGGAAGGGGGCTGTGATTGGGATATAAGATGAATAAACGAAAAAAATCTAATAATTTTTTTTTTTAAACGAAGCACAATGGGCTGGAAAGATGGCTCCCAAAGACCTGCGGGTTCAACTCCCAGCAACCACAAGGCCGCTCACAACCGTCTGCAACTCAGGTCCAGGTTGTCTGACACTCTCACACGCAGGCAAGCAGGAAGAATGCCAATGTACACTAAACGATCAAGTAAATAAATAATTTTTAAAACGTGACGCAGGTGCAACAGGCAGATACAAAAAGTGAAAGAAAAGAAAAGTAACTGCATTTAAATTACTTTGCGTCTCTCTGAGTTTTCAAAAACTGGCTCCTGCGGCTCTTTGCAGGGTCTGTGGGGGGTGGAATGACAGGTCGAGTCTGCCACACCAGCTAAGCGGGTGTAGAGCCTGTATCGGACAAGCGTCTGTCGTCCACCAGAGCTGTTTCTGCTTCAGAAACTTCCTTCTCGGCGTCCTCCGCTAACCACGGCTAACTTTACAGTTTGTGGTTTCGGTAGAATATCTCACCTTTCTCCTGTGCATGAGGCTCCAGCGGTAAATAAATGTCACATGTCTAAGATAGGAGAAACTCAGATGATTCTGAAAGGCATAAAATTGCAAAACAAATAAAGCATCATCTGTTCTTAAAAAAAAAAAAGAATTGCTTTGTTTTTGATGGGAATTGCATTGAATCTGTAGATTGCTTATGGCAGGATGGCCATTTTCACTATGTTAATCCTACTGATTTATGAGCATGGGAGATCTGTCCATCTTCTGATATCCTCTTTAATTTCTTTCTTCAGAGATTTGAAGTTATTTTCAAACAGTTCTCACTTGCTTGGTTAGAGTCACACCAAGGTACTTTATGTTATTAGTGACTATTGTGAAGGTGCAGTTTCCATAATTTCTTTCTCACCTTTTTGTCTTTCTTATAAAGGAGGGCTATTGATATTTTTGAGTTGGTTTTGTATCCAGCCACTTTGCTGAAGGTGTTTATGAACTGAAGGAGTTCTCTGATTGAATTTTTGGGGTCACCCATGTGTACTATCTTATTATCTATGTATAGTGATACTTTGATTTCTTCCTTTCTGATTTGTATCCCCTTGATCTCCTTTAGTTGTCTTATTGTTCTAGCTAGGACTTCAAGTACTAAGTTGAAGGCAGCCTTGCCTTGTCCCTGGTTTCAGTGGGATTGATTTAAGTTTCTCTCTGTTTAGTTTGATGTTGGCTATAGGCTTACTATATAGTGTCTTTACTTACTATGTTTAGGTATGTGCCTTGCATCCCTGATCTCTCCAAGACTTTAAACATGAATGGGTGTTGAATTTTGTCAAATGCTTTTTCAGCATCTAAGGAGATCATGTGGTTTTTCTCCTTCAGTTTTTTTACATGGTGGATTACATTGATGGTCTTCTGCATATTAAACCACTCATGCATCCCTGGGATGAAACCTACTCATTCATGGTGGATGTTATCTTTCATGAGTTCTTGGATTCAGTTTGCGAGCAACTTATTGAATAATTTTTCATCAATGTTCGTAAGAGAGATAGGTCTGAAGTTCTCTCTTTTTTTGTTGTGTCTTTAAGTGGTTTAGGTATGAATATGACTGTGACCTCATAGAATGAGTTTGGTATTGTTCCTTCTGTTTCTATTTTGTGGAAAAGTTTGAAGAGAATTGGAGTTAGCTCTTCTTTGAAGGTCTGAACGTTGAATTCTGCACTGAAACCATCTGTCCCTTGGCATGTTTTGGAAAGCAGACTTTTGAAGACTGCTTCTATTTCCTTGGTGGATATAGGGCTACTTAATCTATTTACCTGATTTTGATTTAATTTTTGTAAATGGAATCTATCAGGAAAATTGTCCATTTCATTCTAATTTTCAAATTTTGTGGTATATAGGCTTTTGTAATCAGACCTAACGATTGTTTGGATTCCCTCAGTTTCTATCATTATTTCCCCATTTTCATTCCTGATTTTGCTGAGTTGGTTACCTTGTCTCTGCTTTTTAGTTAGTTTGGCCAAAAGTTTGTCTATCTTGATGATTTCTCAAAGAATCAGCTCTTGGTCTCATTGATTCTTGGAATTGTTTTGTTTCTAAGTCATTGATTTCAGCTCTGAGTTTGATTATTTCCAATCATCCACTTCTCTTGAGTGTGTCTGCTTCTTTTTTTCTAGGGCTTTTAGGTGTGCCATTAAGTTGCTTGTATGAGATGTCTCAAACTTCTTTCTGGAGGCACTTAGTGCTATGAACTTTCCTCTTAACACTGCTTTCATTGTGTCCCATAAGTTTGGGTAAGTTGTGCCTTCATTTTCATTGAATTTTAGGAAGTCTCTAATTTCTTTTTTCATTTATTTCCTGACCAAGCTGTCACTGAGTAGAGAGTTGTTTAGGTTCCTTGTGTATGTAGGCTTTTTGTTATTTCTGTTGTTGTTGAAGTATAGTTTTAGGCCATGGTGGTCTTATAGGATAGAAGGAATTATTTCTATTTTCTTGTATCAGTTGAGGCTTGCTTTATGCCCAACTACATGGTCAGTTTTTGAGAAGGTTCCCTGAGGTGCTGAAAAGAAGGTATACTCTTTTGAGTTTGGGTGAAAAGTTCTGTGGACATCTATTAGGTCCATTTGATTTAGGACCTCTGTCAGTGTTATTATTTCCCTATTTAGCTTCTGTCTGGATGATATGTCCCTTGGTAAGAGTGGAGTGTTGAAGTCTCCCACCATTAAGGTGTTGGGATCAATGTGTGATTTAAGTTTTAATAATCTCCATTTACAAATGTAGGTGCTCTTGTATTTGGGCCATAGATGTTCAGGATTTTGATGTCCTCCTGGTGGATTTTCTTTGATGAGAATGAAGTGTTCCTCCTCATCTTTTCTGATCAGTTTTGGTTGAAAGTCTATTTTATTAAATTTTAGGATAACTACTCCAGCTTCTTTCCTGGTACCATTTGCTTGAAAACTCTTTTTCTAGCCCTTTCCTCTGAGGTAGCATCTATCTTTGTTGCAGAGGTATGTTTCTTGGATGCAACAGAATGTTGAATCCTGTTTCTACAACCATTCTGTTAGTCTGTGTCTTTTTATTGGAAAGTTGAGTCTATTGATGTTGATAGATAATAGTGACCAATGAATCTTAGCTCCTTTTATTGTGGAGTTGATAGTGTTACTGTGATTCTATGCTTATTTTCTTTTAATTTTTTGTTGTGAAGGTATGTATACCCTGTGTTTTCATGGGTGTAGTTGATTTCATTAGATTGGAGTTTCCCTTGTAGTATATTCTGTAGGGCTGGGTTCCTGTTTAAGGTTAGTTTTGTCATGGAAAGCTTTGCTGGGCATAGTAGTCTGGGTTGGCCTCTGTGATCTCTTAGAATCTGCATGACAGCTGCCCAGGCCCTTCTGGCTTTTATAGTTTCTGTTGAGAAGTCTGCTGTGATTCTGATACGTCTATCTTTATATGTTACTTGGCTTTTTCCCTTGTTGCTTTTTATATTTTTTGTTTGTTCTGTAGATTTAGTGTTTTGACTATTATGTGTTGTGGGGAGTTTCTTTTCTGGTCTAGTCTAGTTAGTGTTCTGTAGACCTCTTATCTTGTTATGTTTATGGACATCTCTTTAAGTTGGAAACATTTTTTTCTAGGATTTTCTTGAAAATATTTTCTGGACCTTGGAGCCTGGAATCTTTTTTGTCAATTCCTATTATTCTTAGAGTTCATCTTTTCATGGCGTCCTTGATTTCTTGGCTGTTCTGTGTTTAGAACTTTTCCAATTTTATTTTTTCTTTGAGAGATGTATCAATTTCTGCATGTGTACCTTCAGTGCCTGAGATTCTCTCTTTCATCCCTCATATTCTGTGGTTCCTGATCTTTTCTCTAAGTTCTCCAACTTCAGGGTTTTCTCTGTGTTTCGTTATTGATTCTAATTCTGTTTTCATGTCTTGCACCATTTCCTTCATATCTTTGAATGTGGATTCCTGTCTTTCCGTGATGGCTTCTATTTTTTTGTTTGTTTCCTCTATATATACCACTACTTGTGCCTCTACATGTGCCTCTATTTGTTTGGCCATATTTGCATGCATTTCTTTGAGACCTTTGTTCATTTCCACTTTACGTGTTTCTAATAACTGGATAAGCATAGACTTGAGATCATTTTCCTGTGTTTCTGATGAATGAAAATATTCATTGATTTTGGGGGTTGAAGGTGAAGCTATGAAGTCCTGATTTTTGTTGGATGTGTTCTTAAGCCAACCTCTAGCCATCTGCTTACCTTTGCTGTTTGTTCCTGGAGTCTGTACTTCAGACTGGGTCTGTCTGTCTCTGGAGTCTGGAGTATTCTTTAGGAAGATGAGAGAGGACCACTGGCTCAAGAATGGATGTTGGTGTTTCAGCTGTAGCTAAGGAAAGAAGTTGGCAGGAGCATGTGCGCACAAGCATGTGTGTGTGTGTGTATGTGTGTGTGTGTGTGTGTGTGTGTGTGTGTGTGTATAAGTGTGCCTTGAAAGGACAGAATGCTAGAGTTTGTAGATGCCTGGAAGGGTGGTGCTTAAGCACAGGAGGGAATGCTGGAACTTTTCACAGGTGCAATGTGCATGCACAGGCGCCCTTAATATCTCAGAAGCCTACAGGTGTGTCTTACTGTCTTCCTGGTATTCAGATCTGTCTGGGCTCCAGGAATTGTTTGCCTGGACTCCAACAGGAGATCCACAGAACAGGAGCTTCAAAGTTAGAATGCTGTCCCAAGGATCCCTATGTTGCCCACAGTGGGAAGTGTGCCTGCTAGCTTAGAGGGACCCTGGATCTGGGGCTCTGCAGGCCCTCACTTGAAGGTGCACTCACTTGCTCACAGGCCTAATTGGAAAGCACAGGGACTCCCCCTCTTCTCTACTCTCAGGTTTGTGCCTTCAGGTGTTGTGCCCGATGTGCAAGACCCCAAAAGACCACCAGGAGTCAAGCTCAGTGCATAACACATGAGGGTCTTTTTATTACAAGCTAGCTCAGCCTCAAACCTTCACTGCCAGAGCAGTTAAGAACAAAAAGCCTCTCGCTCAGTTTAGGTGGGTGATTTAAAGAGTCCAGTCCCTCCCAGCATGCCCAAAGCAGGGGGATTCCTGCCTGGCAAGCATCTATTGGTTGAAACACAAAATGGGATGCCATGCTGCATTTTTAATTGATTGGCTATACGAAGGCCCCCCAAACCATTCCTAGGGAAGGGGAGCTGGTTTCCTAGCAACTGTATCTCTAGTGGGCAGGGAAAGAATGCAGTAAGGCTCTCCCCAACCCCCATTCCCTCACTCAGGTGGCTGGATGATGTGTCTCCACCTGGCTGGCTGGCCTTTATTCAGGCTTGTGCTTTAAACTTTAAACCAATACCCAAAATTCTTTGGTCTCTCACAGGGGGAAATGAGAGTGTAGGACGTCAGCTCAGTGGTGTCCACTGTTTGGCCACCGGGCAGGGAGACCAGTACTTTGGGCAGCTGCTTCTGCTGTGTCAGTTACAGAGCAAGGAGGCTCCTGTTTGGGTTAGCCTCCACCCACCATAGCTACAGATCTGGGAGGCCGGTACAGCTGCAGCCTCTGCCAACTCAGTCACAGAGCACAAGGTCTGTGCTTGGGGAAGCCACAGCCACCTCAGCTGAGCGGGGAGGCCCATGCTTAGGGCACGGGGAAGTGCAGGAGATGTCAAATATTTGCCACTTGCAGTTCCTGGAGATGTTCATGGGTGACCTGGATCCAAACTGGCCCACCTTAGGGGTTGTCCCCTCCCACCCAAGAAATCTCAATGTTGATGGTCTGGCTTCAGCTGCCCCTTCACTCACCAATTTCAGAGTTTTAGATCCTGTGCCCCTCAGATAAGCTGCGCACTGGATGCTGCCATCTTGGACTCCCTGAATTTGAT
Organism: Meriones unguiculatus; assembly: GCF_030254825.1. Lineage (NCBI taxonomy): Eukaryota > Metazoa > Chordata > Mammalia > Rodentia > Muridae > Meriones > Meriones unguiculatus. Next base: position 89,365,878 of record NC_083354.1, on the reverse strand, counting down.
TTTTTTTATTTTACATTTTTTTAAATTTTTTTATTATTAGTTACATTTTATTAATTCTGTATCCCAACTGTATCCCACTCCCTCATTCCCTCCCATACCCTCCCTTCTTCCCTCCCTCATCTCTTCCCTGCCCCTTTCCAAGTCCACTGATTGGGGAGGACTTCCTCCACTTTCATCTGACCCTGTTTTATCAGTATCTTAGGACTGGCTGTAAAGTTCTCCTCTGTGGCCTAGCAGGACTGTTCCTCCCTTGGGGGCAGGGGTGGGGGGAAGGGAGAGGTCAAAGAGCCTGCCATTGAGTTCTTGTCAGAAATAGTCCCTGTTCCCCTGACTATGGGAAACCAATTGGTTACTGAGCTACCACGGACTTCATCCGAGCAGAGGTTCTAGGTTATATCCATACATGGTCCTTGATGGAGTGTCAGTCTCAGAAGAGACACCTGGGCCCAGATATATTTGGTCCTTGTGGAGCTCCTATCCTTTCCACGTCATACTAACTTCCCCTTCTTTCATATAACTCCCTGCACTCTGCCGAAGGTTTGATTATGAGTCTTAGTATCTGCTTTGATACACTGCTAGGTAGAGTCTTTCAGGGGCCCTCTGCAGTAGGCTCCTGTCCCGTTTTCTCCTATGTCCAATGCACCTCCCATTTGTCTTTCTAAGTGAGGATTGATCATCTTACCACCGGTCCTCTTTCTTGTTTATCTTCTTTAGGTGTATAGATTTCATTATGTTTATCATATCTTATAGGACTGTATGAGTGAGAATATACCATTTGTGTCTGAATTTGATTTTCATTAAAACACTCTCAGAGTTCTGAACAAGTGAGCTTCTGCTCAGATCAATTCTTGTCTAGCTAGTGAATAAAATGTACAGCCAAACTTCTGCTGCTATCTATCTCAGGATGTGGTCCAACATAAAAAGTCAATCCTGACCTCAATAAAGTTCACTGAGAGGGCTATTGCTCAGGGGAGTTAAAGGGTCTATGACAGAGTTGGGGGACTACGTGGTTTCAGGTATATGAATTCATTACTAGTTCTGTATCAGCCTTCAGGAAATCTTTCCTCTAAGACGACTTCTGTCTTGACTTATCCTGCTCAATGAACTCTGGGTCAATGATCTGGAGTTTACAGGGAACTGTTAGGAAACACTCATCATTACTCTAGTAGACCTGAAGGACGTTAGGACTGGACTGCTCCCACGTGGCTTACAAAACCAAGGATTGAAACTACAAAACGCTAGTTACGGGTTACAGGAATGAGACATGAGTCCTATCTCTGGTCTTGGTAGAAAGAATGACATCCTGAACGTCTCAGAAGCTAGTTCATTGATAGTTGTCTATAACTGGTTACAGGCACCCTAAATCTTATGCTTATCTAGTATTACATACAAATATCGCTTCCTGTAACAGACATTTCAAATGGGTCTGCCATGCATCTAGACAGGAAAATTCTCCTTTGAAAAACTGCCTGTTCTAGAGGGTTTAGTGAAGGCTTGTTTGAAATGTGAACAGTCACATTTTAGGCTGCCATGCTTTATTCTGTAATAAGCTCTTCCTGTTTTCTGTACTAGACTTTGTTTCAGCTGAATTCTTTCAGCAGATATAACAAGGAATGGAAGGTACCAAGGGGAGATACTGTGAAATCCCAATGACATCATTATAGAGGGAAATATTTTAGTACTTCCAGAAGAAGCCACAGGATCAAAGAGACTCTGACCCATCCCAGTACAAGACACTAGTAAGAAAGAAATCTAAAGTCATGCAAAGGTTCCTTAGGCAGAAGTCCCCAGTCCTGGAAAGAAGTCTCAACTGATCTTTTAACATTTAAAAGGAAAGAATTTGTAGACATCTGCATGATCATAAGCTCTTAGCAGGAAAGTGAATGAAACAGGTCACTGATAATAATACAAAGCCAAGAAGAGCTAGATTGAATTGTAAAGGGAATGTTATGCCAACTGTTATATAATGTTCTTAAATGGACACCAATAAAATAAATGATAATGAACAGCCACAGGCTTAACCACCAGCCATAAGAACTCCACAGCCCCAGTCCCACCAGCTCCTCCAAAACATTTGAAAAGAACCTCACTGGGTCTTGCTAAGTACTTCCTTGGTTGTCAAATTCCAGAAAATTACTGGCTGGCTTTATCTGTCCAAGTTAAGACCTTATGTTCCAAAACACTAAAGGTAAAGTTTAAGGGGTTCCTATTTGCAGCTATGAACCAGCTGAGGGCTTAATATTTCTCTTCAGTAGTGGCCCTAAATACCAAGTCTCAGAATCTGAACAACCTACCCTCACAGGATTGCGCACCAAGCGTTCCAGTGCCTACCACCAACCAGCACAGCAGATGCCAAGCCCTATGGATCTAGCAGGGGCTGTTCTCTGCTCCTCTGCTACAGAGTCCACCCTCCTCAGTTAACAAGGAATCATGGATCCGATAGATCTGAAGGCAAGGTTGATGCCACTACTAGGTAATGAGCTGCTACACAAGAATGAAGTGTTACCCACCTTCTCTTATACAATAAGATAATAAGGACCCATATACCCTGGGGTGGACAAAATGGTAAGCGGTGCTAGTCAGGTTTTGAAAGGACTATTAGCAGCCACTTTCATCCCAAGCGACGTTTGAGACATTATTTATTCTCTTTTATGTCAGCTTCCTCTAGTAAGACTAGCACGCTTCATTTCTGGCTCTTTCTGATGCAGACAGCAGATGTCATCCATGCATGGAGACTTCTCTGAGACATTAAAGTACCACAATGACCATGATTAATGGCCTGGGCAATAGTTGATAATACCTTTTGATGCAGAGGAGAGTAGCATCATTTGCCTAGACAAATAGTAAAACCTCCTGTGATAAAGTGGAAACCATGTTTTACAACCTCAGGAGGACAGCCTGAAGCCAGCAGAGGAAAAGAAAATGATGCCCCTGAAGACATGAGAGAAACGTCTATTCCACAAAGCGGTTACATACAGTCCCTCACTGTGGGGTCTGTTGCTCCTACTCTTGCCATCTGCCTTTTCCAGAAAGAGAAAAATCCTAAGTGTACTTGTCCTGACAGCTTGGGCATCCTTACTGTCTATCTCTAAAGAAATCTTATCACCATCTCACCCCGTGCAACTGCTGACAGATGTTTCATTGCTAAGCCTGTTTGCCTTTCAACCTCAGACTCAAAAAGGGTAACTGTCTTTCCTTTTTCTTATTTCATCTCTTCTGAGCTGCTATCAAGAGCCCCAGCTCAACTGTCCTGTTGTGTTTTCTCTGATAAAATTGTCCTTGCATTTCCTTTTAAGCCCATTTTTTTAAAGTTAGTTTATATTAATTAGCTAAAAAAAAAAAAAAAAAAAACAGAAAGAGGCAAGATTCTAGATCAAGCTAAGCCTGAGACACATAAAAAGATGCCATGCTGAAAAGAAACTAAGGACCCTTCCTTAGAGCTCCTGAGGCTTAGGAATGGAAACTATTCTTGGCCTACCGTACCTATCCAATTGTTCTTAATTCCCACCTTCCTCCATATGCAAACTCCTCATTGTAGCTTCTCACCTCTGTCTGTAACTGCAATTCCAGGGGATTTGATGCCCTCTTCTGACCTCCATGGGTACCAGACACATACATAGTCCATACACATACATGAAGGCAAAACAATCATATTAAATAAATGAGTATTTAATTAATTAATTTAAAAACAGTCAGGATTTTAACTCAGAGCAAGCTCGGCCTAAGATTCATAAAAAAATAAAAAATAAAAAAATGCCATGCTGAAAAGAAAACAAACAAATGAAAGGACAAAAAGAAAGAAAATGTCTTATAATTTATGCCAAAAGACATATTTTAATAAACTTTCTTCCAGATCAAAACTTAGTGACCTGTCTACAACATGCTACAATTTAAAAACTTGTTCACTGCTTAGAGTGGGGTTCAGGAGCTTCAGCTGCGCTCTGTAAAAGAAAGAATAATATTCATTACCACATCACAGCATCATAAATGAAAACAGAACAATTACAGAGTCCTTTCCTGAAGTTCCTACTTAGTGCTATTGGAAGGCATATCATTTCAAAGATCACTTTCTAAACAAATATATCCCAAAGCTAACTTGATTTCTTAAGGGCCTTTGAGATCATCAGTTTCCGCATTACCAATGAGCAACGCAAAACATCAACATCACCGCAACTGCTATTGTCATTTCTTGAGGCTTTCAAATGCCGCTTTTCATTCCAAAAGCTTCTAACACGTTGTACACAATGAGCAGGAAACAGATGCGTCCTCAAGATTTATTTAAATATTTTCTGTGTATTTACTCCAAACAGAGAATTAAAATACCAGCTCCACGTAATGCAAATTTTGTATAAAAAAAAAATCTCTTAAAAATGTTCCCAACTTGTGGGTTCATAGACTGAACAGCAAAACATTAAAACCTTCAAAGCCAAGTCCCAATCACATTCCCATTGATTGAATGGTTTCTTAAAGCTACAGTAAATGACAAACATTTAATCCTAATAAGGAACCTATGAAATAAAGACATAAAAATGATAGAATAAATTTTAAGTTAATTATGAAATATCACACAGTAATACTACAGGTTTTTTTTCTATGAGACCTTATGAGATATCATAACTTTTCTTTAATTTGGAAATAATCTTAAATCTTTGCAGAGTGGTAAAAGACAAAATTACTTAAAAGTCCACGAAGAGGTGACAGTAAGAAGAAAGAGCTAAAACTGTCGCATAACTGAATAAGCGGGCATTCTCGAATAACTACATCTGTGTTCCTTCACAGACCATTGTTTCACTGTGGATTATGTGCTGAGGTAGATAGGTAGCTGTGTGTGTGTATGTGTGTGTGTGTAATGACTGTATATGTGGGAATGGTGAGTATAGGCCAGGGACCAACATTCATTGTCTTCATCACTTGCTCTTCACCTCGTTTTGCTATCTTATTGCTTATAGAGATAGGGTCTCCCACTGAACCTGTGGCTTATTGATTGGTCTAGATAAAGACCTTCCGATCTAGCTCCCCAGTGCTGGGATTACAGGTATGCTCTACTGCGGCTGGCTTTTCACAAGGGAGCTTGGGATCCAATCTCAGGCGGATCCTTGTGCTTGAGCAGCATGTCAGAAGCTGAGCTACCATGCCAGCCCCACTGTCTCTCTAGTCACCAATCCACGTACACGGGATGACAAGACACAGTCAGTTCTGCACATGCAGCTTTTTCACTCTCCATGTTTCCAGACTTCTTTCACGCTGAAGCTTGTGTTAGAAGGCTATTTCTTTGCACAGTTGGATAACACTGCATTATATAGATCTGCCATGCTGTACCCATTCATCTATCTACTGGTAAGTGTTGGGGTGGTTTGCAGTGATCCATCCTTGTGAATAATGCTGGTATTTGTAGATGTGACTCTGCATGGAAAACAATCTTCAGTTCTTCTAAGCATACACTAGGAGTGGAACTAGTTGCTCATCTGCAAATGCAATGAGAGCTTTATGTAGACCTTTGGGAAACTAAGAGACTTTTCTAAACTGGCACCTCTATTTAGAATCTATGGGGCTGGAGAGACAGCTTAGTGATTAAGAGCACTCACTGCAATTCCAAAGGTCCTGAGTTCAATTCCAAGCACCCATCAGCACCCACATGTCAGCTCACCACTCTCTGATGCTGTCTTCCGACATAAAAATGCAGATATACATGCAGATGAAGTTTCCATGTACATAAAATACATAAACAAATCTAAGAAAATACCATGTGTGTGTTAATTTTTCTACATCCTTCCCAGTTCCTGTTACCATCTCATAAGTATGCTTGATGGATTTAAGGTGGTAATTGTTCATAACAGATCAGGATGGTAATATATTTTCAAATGCTTTTTGATACTTTTTATTGTCTTCTTTTTGAAGACATTCATATTTATAGCTTTAATAGTTAAATTAGGTTATTTTTTCAATTATTGAGCTAGGAATTATATATTAGTAATAGACACCTATATAGAGATTAATGACATGCAAACATTTTCTGCACTAGTGTAGAGTGTATTTACTTGCTTGTTTGTCCTACATTTTTATTTAAATAATTTATTTGTTTATTCACTTTACATCTGATCATAGCCCCCTCTCTTCTCTCCTCTTGGCCCCGCCCTTCCTCTCTCTTTGCCTGTCCCTCTTCCACTATTCCTCAGAGAGCCCCCTCCCTACCAACCCACCACAGCTTATCAAGTCACATCAGGACTGAGCACAATCTCTTCCTCTATCGTCTGGTGAGACTGCCCTGCCAGAGAGAAGTGATCAAAAATCAGGCAATAGGGTCCATGTCGGAGACAGTCCAGGCTCTCCTTACTAGGCAACCCACATGAAGCCCGAGCTGCCCATGTGCTACATCTGTGTAGGGGGCCTAGGTCCAGTTCCTGCATGGTCCTTGGTTGGGTGCTTCAATCTTCACAAGCCCCCCTCGGCCCTGGTTAGTTGGCTCTGTTGGTCTTCTTCTCTGTTGGACCTGTTCTCTCCAGATCCTTCCATCCTTCACCGCATTGCCAAGTGTCTTTTCAGAATGGAGGGTTTATTTAGCTTTCTTTGTTGAACAGGGCTACTAGCAATAGTTTCTCCCAGAACTTGCAGACCCAAGAATATCTTAATGCCCACCCCTGGATAATTTTGTTACATTTGATTAACTTTTTGTCTTAGCAGTTTGGATAATCTGTTCTATTCTGACCATCATGATGTCTCATGAGAAATCATCTGTTAATTTCAGGAACTCCTTACATAGGGGTGTGTTTGCTGCTTTATTATGCCCCTTTTTCTTTAGTCTTTGACAGTTAGTTGACTGAGTGTCAAGTTGTGGATCTCTTTGGTTTTCACATAATTGGAGTTTATTTACCTTTTAAAATAAGAATTTTAATACTTTTCATTCTATTTAGAAAGTTTTCAGATAGCATTTCTTTTTTGTTCAATTTTCTCTCCTCTCTTCTGTGATTCTCATCATGTATATACTAATATTGTCACTTTTTCTTTCTTCCTTCCTTCTTTTCTTCCTTCATTTCTTCCTTTCTAGCTTGCTTGCTTTTTCTTCTCTCTTTTCTCTTCCACACATTGCACAATCTCAGGTGGCCTATTTGCAACTGACTAATTCTTTCTTCTGCAAATTCAAATCTGTTCTTTAGTCTCTCTTATCCTTTTTTGTTCTTAGGTACTGCAACCTTCAATTTCTATTTTTCAAATATTTATCTTCATTATTTTAAATTATGTGTAGATATGTGTGTCTACATACACATACAGGTGCCCTAGGAGCCGGAGATGTCAGATCCCAGAAAGCTGGAGTTACAGAAGACAGTGAGCTGTCTGACGTGGGTTCTGAGAACAGAATTCATTCTGTGGGGGAATCACAAGTACTCTTAACTGCTCTAGCCCTAACCTTTCAACTTCTTAATTTCTACTATTATATCTTTTTTTATATTCAAAATCTAGTGAGACATCATTTGCCTGTGTTTATTTTATCCATTGCACTTTTGTTAGTATTTTAAAACATTTAAATTTTTGTTGTTGTTGTTGTTATGTGTGGTGGCATATACCTTTAATCCCTGCAGTAGGGAGGCAGGTGAATCTCTAAACATATAGATCGGATACACATTTCAGTGTCTTGTTACCTTGTAATAAATCTTATCTATTTTCCACACTATACTCTGTAATTCTCGCCTGAATTGCTTCAAAAATGATCACAAGGAACAGGTGAGGCCAGAGAGACATCCTGTTAACATCCCAATTTTAGGATGGAGAGAGGATAATAAAAATGAGTTAGAATATTTTAAGAACGATTAACCTAAGTATCCGTTATTGAGAGGTGGATTAGACACTGGCCTAACTCTGTTTTGTTGTTTTTTTTGTTTGTTTGTTTTTAACTTTCCCCTCCCTCTCTGAGTGACATCCTTTCTGTAATTAACTTGAATTCTATGTGTCAGGTTCTGATGCTTAACATCACACCAAAGCACATGCTGCCCTCTTCAGTACCTATGGCTTTTCCTGAACTTCTCTAGCTCTTGGGCTTCCCTCCTCTAGCTTCTTTTTCCCATACATAACCTTGCTATTTCAGCCATGGGCTTTCTTTGCTTTCTCTCCCTTTTGTCTTCCTCTCTTGTCCTCTCCCCCATACATACACACCCATGGGTCAAGTCTTCTAGTCATGTTCACTTTAATACTTTTTCTCCCTGCTCTGGACTCTTCCAGATGCCTCTGGCTATACTCTCCCTCACATCTATAATAAAAACCTTACTCTGAATCCTACCTTGGTCATATCCTCAGTTTATACACTAGCAATGGTAGGTTTGGTTGATAAACATGTTTATGACAAGAGACTGAATATACCCCTAGGAAAAAAAGAGCCTCATGATGAGATTGATTATCCCAGGAAGGAAAGTAAGCGGAAACTAAAGCAGAGGAGGAGCTCTCTTTTGTGGAATTTTGCAGAACCAGTCTTGAGATAATGATCAAGCAGGTCAAGGCTGACCATGATCGCCTTCAGTGTCATCTGTGTAAATACCCCAGTTAATACAAATCTCCAACTCTTGTTGTGTGTCTTTGCTCTGTCTATAGAGCCTGAAAGCCCTCAAGTCAGGTGTAGGTAACTGATCTTTTCATCATTTTCTGCTTCAGCCGTACGGATTAAAATCTCATTCTGTAATTCACTACTGCTCATTTCTTTGACTGATATATTGGAGAGGAGGCCACAACAATATGTTGAGATCCCTGGGCTTTTACTCTGAGATTCTACTAACAGTATGATAAAGTAAAGAGCCAAACACATATTGCTTCTAGCTTTGCAAGTTTTATTTCTAAGCACTGAAATATCCAGTTCTGGGAGATACCAAACAATCATTCCCAGACTAGCTAAATATAATTTGGCTTTTGGTAAATCTATGATGGCTGCACTTGCTCGGTTGTGACTCAGATGGAGACCTCAATGGGGTTCATTAGTCATATAAAAACATAAGTGGGTGGAAGAAAATATAGTTTTCCTCTTTACTTTTTCATGTGTTTTGGGTCTTTAGGTTGTTCCAGGCAGCCTACATAACTTTGTGCTAAAGTCATTGGTAGTCCTGTGCATTGACTGAGGTCATAGCTTGGCCAACATAAAAGCTAGCTATATTGAACCCTAATACAAGTGATGTTTTCTGAGTATCCTCATAGCAAAGGGTGGAATCATGAATAGCAGGTTAAGGAGGATTCTTTGATATTGCCATTGGTCTGGTCTTGCTTATATAGCCATTTCTAGGAGAGACTGCTTCACAGCAGACTTCCTGGTATTCTGGTTCATTTTTTTTTTCTTCTCCTCTTTCTGAGATATTCCATGAGCCTATATGGAGGAGCTATAGTGTAGACATAGCCTTTGGGGCTGGCCTCCCAATGATCTGTTGATCTCTGCATTGCACCAATTGTGGTTTCTGTGAAGATCTTCATTTGCTATAAAGAGAGTATTCTTTGATCAAGGTGGCCATCCACACAAATGTGGGTATGTAAAATTTAGAATGCAGTACAAAATTATGATGGGGAAAACAGATTAGTCAGGAGGGGTTTTATTTGAGGAGGAGGAGGGAAGAAAATACTAAAGGAAGAAAAATCCAATGTTGCTTAATTTTTCCATTCTTTCCTTCTTTTTCTTTTCTTTCCTTGTTTTTTTTAAAGGGTTCAACAACTTTAAATCCCTTACTGCAAGAACTTACTATTTCAGTCACATACTCTTTCTTTATTCATTTATGATTCCCTTTTACAACTCAGTACAACTTGCGTAAAAGAAAAAGTCAATACAGTGATCAGCAAAGGTGAACATTAAGTTACATTTTAAGATTGGAGCCTGTGGTGGCTTATATTGATTGGAAACTTGACATTATCTTCTTGAAGTCACATGTACACGCCTGGACAGATTTTATAAATAATATTGATTGTGAGCGGTACCATTCCATGGGTGAGGATCCCTGACTACATGAAAATGAAAAAGTGAGACAAGCACTAATATTCATAGCCCTCTACTCTTCTATTGTAGATTACAGGGTGACCAACTGTCCTCCAGCTCCTGCCACCATGTTGTCCCTGTAATGATGGACCATAACCCCTCCAACTACAATCAAAACTTTTCTTTAAGTTGATTATTGTTGGGAATTTTGTCATAATAATGGAGAAAGTGGATACAGAAAATTGGTCCTGAGAAATGTGGCTATGAACATGATAAGCCGGATCACATGGCTCTTACGCCTTTGGAACTGGCTTGCCTGAAGACTGTGGGAGAGTATAAAAACTTTGAGCTGGGGAAGCCCAAGAATGCTGTAAGCAGAGTTTAGTGGGCCATTTTGGTATGAATTTGGAGGAAAAGAATGGTGAGAGAAATGTGGACAATAGAAGCCTGGTCCATAAAGTCCTCCAAAGAGGACTCTACAGAGACCTGGTCTGGGGGCAATTCCTTATGATATTCTGGCAAAGAATTTATTCTGCCGGAGTTCTGAGAAGGTAAATGAGAGCAATTTTTAAAATTATGGTTGAATTAGTTTGGCAGAGGAAATTTCAAGACAGAATGTCATTCAGGTTGTGTCATAGTTACTGTTCATTGCTATTGCCCAGTAATAGAACAGCAATGTGAGAGAGCAAAAAGTAGAACAGAAGGATTGGAAAATGTGAAGTGTGGCAAGGAAAGGCATGCTTTTTAAAGTTTTTTTAATTTAATTTAATTTTATTAATTACACTTTATTCACTTTGTATCCCCCCATAAGACCCTCCTCCTCCCCTCCCAGCCCCACCCTCCCTTCTTCACACATGCCCCTCCCCAAGTCCACTGATAAGAGAGGTCCTCCTCTCCTTCCTTCTGATCTTAGTCTATCAGATCATATCAGGAGTGACTGCATTGTCATCTTCTGTGGCCTGGTAAGGCTGCTCCCCCCTCAGGGGGAGGTGATCAAAGAGCAGGCCAATCAGTTCATCTCAGAGGCAGTCCCTCTTTCCCATTACTATGTAACCCACTTGGACACTAAACTGCCATAGGCTACATCTGTGCAGGGGTTCTAGGTTATCTCCATGCATGGTACTTGGTTGGAGTATGAGTCTCTGGGAAGACCCGTGTTCAAATTTTCTGGTTCTGTTACTCTCCTTGTGGGGTTCCTGTCCTCTCCAGATCTTACTATTTCCCACTTCTTACATAAGATTGCCTGCACTCTGCCCAACAGTTGGCCATAAGTCTCAGTGTCTGCTTTGATAGTCTGCAGGGCAGAGCCTTTCAGAGGCCCTCTGTGGCAGGTTTCTAGGTTGTTTCCTGTTTTCTTCTTCTTCTGATGTCCTTCCTCTTTGCCTTTCAGGATGGGGATTGAGCATTTTAACCAGGGTCTTCTCTCTTAAATAGTTTCTTTAGATGTACAGATTTTAGTAGGTTTATCTTAAGTGTTAAGATGGTGGCTGGGGGAGTCCAAGATGGTGGCAACAAGCACATACCATATCTGAGGGACAAAGGATATGAAACTCCAAAATTGGTGAGTAGAAGGGTTCCTGAAGCCAGAACATCAACACTGAGACTTCCTGGGCCAGAGGGGACAACCTGTGAACACCTCCAGGGTCTGACTGAGAGTGACAAATATTCAAACCCCTTGCACTTCCCCTTACCCCAATCATGAGCCTCCCTGCTCTGCAGAAGTGGTAGCGGTTTCCCCAATCACAAGCTTCCATGGTTGAGTCTGAGACAGCAGAGGCAGCAGGCAGTATAGGCCTCCCAACTAGGCAGCTGCAGCAGCAGCCACTGCCCCAAGCAGGATCCTCCATGTTTCGTGACTGAGATGGCAGGGGTGGCTGCCCCAAGTCTGGGTCTCCCTGCCTGGAGACCAAACAGTGGACACCACTGAACTCTTGGATCTTCTATACTCTCATTTCCCCCTGCGAGCCCAAATCTGAGAATAGAGAACAGGGGGAACCCCTGTGCTTTCTGAAGGCTAGCGAGCTAGTGAGTGCACCTTCAAGTTAGGGACTGTAGAGCGCCAGATCCAGAGCACCTCTATGCTAGCAGCCAGACATCTGACCCTCAAACCCACACCCCCACTGTGGGCAACATAGGGATACTTGGGACAGCTTTCTCAACATCAAAACCCCTGTTCGGTGGGTCTCCAAGTGGAGTCCAGGCAAACAATTCCTGGAGCCAAGATGCTGCAGTTGCAAAGTGCCCACACGCATGCCGACCTGCGCTTATGCTCCACTTTTCCAGGCATCTACATACTCTAGCACTCTGTCCTTCAAAGTACACTACCATGCTCCCATGCCTGCACACATGCACCAGCAACCTTCCTCCCTTAGCTACAGCTGAAACACCAACATCCATTCTTGAACCAGCGGTCCTCTCTCATCTTCCTGAAGAATACTCCAGACTCCAGAGACAGAGAGACCCAGTCTGAAGTACAGACTCCAGGAACAAACAGTGAAGGTTATGGATGAGCAGATGGCTAGAGGTTGGCGTGAGAACACATCCAACAAAAATCAGAACATCATGGCTTCATCAGCAACACCAAAAATCAAAGGATATTTTAATTCATCAAAAACACAGGAAAGGGCTGGAGAGATGGCTCAGAGGTTAAGAGCACAGGCTACTTTTCCAGAGGTCCTGAGTTCAATTCCCAGCAACCACATGGTGGCTCACAACCATCTAGAATGAGATTTGGTGCCCTCTTCTGGCAAGCATGTGTATGTGCAGGCAGAATACTATATACATAATAAATAAAATATTTTAAAAAACCACAGGAAAATTATCTCAAATCTATGCTTATCCAGTTATTAGATGCACATAAAGAGGAAAACAACAAAGGACTCAAGAAATGCAGGCAAATACAGCTAAACAAATAGAGACAGATGTAGTGGCACAAATAGAGGCATACAGAGAGGAAGTGAAAAAAAAATAGAGGCTATCCTGAAAAGACAGGAACCCATATACAAACAGATGAAGGAAATGGTGCAAGACAAGAAAACAGAATCAATAAAGAAAACACAAACAGAGAAAACCCTGGAGCTGGAGAACTTAGTGAAATGCTCAGGAGCCACAAAGGTAAGCATCACTAACAGAATACAAGAGATAAAAGAGAGAATCTCAGGCGGTGAAGGTACACATGCAGAAATCGATACATCTCTCAAAGGAAAAATAAAATCGGAAAATGTTCCAAACACAGAACAGCCAAGAAATCAAGGACGACATGAAAAGACGAAATCTAAGAATAATAGGAATAGAGAAAAAATATCATTTCAGGTTCCAAAGTCCAGAAAATATTTTCAAGAAAATCATAGAAGAAAATTTTCCCAGCTTAAAGAAAGAGATGTCCATAAACATACAGAATACCAAATAGACTAGACCAGAAAAGAAATGCCTCACACCACATAATAATCAAAAAATTAAATCTAGAGAACAAAGAAAAAAATATTAAAAGCAGCAAGGGAAAAAGGCCAAGCAACATATAAACATAGACCTATCAGAATCACACCAGATTTCTCAACACAAACTAGGAAAGGCAGAAGAACCTAGGCAGATGTCATGCAGACTCTAAGAGACCACAGATACGAACCCAGACTACTATACCCAGCAAAGCTTTCAATCAACATGGATGGAGAAAACAAAAATTCCATGACAAAATTAACAATAATGACATAGCAACTCAGCCCTACAAAGAGTACTAGAAGGAAAACTCCAATCTAACGAAATCAACTACACCCAAGAAAACACAGGATGTAGATACCTTCACAACAACAACAAAAAAAAAAAAAAAAAAAAAGAAAAGAAAACAAGCATAGAAACACAGTAACACCAACTCCACAATAAAAGGAACTAACATTCATTGGTCATTATTATCTATCAGAATGGTTGCAGAAAAAGGATCCAACATTCTGCTGCATCCAAGAAACATACCTCTGCAACAAAGATTAAATATGACCTCAGAATAAAGGGCTGGAAAAGGTATTTCAAGCAAATGGACCTAGAAAACAAGCTGGAGTAGTTATCCTAATACCTAATAAAATAGACTTTTAACCAAAATTAATCAGAAAAGATGAGGAGGAACACTTCATTCTCATCAAAGAAAATCTACCAGGAGGACATCAAAATCCTGAACATCTATGCCCCAAATACAAGAGCGCCTGCATTTGTAAATGGAAGATTATTAAAGCTTAAATCACACATTGATCCCAGCACCTTAATAGTGGGAGACTTCAACATGCCATTCTCACCAAGGGACAAATCATCCAGACAGAAGCGAAATAGGGAAATAATAACACTGACAGAGGTCCTAAATCAAATGGACCTAATAGATGTCTATAGAACTTTTCACCCAAACTCAAAAGAGTATACTTTCTTTTCAGCACCTCAGGGAACCTTCTCAAAAATTAACCATGTAGTTGGGCACAAAGCAAACCTCAACAGATACAACAAGATCGAAGTAACCCCTTGTACCCTATCAGACCACCATGACCTAAAACTATACTTTAGCAACAACAGAAATAACAAAAAGCCTACATACACATGGAAACTAAACAACTCTCTATTCAATGACAGGTTGGTCAGGGAATAAATGAAAAAAGAAATTAGAGAATTCCTAAAATTCAATGAAAATGAAGGCACAACTTACCCAAATGAACACAATGAAAGCAGTGTTAAAAGGAAAGTTCATAGCACTTGGTGCCTCCAGAAAGACTTTCGATGCATCTCATACAAACAACTTAAAGGCACACGTAAAAGCCCTAGAAAAAAAAGAAAAGAAAAGAAAAGAAAAGAAAAGGACACATCCCAGAGGTGCAAACAATTGGAAATAATCAAACTCAGAGCTGAAATCAATGAATAAGAAACAAAGAAAACAAGTCAACAAATCAATGAAACCAAGCTGGTTTCTTAGAGAAAATCAACCAGATAAACAAACCCTTAGCCAAACTAACTAAAATGCAGAGAGAAACTATCCAGGTCAGCAAAATCAGAAATGAAAAATGGGGATATAATGAAAGACACTAAAGAAGTCAAAACAATCATTATGTCTTACTACAAAAGCCTATATGCCACAAAATTTGAAAATCTAAATGAAATGGACAATTTTCCTCGTAGATTCCACTTACCGAAATTAAATCAAGATCGGGTAAATAGATTAAATAGTTCTGTATCCACCAAGGAAATAGAAGCAGTCATTAAAATTCTCCTTTCCAAAAAAAGCACAGGGCCAAATTGTTTCAGTGCAAAATTCCACCAGACCTTCAAAGAAGAGCTAATTCCAATTCTCTTCAAACTTTTCCACAAAATAGAAACAGGATGAGATTACTGAACTCATTCTAAAGGCCACAATCACCTTGATACCTAAATTACACAAAGACACAACAAAAAGAGAGAGGAGAGAGAGAGAGAGAGAACTTCAGACCTATCTCACTAATGAACATTGATGCAAAATTACTCAAGAAAATACTCGCAAACCGAATCCAAAAAACACATGAAGGATATCATCCACCATGACCAAGTAGGCTTCATCCCAGGCATGCAGGGGTGGTTTAATACACAGAAATCCATCAATGTAATCTACCTTATAAACTAACTGAAGAAGAAAAACCATATGATCATCTCATTAGATGCAGAAAAAGCATTTGACAAAATCCAACACTGATTCATGTTCAGTGTCTTGGAGAGATCAAGGATACAAGGCACATAGCTACACATAATAATGACAATATACAGCAAGCCTATAGCTAACATCAAACCAAACAGAGAGAAACTTAAATCAATTGCACTGAAATCAGGGACAAGGCAAGGCTGCCCACTCGTTCTATAGCTCTTCAACATAGTACTTGAAGTCCTTCCTAGAGCAATAACACAACTAAAGGAGATCAAGAGGATAAAAATTGGAAAGGAAAAAGTCAAAGTATCACTATTTGTAGATGGTATGATAGTATACATGAGGGACCCCAAAATTTCAGCAAGAGAACTCCTTCAGCTGATAAACACCTTCAGCAAAGTGGCTGGATACAAAATTAACTCAAATTAGCCCTCTTGTATACAAAAGACTAAAGGGCTGGAAAAGAAATTAGGGAAACTACACCCTTCACAATAGCCACAAATAACAAAAAGTACCTTGGGGTGACTCTAACCAAGCTAGTGAGACCTGTTTGAAAAAATCTTCAAGTCTCTGAAGAAAGATATTGAATAAGATATGAGAAGATGGAAATATCTCCCATGCTCATGGATTGGTAGTATTAACATAGTGAAAATGGCCATCCTGCCAAAAGCAATCTACAGATTCAATGCAATTCCCATAAAACCAAAACAATTCTTTACAGACCCTGAAAGAACAATTCTCAACTTCATATGGAAAAACAAAAAACCCAGAACTGTTAAAACAATCCTATACAACAACAGATCCATTCTGTAGGTATCTGCATCTCTGATTCCAAGCTGTACTAGAGAGCAATAGTAATAAAAACTGCCTGGTACTTGAAGAGAAAGAGACTGATGAATCAATAGAATTGAATAGAAGACCCAAAAATAAACCCACACATCTATGGATACTTGATTTTTTACAAAGAAGCCAAAACCACACAATGGAAAAAAGATAGCATCTTCAACAAATGGTGCTGGTCTAACTGGATGTTTACATGTAGAAAAATGCAAGAAGATCCATATTTATCACCCTGCACAATACTAAAGTCCAAGTGGATCAAAGACCTCATAAAACCAGACACACTAAATCTGTTAGAAGAAAAAGTAGAGAAGAGCCTTGAACTCATTGGCACAGGAGACAACTTCCTGAACAGAACACCAACGGCACAGGCTCTAAGATCAACAATCAATAAATGGGACCTCATGAAACTGCAAGGCTTCTGTAAAGCAAATGGCACTGTTGTTAGAATAAAATGACCTCCTACAGACTGGGAAAGTATCTTTACCAACCCATATCTGACAGAGGGCTAATAGTTAGAATATATAAAGAACTAAAGGAGTTAAAAAGCAACAACTGAAGTAATCCAATTAAAAAATGGGGTACAGAGCTAAACAGAGAATTCTCAATAGAGGAATATAGAATGGCAGAGAAACACTTAAAGAAATGCTCAGTGTCCTTAGTCATCAGAGAAATGCAAAGGAAAATAACCCTGAGATGTCACCTTACACCCATCAAAAAGGCTAAGATAAAAAACTCAAGTGACATCACATCCAGGAGAGGATTTGGAGAAAGGGGACCCCTCCTCCATTGCTGGTATGAATGTAACCTTGTACAACCACTTTGGAAATCAATCTGGCACTTTCTCAGACAGTTAGGAATAGTGCTTCCTCAAGATACAGCTATTCCACTCCTAGGTGTATACCCAAAATATACTCAAGTATACAACAAGGACATTTGCTCAGCCATATTTGTAGCTGCTTTATTCATAATAGCCAGAATCTGGAAACAACCCAGATGTTCCTCAACAGAGTAATGTATACAGAATGTGGTACGTTTACACAATGGAATTCTACTCAGCAATTAAAAACAAGGAAATCATGAAATTTGCGGGCAAATGGTGGGAACTAGAAAAGATCATCCTGAGTTAGGTATCCCAGAAGCAGAAAGACACACACGGTACATATCACTTATAAGTGGATTTTAGACATATAATATAGAATAAACATACTAAAATCTGTACACCTAAAGAAGCAAAGAAAGTAGGAGATGTCTGGGTAAGATGCTCAATCCTCATTCAGAAAGGGAAACGGGATAGACATTGGAAGAGGGTGAAAACAGGGAACAGGACAGGAGCCTACCACAGAGGGCCTCTGAAAGACTCTACCCAGCAGGGTATCAAAGCAGATGCTGAGACTCATAGCCAGATTTTGGGCAGAGTGCAGGGAATCTTATGAAAGGGGAGATGGTAGACTCGGCAGGGCAGGAGCTCTGCAAGGAGAGCAACAGAACCAAGAAATTTGGGCAGAGGGGTCTTTTCTGAGACTAATACTCCAAACAAAGAGCATGCATGGAGCTAACCTAGCCCCTCTGCACAGATGTAGACCATGACAGCTCAGTGTCCAAGTGGGTAACCTAGTAAGGGGAACAGGGGCTGTGTCTGACATAAATTCAGTGGCTATGCTTTTTAATCACCTACTCCTGTGTGGGAAGCAGCCTTACCAGGCCACAGAGGAAGACAATTTAGCCAGTCCTGATGAGACCTGATAGGCTAGGGTCAGATGAAAGGGAAGGAGTTGGGGAAGGACATGGGAGCAGAAGAGGAAGGGGGGTGGGATTGGGAGGGGATGAGGGAGAGGTCTATGCCTGGGATACAAAGTAAATAAATTCTAATTAATAAAAAGTAAATAAATTTTAAAACTTGATATGGCAAAGCATATAATGGTAGATTAGTAAGGAAGAAAGATGAATCACTGTGCACTGAGACATTAAGGGGAAAGATGCCTTGAAGGCAAGATTTCACCAACTTGTCTCTATCCTGTGATGATCAAGTCATCTGAAAGGAGAGTACTCAGATTAGAATGATGCTGAAGGGATTCCTTCAAGAATTGTCCAGGAAAGAGTTTCCCTAGGCTCAGCCTGGAAAGCACAGGGAAATCAATGCACCTGTGTCTCAAAGGTGAAAGGCTACATCTTGAGCTGGCAGCATGTGGTGCTGGTTTGGCAGGCCTGCAAGATGCCAGGGGCAAAGGGGAGGGGGTCATGGAGTCCTTCTCTAAAGTGCCCAATGCTCTTTGAGTCCTTCTGTAAGATTCTCTGCCTACTTCCCCCAACTCTACACTTCTGTGTTTGTTATCTTTAGGAATCACATCTTATTTTTTCCTGCTGATTTTGACTTACCCTCTGTTCTCAGGTCTGATATAATTAGAAACTTTTATCACATACTCGTATTTCTGGGCAGTTTCTGAATTTACTTGATAAGGCCCAACACTTCAACATCTCTGAATCCTTAAATCAGAAAAGGCCTCCAATGCATGAAAGTAATTTCATGGATGTTGGAATGAATTACATGAGGTCAAATGCTGGAGAATGAAGGTCGGCCGCTGTGTTGATGCAGATTTTAGACTAGTACAGAAGATCATAAATGGTAAAACAAGCTATTTAACTCTTATTTCAGGACCAAACAGTAAGCTTCTCTTCCCTTGACCTATTTTCTCAAAAATTAGTGACAAATGGTATTTCCCCACAGATGTGTTTAATGACTGAGTCCTGCTATGAAGAATACTGATGCTTTATTTTCTTGACATTATAGTATTATTAAAAATATGTACTTCATTTAACTTTTAGAAGTTGGTAAAAGGAAAAAAAAAAGCTACACCAATCTGGTCAAACTGTTCAAGAAGTGCCTAAAAGCACAATGTCATAAAACAGCAGGGACACGTATTTCAAATTAAGGGACCCAGCCGTACAGTTCAATGTTTCTGGCCGTCACTGTTTTTTTTATTCTGAGTCAGAGTGCTACGGATGGAGTGTTTCTGCCAGGGTACCACCCTGGCACTGCCTCTGTACGACAGCATGGTGTGTCACTTATGTTGAAGCCTGCCAAAAGGCAAGGGAAGTTTCATACAGTGTCAAGAGCTCAACCACCCTCAGGATTTTAAAGCAAAAGACTCCTTTTTTTTTTTTTTTCCTCCCTTTTGTACCAGTTGCCCAAATGCCTTTGGACCTGGTTTCTGGCACAGAAATGTTCAGGAAATAGGGCTGAAGGAACACCTATTTAAGTGAAAAAACACGCAAGAACGTTATGCAATAACAGAAAACAAATGGTTGGCTGGTGGTGGAGTTCGAACTCCACACTGCTGGCTGGGACTTGATTTGGTCGTAGAGGGAACCATCATAAATTTCAAGGTGTAACAACATTAATGAATCTAGACAGTGTAATTTAATAGGTTTAAAACAAAGCATGCCATTGGTGGGATTGAGGACAGGCCACTCATTTTCTGTTTCCAGTTACAAGTGAAAGAAGTTAATGGACAGCAGATTTGCAGCAGAATAACAACTGTGCTGCTCATTTTCATCTTGAAAAGAGCGCTGGAGACCAGCCCGTAGCAGAACTTAAAAAATAAGTCAGCTACACCCTTTATCTGTGTGGGTTCTTCCTATCAGCAAGCATTGCCCTGGGTACTTCCCTGATTGCTTACAGATGGAAATGATACAACCTCAGGGCCTAGGGAAATAGCTCAATGCTGGAGCACCCACCCGCCTAGCAAGGGCAAGGCCCTGAGTTGGATCCCTACCACTGAAACAAAACCAGCAAAATTTAGAAGCTAAACTTATTATCAGTCAGATAATGACGGCATATACCTTTAATTCCAGCACTTGGGAGTCAGAGGTAGGTGGGTCTCTGAGTTGAAGGCCAGCCTGGTATACAGAGTGAGTTCCAGAAAAGCCAGGGCTACACAGAGAAACCCTATCTCAAAAAACAAACAAACAAACAAGCATATACATATATATTTAAAAAATAAACCTTTAGGGACTTATAATAAAAAGAGAAGCAGATATACACAGTTCTATCTACTACTAAATCTTCAAAGCAGGTGAGAAGTGAGATGAAGTTATATTTTGATGGCACCTTAAGAAGTTGGCATTTGAGGGCACTAGAGGAAATGGTGCAGTTATTTTCCAGTGATATAGCCATTGACAAGTTGCCATTTCTCCAGTAAATACCAGCTCCACCCCCTTGTTAATGCAGCAACCATAATTAATCTCAGTGTACCGCATATACAAAAAATAAATAAATAAAACATATGAAAGTGGACAGGGGAGACCTTGTGTGTACAAAGGTTTCAGCAGGAGTTGGGGAGGGGGCTGAATGGTGACCAGAAATCATTATTTATATGTACAAAGTTTTCAGATAATTTTTTAAAGAAAAAAAAATATAGCAGGAAGCCAAAAGAAAAGTGTTTGAAAGCTCAACATGAACTTTTCTATAAAAGAAACAACACCATTTAAACTTTTTTCCATACAAAACAAACTTTAAATTATTTACTATTGAGCAAAACTTGCAACACTTTGTAGATGAAAGTACTTTTTATCCTGTGGTGTTTCTCTTTGCCATTTTGTTTTTAAGAAAGTCCATTTGACAACTAGCTAATTTGAAAATCAAATTGTATCAGTGTTACAGTGTTTGGTACCTTAATATATACCCATTTTTGGCATATCATCTGGATAGTTTCATAATTTCTAATAAATATGCTGACAATAATTTAAGAACTAATAGAGAGTTGGATATGGACAGTTTGGGGGTTAAAATACTAAAACTGTTCTTCTGATGGTAATCACATTGCATTTTTTTCTTCAGGGCCCATCACCACAGGGACTATCTAAGTTCCCACTGTTGACCTAACAGCAATTCTTCTACCAGGAGGAAGAAGAATACTTAGTAGCTCTTGAGCATTTAATGCAATCCAACCCTTGTGCTGAACTCCTCTAGGTGGCCTCATTTAATGCTCACATCAGTCTTCAGGGAGAGAAGCTATTTCCCCATGTCACACAGCTATGGCGGTTCCAGGGCTTGAATTTGCACAACCTAACCCCAGAACTTTAGTGATTTTTACACAGTGTATTAGACTAGGTTCAACATAAATTTCAGCGTAAAATATGTGTTTGTTTTGAAGACGATGCACCAGTAATGTCAACTGTCTTCACTGCACTTCTATTGTGTGATGACACACCAGGACCAAAGTGTTTTACAGAAGAAAGGGTTTACTGGGGCTGACAGTTTTGGTGGGTTAGAGTCCAAAACCATACTGGCAGGGCTCATGCCAGCAGGCAGGCAGGATTGAGGTTGGAGCAGTAGATGAGAGCTTTCAACTGCTGCAATCACAAGGCAGAAAGAGCTAAGTAGAAATGGGCTTTTGAAACGTCAAAGGCCACCACCAGTGACATACTTTACCCAACAAGGTAAAGGTGACAATCCTTCCCAAACGGTTCTACCAACTGTGCACCCATTTTCAAATACAGAAACCTATGGAGGCCATTGTCATTCAAACCACCAAACCGACTATCTGGCCTCACTTTATAGCTTTTAGCTTTCCAAATTCTTAATCACTTTGGTTCTCAACCTCGTAGTGTACTCTTAATTTGTACTCATTTCTAAACACCAAAAGGAACGTGGTAAGATTGAGTCTCATTTAAAATAAGAACGTGTAGAGCTTAGCATTTCCTGCCAGATATTCTCATACAATTATCACCTTTTGAGAATGGGCATTTCTGTCTGATAGACTTTGGTTTACTCAATGGCATTTCTTCTTACCAGTCAGAATAAACAAAGGAAAGTAATGTGTTTGAGAGAAATCTGTATTTAAGTTTGTGATAGTTCAGAAAATGAGAGCAGATTCTGATGTAATTCTCTGGCAATAGCTACTTTTCCATCTCTACATTTACACTGATTTTACAGGAAGAACAATAAAAAACTTTCATAACACACATAGCAATGCTTCTGGTGGAGATTTTACAACCACTGAGTTTTTAATTCCTAGAAGAGATACAAATTTTTAAAGTGCAAGTTAGCTCCCAACAAGGAAAGGAAAATTTCTCACTCTTTACAACCTTGATTATCTACAATTTTTGTTTTTTCTACTAAAATGTATTGTTATACCCATGTGTCTGAATGTACATACTTATGTGCACATATAAACGCATACATGCATATATACATACACAGACAAATTACATTTTGAAAACTAAGTATTTGTGGTGAATACTATTAGGAAATTATTTAGTATGAGTTTAAATGCCTGAGCATTAATCAATACTTATTGCATATTTTGCAAAGTCCAATGGATCAGTATGAGAGGAAGAAGGCAGAGCAGAGACTAAACAGGAGCACGAATGTACACCATAAAGGCATTCCTTGGAAACACTGTTGAGTGCAGGTAAGGAAGTTCAATTAATGTCAAATGGAAATGAACTGTGACCCTACAGGACACCATTTTTTTCTAGCGATTTGAGTAATTAGAACTGAGAGAAGACACGTACACCAGAAACAGCAGGACTGTGATATTTAATGTCTGCTACATAATCACTTGAAATATATTAACTGGGCAGTGGTGGCACATGCTTTTAATCCCAGCGCTCAGGAGGCAGAGGCAGGCGGATCTCTGAGTTCCAGGCCAGCCTGGTCTACGGAGCAAGTTCCAGGACAGCCAGAGTTGCACAGAGAAACCATCTCTAGATAGATAGATAGATAGATAGATAGATAGATAGATAGATAGATAGATAGATAGATAGATGAATGAATAAATAAGTGAATAAAAGTGTTAGGGAATCCCTTGCTAATGAACTAAACTAACTAAAGGTCATGGTAATTTGGTTAGCTACCCTTCGACCTTTGAATTCTGCTCACTGCTTTCGTCTGCTTTTGAGACAGGATTTCACTCTGCGGCCCAACCTGTTCCTTGACTCTGCAGTCCTCCTTCCTCAGGCTGACCAGTGGTGGGATAACAGGCATGTGCCACCATACCCGACTAGCTCCCCCTATTCTTGACCGTCAAACTTCTTTAGCATTTGTTTTTTTTCCCCCTGTAGCTGTTCTGTAGTACTTGCTAGACAGGGATGTTCCAGTATTTGCTGACTTGGACAGATTTCTGCAAAGGACTGTAACCACACACCCACTCATTCATTTCTTTCTCCGAAATTCTCAGAAGTGTTAAGGCACTTGAAGACGGCACGTTATTTGTTGAAGTTAATAAAGACTTTAGTGACAGGGCAGGGGAAGCCTACCAGCTCCTGTCCACCTCTCCTAGACAGAAGTAATATGAACTGACTTAACACGCATTCATACAAGAAGGAAAAAAAGAAAAACAACCTAAAACAGCACCTTGAGTTCGCTATTAGAGTCCCAAGTGTTCAAAAATCCTGATTTAGCTTAGACAAAATAGCTCACATTCCATTTCGAAGGAGACTGCCTTCCTCCCTACCCATTTCCCTAACTCTTCTTTGCCCACCGAGTTTAGTTTCTCTTTTTTTTTTTTTTTTTCCTTTTGTCTTAGTCTTACTGTCTTCCCAGTCCCCCCACCCCCAACACACTCACCCTACCCCATCCCTAGCTACAACTTCTTTTAATCAGGAGTTTTCTTAAAAGAGGCAAGCTCTCCTCCGGAGAAAGCACAGCCCTCAGCGGAGCTTTCCTGTGACTAGGATGCCCTAGGGGTGAGAAGGCTCCCGGGCCAAGTTCGGGCATCCGCTGTCGGAAAAGGCTTTATCCCACACGCTGACTTCCTTGCGGGTCTGGTCCCTTCCACACAGCTGGACGCGGGAAAGCAGCCTCCCTCAAGGAGCAAAAGCCCGGGCACTTTCAAAGCGCCCTTCCTTCCCAGATCCAGAAGTCCCGGGAGCGAAGGCGGGGCCCCCGCGCTGGCGACACTCTCCCGAAAGGACAGCCCCGCCTTCCCGCCACCTTAGGGAGTTGGTACTTGAAGCGAGATCGCAGATGTCCCTTTAAGGTTGGCCGTGCCGCTGCCCGTGGACTTTAGCCTAAACACGGTCCCGCGAAGTTGGCTTTATTTGTCCATGTCTCGGACAGAGCCTGGGAGGCTGCCAGTGAGATCTCAGAGCCCGGGAGCGCCGAGGGGCGGGGGATGCGGCAATCCTTCTGGGATGTGAAAAGCGTGGAGCGAGCCTAGAGGCTTTCGACCAAAACACAGGAAATCGCTCCTCCGCCGCTCCTGGACGCTGCGGCCACTGGGGCCACCGCCGGACACCCGCGGAGAGCGCCCGGGTGACCCAGAGCGCAGGGCGCCGGTGCCCGGATTCTGCCAGCTCGTGTCAGCTCCTGCCAGCTCCCACCCACAAACCGGCCCGTTGCGGAGCTGCAGCCGCTCCAGCCATGGTCCCCAGGCGCCCTTCCAGCCTAGAGGTCACGGTCGTCTGCATCTGGCTCCTCACGGGTGAGCGACCCTGCTTTGCCGAGCGTCTCTGGTGGGGCTTGGGGCTCCGGCGAGGGGTGACATTAGCAGAGGGGCAGATCAGAGAGGCCCTCAGGTAGACCGGCCAGGTCAGAGGACTGAAGGGAGGGCCAGCGCAGGACTGAGGGGAGTGCTCAAAACTTTCCAAGTAGAAGTGGCATTTCAAATTAAAGTTGTTTTGGGTTTTTTGTTTTGTTTTGTTTTGTTTTGTTTTGTTTTGTTTTTGTTGTTGTTGTTTGTTTTGTTTTTTACCGTCGCGCGCGGTGTTTTTTAGGCATTTGAGTTTGGGGAAGGGAGACTAACGGAAGGGTGGGCGCCTGGTTAGTGTGCGAAGTCTCTGCCCTGGGGTTTCTGAGAAGTGGTCTTTATAGCCTTGCCTTCCTGTTTAATACTTAGAACCTTTTCTGCCACAGATCAAGGAAAGACAGGCATGCGAGTCAAAACTACTTCTTTTCCCAAAATGACGTTGCTACTCTAGAGGCGGAACATTCTGAAACTGAGGGTTTAGTATCCACATATCACAGTGCAGTCTTTCAAACACAAACGTATTTTTAAGGAGACGTGGTGCCCTAGAAATGCAGTGTTACATCCAGTTGAGAGAAACTGGGGAGCATTCCGGATTCCCCTAATGGTAGCTTGGGTCACAACCTTTACTGTCGTTACCAGCTAGGGAGGGAAAACTTGAGATGGTGTCTCAGTGAAATGGTAGAAGCTTTAAGCAACAGATTATCACCTCATTAGCCCTTTTATCAGTGGTTGTCTTTAACGTGGTGACAATTGTCTGATGTTTTCGCTGTTGGCATGCTTGACTAGTTAATTTCACCTTTGACTGTTGTTAACAGGAGGGCCAGTTGAGCTTAAGCCCCCAGAACACTTTCCACTTACTAGTGGGTTATCAGCAAGCCCATCTCTTTTCACATGAAGTGGCATGAGGAGTTAGTAAGCTACGGAGCTTTTCACCCAAGCATTTCCTACTTCTCAGGAAATGCCCAACAATCCAAACACTGGTGACTTCTGAACAGTGTTATAGGCCAAGGGAGCGGCTTTAACCTACCTGCGATTGCAGAGACCCTTGAGGCAAGCTTGGCTTGAGACTTCTCTCACACCTCAACTTTTAGAGATTGTATCTAGATGTTTTGCAAAGTCTGAATTGTTTTCTAATTAGTCAACCTGTAGCCCCCCTCTCTCTCTCTCTCGTTCTCTCTTTCCATTTTATGAAACATTCAGTCAGTGCAGAAACAGGACTTGCACATTTTCTAAAAGAATGAGGAGTCGGGGTGATGGAGTTACAATTTCATGTAAACATTGGTGTCACATGCCTTGCTGAATCCAAGATGAGAGAATTAAAGGAGAAAAGTCGGCAGGTATTTCTAAAGTATTTTCTGCACATTTAGAGCGTTACTGACAGGGAGGACAGGTTCCTTATATAGGGTGTATTTATGTCCATTCCATAGAATGGTATTAAGGGTCTCGAGATTGACTTCTACTTGGAGAACTCTTTGGTGAGAGTTCAGGACTCTGCAGTTAGTTACTCTAGAATCTTACAGGCATAGCCACTTTCAAATGACATTATAGAGCTTGCCTTGTCTCCCAGCCTCTAACCCACCCACCTAATATGACATTTTTCTTGTATCTATTTTAAGAAGATCATCTGTGGTTCCTTCTCAGATAAAGATCCAAACAAAGCTCTCAACCGACTACCCAAATCCAGGACCCCGTGTCCGTTTCCTATTACTGCTATAAGTTGCCATTGATTTATTGGCTTAAAACAAGATATTTACTGTTTTACAGTTATGTGGGTTTTAAGTCACACTGTGATAAACTCAAGGTCCCCCAGGGCATTTCCTGTGGAGGCCTTAGAAAAGGGGCTTCTGCTGCTTTCCACTTCCTGTGACATGCACGTCTTCAAAGCTAGAGTGCAACTTGTTCATCTTCCTCTCTGGCCCTGCTTCATGGACACATCTCCAAGTCTACCTGCCCTGGATCCCTGCAATTATCAAGTATCCCTGTCCAAATCCCTGTTCAATTATATCTGCTAAGTCTGCTTTCTCATCTAAGCTGACATACTCAGCTTTCTAGGATTGGAGCAAGGGCATTGTTGGCAGGTCACACTATTGTTCCGCCTACCACAGCCTTTAAATGGAATACCCGTTGCATCCGTCATTTCCTTACGTTCCTCGTAACCCTCTTGCTTTTTGCCACTGTGGATATGATCTTGTTGTGTGGATCTAGAGAATAACTCCACCCTTCCTTCCCACTACCCCTTGCCTTCTAAACAAACTCTGTCCAGCGCCCAGAGCTATGCATCTATCATAACAAACCACAGCCATTCCAATAAACTTCCCAGGATTTACAACTTCTCATGTTAGTTTCTCCCAACATATATTAAATAATTTGTGGAGAAAAATGTTCTCACTTACGCCAAAATAAAGTCCTTGTCATTGTTTGATACAATTCAGAGTCCCAGGGTAATTATATGACACATACAAAGGTAATTTAGTTGAAGGTAGTTTCATAACCAGACAGCCTGGAGGAGGCCTTGAGGAGAGCAGTCACCACAGAGCACCTGGGATAGGAAACTGTAGATAGAAATCACATGAAGCAACAGTGCGGAAGAAGCCTTGATTGCTCATGCACCCTGAAGAACCTGAAAACTGGAAGAAGGCTGCTGCATCAAAACCGTGGTGACGTGCAGCTGGATCAAAACTGAAGCTCATCCAAGAAGGAGTAGAGGCAATATATACTTTCTCCCAACCCTGTGTAATATTGTGGCCATTGCTCTCATTCGAAATATTCAAATGGTTAGATTCAGCCTTCTAGATAGATGATTACAATAAGTAGCACAGAGTAATACTGGAATTTATGATATGAAAGGACCCAGGCCAAGAACTTTGTAATGTTTTATATCTAGTCTAAAACACATCTTCCATATTTTAAAAATGAGCTTTTTAAAAAGTGCAAGGTTAAGTCCATTTGCCCAAAGTTTTACAGCTAGTAAATGACAAATTGCTTCAATTCACACCTCTGACCTTATGTTTCCTGATATAAAACGAGGCTAACTTGTACAAGCTCATTTTACTCTATCTCTCAACTATGTGAGTAAAATGCAAACTTAAGTGGCTAAAATACTCTGATAAGGATGTGTAAAGTTAATGAAGCAAGTGTCATTTCTATGAGTTTTAGATGTATACTGAAATTGGGTGATAGCACATTCTCAGCAGAATCTAAACAAGGTTACTTCTGTCTCAGTTCATTAACAACAGGATCTCGATACGCCGCTAGTTGAGCTGTTTTTGAGCTATCTATTGCTCTTCTGTAGAATGATGCCTAGAAGCATGAGTCATCTTTGAGCCTTCCTTTCCACAGCTAGTATGTCTTATACAAAGTGAAATCCAGTGAGGAGAAGGCTGAGCATGGGGAGGTAGACAGTCACTGATCCAAATCAAATGAATGAACTCCAATGGCAGCTGTGTATTAACAATTACTGAACAGGGTGTGTGGGGGGGGGAGGTAGGGGGATATTTCTCTTACTCATTATAATATCTGTACATGCAATAATGAATCCACTGGGATGTTTGTTTGCTTAGTTAGAAGGCAGTGAAAGTGACAAATAAACATGCCAAACAAGTTTAGCTTTGTCACAGGTGGTTTTGATGCTAAACCGACAGTTCACATCAGTAAAGCCTTCCTCTCTACTGTCCCTGAAAGTTGCATTTTCAAGAGATGATTAGATCATTTATGTTCTAACTTAGTGATTTAGTCAACTAAGGGCTATAAAACCAGAACAAATTATTGAGGGGTGGTGGAATTTGCTGTGTGGTTAGAGGGCCTAGAGAGGTGTCCTTGGGGGCTGTATCTTACCTATCACCCCCACTCTGTGTCCACCATGATGTGAACTGGTGTTCTACCATGACCTACTTGCTGTGGATTGATACCTCTGTTATTCTAAGCCAAAATACACAATTCATTCTTTAAGCCGTCTCTGTTAGGTGTTTCCTCACAGTAGACAGAAACCCAACTGATGCAGTCACCTGGCCACGTAATAACTGAGCTCTAGAGTCATGTCTGATTGCTACTGACTGGCTGATCTATGTAGATAGATGCTCCTCTGTCTTTCTTCCTCCACCCTCTACCCCTGAAACTTTCCACTGAGGCTAATAACTGGGCAAATTTTCATATGCCCCTTAAAATATTTTAATAGAATAAATTGGTTGTTTGATGCATTTTCTGAGAGTTATGATCCAAACACTATTCTTTATGGCTGCTCTTCGGATACAGGAGACACAAAATAGTGTATCTGCGTTCATGTTAAGCAACTGGGATGAAAGATATTTTGGAATTGTTTTCATTGTACTAAGGTCAGAATAGATTGGCCTATTCAGGGCTGTCTGCGACTGCAGGATTTTATTCCTTCCCACAACAAGTACAGCAGAGTGTCAAGAGATGCAAATGAGATGAATACACTCCTTTCCTCAACGTGTCTGAGCTTCTTTCAGATCACTCTATTGTCCACCCTTCTGAGGTCGCCTCTGGGCCTTTCCGGAAGCTCTACTATAGATCCTTAACTCCTACAAAAATGTGTTTCCCAAGGGACTCTGAAGTGGACTAGCTCTTCCCCAGACACCAGGGTGCCCCTAGCCTTTGTTCCTATAGAACAGTACACCCTATGATGTGATAATGAAATATAGCTGTCTATGTGCTGTGAGGGCTATATTTTGTAATTATCCTTAGTATTTAAGAATAATTGACATTTTTTACTGAATAAATTATGAAATAATGGACTACAGATACTTATTAACTACTTAAAAGATAAGCCTGTTCTTTTCAGTATATTCTTGTCCATATTTAACCATATTTATATCTGATTGAATAGATGACTCCACTTTTAGGTTTCAAAATCTAGGACAAATGGTTAATTGAGGTGTCTACTTAACATATCAAAGTGGACCAGGTTCTCCCAGCCTTCCCTCAGTTATCTACCTGTCACAGGATATGACAGGCATACCACCAACTCCTACCCTAAATTTCTCCAGGCTAGTGGCTGGGCTGCCCTTTCCCCAACTCCCCTTTCCTTTATAATCCAGTCGTTTTGGCTACTCGGTCCTTTTATGTACTCTTACCCTGGCCACTTGGTCTCTTGATCTCCTGGCTCTCACTTCTTCCCTCCTCATTCTTCTCACATGTCCTGGATCAGGGTCATGTTCACTCTGGACTCTCCTAGATTTCTCTGTGTCTAACTATGCTCTCCCTTTTATCTACAATGTACTTTCTCTCCCACCATACCTAGGAGCAGTCCTTCTTTTTTATTTTTTCATTCACGTACCAACTGAAAAATGCACCATTTTATGTAGCACTAGACAATATGAACACTGAAGACAATCAGTTTGTAATCTGCTAGGTTGTTAGCAGCATCCTATTATGGAAATGTTAAAGTGAAAAAAAAAACCGACACATCTGAAGATTATAATCAACAACATAATTATTTACAGGGCAATCACTGTGACATTTCCTTGTATATTTGCAAACTACATTATGGTGGACATGGTGACTCATGCCTTTTATTCCATCACTTTGAAAGGTAAGGTAGGTCGATTTCTATGAATTCGAGGCCAGGCTAGTCTATATGGTGAGTCAGGGCTACATAGTGAGACCCTCTCTAAAAAAAAAAAAAAATTAATTAAAAAAAATAATAAACCTGAAACCTGCCATCTTAAGATTTCGGAGAGGCTAACACAGCATCCCTTCTCCACACAGACATGGGCATTGCCCCTCTTCTCAGTTGTTTTCTAAGCCAAGACTATATCCGATTGAAGGTATAAGGTGTGATTGTCCCTCTGGCATCGGCAGTCAGAGCTTTCTGGGAACAGCTACATTTGGGAGGAAGTAGAGAAAAGTGAATTGGAGTATTTAAAGGACATCCAGACTGCTGGGAATCAATGGCTCTGGCGGTGGCAGACTGTGAACTTTCTGGCAAGCTTGTGAGGGCTAGCGCTGAGTGTAGATAAAGGGCCTATTTGTAATCTGATCTTTTCTGTGACTTAAGGAAACTTTTAAAAGTCAAATATGTTTTATTTAATTTTTTTGTCAGTTCAGTTATAAGAGAAATAAAAATGTGTGCACTGTTATATCCCAAACCTGCTGTCTCCGAGCGCCTGGCTTCTACAAACAGCTAAGATACCTGGGTTAATACAAGAGACATGATAATTTAAATACCAGGAATAAAACCATGTAGTCCTGTGTGAGTTATTGGAGAGCTGCTGAAATAAGTGCCAATCCCTAATTTTTAATTAAAAAAAAATTGCACTGGGTCAAATGACTGAGATGGTTTTCATATCTTATTGTAAATTATATTATGTGTGTACAAGATCTCATGTAGACCATATTAGTCTCAAACTTACTACATAGCTGAGGACGACTGAGCGCCCAACCCTCTTGCCTCTACCTCCTATGCACTCACTTTGCCTTACTACAACTTAAACGTACTTTGTCAGTTATTTCACTAACTAGACTTTTAGTTCCAAAAGGATTTGTTAAACATTTTACCGCACTACATTTTTACTGTTCCTATACTACCTTGATACAGACATGCTCACATGTGTATGGCACTTGCACACACTAACATACAGAGGGGCAGTGTGAGGGTGGGGAGTGGGGTTGGTACGGGGGAAATGTTGATTTTGTCACATTAGCATTTGTAGTCAAAGGAAATTTAGATACTGGGTACAAGAAATTTCTCTGAAAAAGGCTTTCACCTTTCACCTATAATTAGCTAAAAATCCTTCCCCATGACACACTTAACTTTGCTTGTAGAGGTCACCCAGGGGCCTTTGTATAGCCTAAGATTGGCATATTCTCTTTTTAGAAGTAATATTTGTTCCCAGATAGCCATAATTAGAGCTGTCACCACTTATACATGTTGTAAAGATCACCTTTCAAACCATGGATAATAAACGTTAACTGTCATTTATTATTTAAAAATATTGTAATGCTCTGTCTCAGGAAGATGTGTTTAAAATCACTACTTCCCTGTCTAAGTCCTGATATCTTTAAAACTGGAATAGGTCTATAGATGTTTACTTTAAGTGTAGTCTTGTATGTTTTTAGCAATAGTAAAAAACGCAAAGCAGTTTCTTGTGCTTAAGATCTCAGTTATAGTCAGGTTAAAAACGATAAATCAGAGGAGAATAGCCACTCTCTCTTTCATATGTGCCACATTAGTGTACATCATTTGTGTTGGGAAATAAAGAAGGTAGTCTGAGTCCTTCAGGGGCTTGTGGTCTGAAAGACACAACAGACACACAGAGAAATAATGTTGAGCTATATTCCCAGAGAGGCTTTAAGAAAAGATGACAAAGTCAGATTGTGTTCACAGTAAAGTAAGTCTTGCCAGAAAGGGAAACAAAACCACGAACAAAGCCCCCCTAAATTTAAACAAACAACTACCGAAAGATGGGATGCTAAGCACAACATAGTCAAATATGATATTCATATTTCAAGAGCCAATAAACCTTGTTGCTATCATAAAACCATTCCTAGAATATTATTTTAATAAAAACTATTGTAATTCAGTAAACAATAAGGTACGTGAACATTTCATTCTCTTGCACAGCTAGGAAATACACTACAGTAAGTAACTGCACGTAACCTGCTTTCCTTCAGGTTTCTGCTTTCTCACAACCCAGTTATTTCCAATATGATCCTGTTCAAATTAATTCCTGCACTTAGTTTTATGGTAGAGAAGACTAGTGGCTTATGTCTCCAGATGAAAAGGCCTAAGACCCAGGGTAGCCCTTAGTCCATATAAAAAAAAAAAACACTAAAACCCTTTAATAGTTCAAAGCTTAGACCTTAGTTGAGCACTCTCAACTAGCTCACCTAATTTAACCTAGCCCTATCCAGCCACGTGGCTAGTTATACCTTCCAGGCCTGTAGTCATGTCTGACTACTCTCATGCCTTCTGGTGAAAGGGTTTTCCTCTTCTTCCCAGAGTTCCTTTCTCTCTCCCAGGAAGTCTCACCTTCCACTTTTCTCTTTGCCAAACTACAGGCTGTCAGCAACTTTTATTATCCAATCAGGGATAATTTGGGAGACAAGGTTCACACAATGTCATCCAGAACACTTGAGAATCGGCCACAGGACAACAAGGATCCTGGGGAGCAAGCAACCAACACTTGAACATATTGCACTCCAGATCAACCCCAACATTTTGAGATTCTGATTTCTAGAATCAAGCCAGCTATTCTTAAGAGATTTACCAGAGAGCCTTGTTTACAGAACTCTACAGGTCTATCCATTAGTATACTCCTGCTGCAATTTCATCAGACTGTCAATGAAAGAAGAGGCACAATCTATTTGTAGTATAAAGAGGGGAAAAAAACAACCCAGAAGTGTGTAGAGACTGAAATTGACAGACTCCAAGCTCAAAAAGACCACTCAAGTCTACCAATTCCTGTTTGTTTGTTTGTTTGTTTTAATCCTTTTTACACCTATTTATTTTGTGTGTGTATGTGTGGGGCTCAAGTGTGCCATAGAATGGGTATGGTAGTTAGAGGACAACTTGCTATAGTCATTTCTCTCTATCTGGGATTGAATTCAGGTTTGGTAGGAACCTTTAGACCCACTCAGTTCTCTCTCTCGGGGGTCCGATTTATACTATCTCTTGTTGCACAAGCACTGAACCCCAAATCATTAAAATTATCTTTATAAAGAGTCAGATTTAAATGACTGTGCAAAACTGAAAACAAATATCATGAGGGTTGGTTTCTTTAAGCTGACACAGCATAATTTTTACAACTGTAATTTTTGTGATTGATTTCAATTTCTGCAATTGTCAAGTATAAGGAATTGAGTTTTAAATAGACTGAGTGGGCCAAAAGTCACAGTGAAAACAAATGAAGGGTGAGAGCCACAGTTCTCTTGACTTCTGGCCCAATTCTCCACTCACAGTGTCCCAAAAACAACAGACTCAAATTGTTTGAAGGCAACAGCACTGGCATTTTTCTTCTTCTGGAAAGATTAATGTGAGTGTGATAAAATTAGAGATATTTATGTGAAGGTTCAGATTTCCAAAAGCCAGTAAGTACAAATGATAATTTTATGCAGCAGAACTAAATCACGGTCTTTTTTTTCCTTAAGGTTTTTATTATTTGGGAAAAGAATACAAACAAAACGATGGTAGGTTTTAATGGTCATTATTAAGTGAAATGAACTATAGTCGCTACCAATGTCAGAGTGCTAAGAAGCATCTGTAGAGTTAATATGGCTGCCGCACTTTACCCCTGACTAGCTTATAAACACATAGGATACTATAGGACTTTGCAGAGACCATGGCAGGACATAAAGAAGAAAACATCCGGAGTTCAAAAGGCAGATAATGCATTCAAATTGACACAAGGTGTGGCTTTAGGCTGAGACATTTCAGCTGGCCCTTCCAGATAGCACAAGAGGCCAGGTGAACTGTTAAGTACTGATAACAGGATTGAGCTGAGGTACAGTATAGATTCCTAGGATGTATTCAGGACAAAGTTTATTCTGGTGAAATAAAAAGTGCCCCAAAATGAGAGTGAAACATATAAAAATATATAGTGTAATTTGGAATGAATGGAAGGACTTGGGGTTTAAATTAGAAACTACAATCCCCAAATAATATAAAAGTGTCATTATTGGTTTAGAAATATACTAAAAGTAACATAAAATATGGGGAGGATGAATACTGGATCACTCAACACTAAGCTCAAGTTAACAAAAATATAAAAAGCTTCTAGCTGACGTAGGTATTTCAGACCAAACTAACTCTTTAAGAAATGTTGTAGTTCATTCAACCACTGAGGACACTGATATTTTAAAAATTGGTCTAGGGCAGGAGAGGTATCTCAGTAGGCAGAGTGTGTTCAAAGGCCCAGGTTTGGGCCTCTTAAAAGCCTTGGGGTGTAGTGGTACATGCCTCTCATCTCAATATTCAAGGGGTGAAAGCAGGAGAATCAGAAGTTCAAGGTCATCCTCTGCTATAAATCCAGTCAAATGCCATCAAAAATCAGTCCAAAGATGTTTGCCTTGAAATTTAAGAAGGTCATGAAATATGAAACAGTCACTATGGGTTTTCTACATATCAAATGAAGAAATAAGTGAATACATGTTTTTTTAAAGTAATTTTTCTTTAATAATGATTACCTAGGCTTGGTAGAAACAAACCTGTGCCAAAAAAAAAAAAAAAAAAAAGGTGAGGATTTGAAGATGTAACAAATGCAAGGGGTCGGTCAATGCATTTCAAACCTTCTAGGTTGATTTCCAAACTGTGGATAGTGAACTGGCAAAGCTGTCGGTTAAACGAAGCAGCAGGAGATAACAGCACACAACTTGCATCTGCAGAGATGATTACGTGTATAAGACATATTGTTTGTGGTGTGAGAGAGTGTATGTCTAATCAGACCCGAGACTGAATGCCAGTTACATGATCTTGAACACATTTGTTAACTTCTTCATATTTTCATTTTTATTCTTCTACAAATTAGGGTAACATTTCCCTAGTAAGAAAGAGTAGGAAAGTGCTTGAGAAATTTTTCAAATGTGATAGCACTTCAGTGAAAACCCTTTCATTCATTAAGAGCCTATGAAGCCACTTTCTTCCCCTGGCGAGACCTGTGCCATGTTTTGTGAAAGGCTTTGGAGGAAGAAAGCAAAGTGAGCTAGGGACTCTGTGTGACAGGATGACTGGGAAGGGAAAAATAAGAATTAAAGTGGGAGAGGGAGGAAAGATGATACAAAGCAAGTAAAGGTCCTAACATATACTGGGGTCTTGGAAACCGCTCCACAGCCACCACCCCGAAACCTTTGAGAAAGATAGCTGACATCAGTGAACATGATTAATCGACCCATTAACCTCTTCTCTTCAATTAAGGCTAGAGAGTTCTGCTTTAAGATCCTTACACAAAACGCAGTGAGAGTATGTGTTCGGTGCTCAGGGCTTCTCCGCTCCCCATTGCCTTCAGTCTTAAGGAAAAAAAAAAACAAAAAAACAAAACGGCATCCCCATTATTTCTATAGCCACTGCGGAAAAAAAAAAAAGAAAAGAAAAGAAAAAGGGGGAAAGCAAGGTTTTAGTTTTTGTTTTCCTTTACAACCGATTCTACGGCTCTTCTTTAGGGGCGGTCGTAATTAGTAGATCAGTTTTTCTTTACTTCCCATATTCCTCAGCTTTTGGCCGGTCCTTGGCAGGCAAGATCCAGCGCTAATCTATTGCCTCCCAGCTCCCACACTAAAAGCCTCGGAGACTGCTGCGCGGAGGACAGCTGCCAACTTTGGATTTTGGGATTCCCAGGACATCAGGTCAAGCCACACAGAGGTCCGGCAGGGGTGCATTCCACACATAGTTCCTGCAGTCCCCGGGCTCTGTCCTTTAACATCTGGGTTAACTGGATCGTGCACACAAGGGTAACTAGACGCAGAAAACAGCTGGGCGTGTTGCTGAACACGGGCCGAACGTGGCAAGTTCTTAGAAACTGCTTCTGGCTATCCCCAGCGCCAACAAGCTTGGCACCGCTGGGTGCTGGTATGGAAATGAGCAAGCCCAGGAGGAGTCTGGACTTCCGGGGGCCAGGTCTGCACTTTTGAGGGCGCTTTTTCACTTTTACATAAGTTTTGAAGCTGGCTTCCCACCGAGGAAGGGGGTGCAAAACGACCAACTCAGTTTTAAGTACATTTAGATATATGTTTGCACTCACATATTCCGCCATTCCTCGCACGCAGGGATGTGTGGGAAAACTCAGCAAGTCCAAGCAAACTCAGCTTTACTGTAAAAGCCGCGGCCGGAGCGGCTCTGCGCCTCCCTGGACGTTTATCCAGGGCGCGCCTCTCCTCTCACTGCGCCTGCGTGAACGCGCAAGAGGAGGCCCCGCCTCTCCGCTTGGTCCGACTGACCTGCGCCGGGGAGCGGGCTGCGCATGCGTGATCTCAGCGTCAGCCACTCGCGCGGGCCCGGCGTCTGGAAGTACCGGGTCCTCTGTGCTCGGCGTGGGGTCCGCCGCGCCGCGTGGGTCAGCGCGCCGACACTGAGAAAAGCGTGGGGGAGAGCACTGCCCAGGGCTGCAGGAAATCGGAGGTAGTGTTTCCTTCCTGCTCCCCTTCCCGGCCTAGATCCACCCCCTTCTCCCGGGGAGCCCCTCTCAGCGCCTCCAGTTCTGAAGCGCGCCCCTGCCGAGGGTTATGAAGCTCGTGAGAAAAGACATCGAGAAGGACAATGCGGGCCAGGTCACCCTTGTCCCCGAGGAGCCCGAGGACATGTGGCACACCTACAACCTCGTGCAGGTGGGCGACAGCCTGCGTGCCTCCACCATCCGCAAGGTCCAGACCGAGTCCTCCACGGGCAGCGTGGGGAGTAACCGTGTCCGCACCACACTCACCCTTTGCGTGGAGGCCATCGACTTTGACTCCCAGGCCTGCCAGCTGCGGGTGAAGGGGACCAACATCCAAGAGAATGAGTATGTCAAGATGGGGGCTTACCACACCATCGAACTGGAGCCCAACCGCCAGTTCACCCTGGCCAAGAAACAGTGGGACAGTGTGGTTCTGGAGCGCATCGAGCAGGCTTGTGACCCAGCCTGGAGCGCTGATGTGGCAGCTGTGGTCATGCAGGAGGGCCTCGCTCACGTATGCTTAGTCACGCCCAGCATGACCCTCACCCGGGCCAAGGTGGAGGTGAACATCCCCAGGAAACGGAAAGGCAACTGCTCCCAGCATGACCGGGCCCTGGAGAGGTTCTATGAACAGGTGGTTCAGGCCATCCAGCGCCACATAAACTTTGACGTTGTCAAGTGCGTTCTGGTGGCCAGCCCAGGATTTGTGCGAGAG
The DNA here is from genome assembly GCF_030254825.1 of Meriones unguiculatus. Classification (NCBI taxonomy): domain Eukaryota; kingdom Metazoa; phylum Chordata; class Mammalia; order Rodentia; family Muridae; genus Meriones; species Meriones unguiculatus. Next base: position 89,328,164 of record NC_083354.1, on the reverse strand, counting down.
CAGTTCTGCAACTACATGTTTCAGCAAGCCGTGAAGACTGACAACAAACTGCTCCTGGAAAACCGGTCCAAATTCCTTCAGGTAAAGCCCTTCCCCAGAGAGAGTAAAGAGTGGGCAGAGGGATTACTAGGAACGGTTCCTGATGTTTTAGAACGGGGAGGAGCAGAAGGCTTAGCTGGGAATATAAATAAAACAGTAGAGAGAATCTACTAGTATCTAGCACTTCCCTAAGGTAACTTTTGCTGAAGGCCTTACTTATGCATTGCTTTTGTCTTATGTCCTTGTGCGCTGATTAACAGATACTTTCAGAGATTCTTTGTCTTTTATAATTGTGATTCCAGGTACACGCCTCCTCTGGACACAAGTACTCGCTGAAAGAGGCCCTGTGTGACCCTACTGTAGCTAGCCGCCTTTCAGACACGAAAGCTGCTGGGGAAGTCAAGGCCTTGGATGACTTCTATAAAATGTTACAGCACGAACCTGACCGAGCTTTCTATGGACTCAAGCAGGTGGAGAGGGCCAACGAAGCTTTGGCGATCGACACCTTGCTCATCAGTGACGAGCTCTTCAGGCATCAGGACGTGGCCACCCGCAGCCGGTACGTCAGGCTGGTGGACAGCGTGAAGGAGAACGCAGGGACGGTTCGGATATTCTCTAGTCTCCATGTGTCCGGGGAGCAGCTTGGCCAGCTGACGGGAGTAGCTGCCATTCTCCGCTTCCCTGTGCCAGAGCTTTCTGACCAAGAGGATGATTCAAGTTCAGAAGAGGATTAAGACTGACATTTAATAGTTTCCTCCTTGGCAGGTGCTGCACTTGCTAATCGTGCTGGGGTTTCTTGTGTGTTTGGTCACACTAGGTGTTTTTTTGGTTTGATTGGCAGGACTTGTATTCAAATTAAATAAACAAAAAGAAAAGAATGTCCAAGCATTATGTTTTCAAATTAGGGTTATTGTTTTCTAAATACCTGGAAACATCAATTTGTCTATCTAAGGAAGTCTATTTTTTTTTGGGGGGGGGGGTTTGATCATGAAACCCACACACCTGTTTTAATTGGTTTTCCTTCTTAAAAGCTTTCAACTCCCATGAAGTTTGTTTTCATTCTTCATGGTGTTTTTCATTTCATATAATGATGCATTTTCTCATCTCTTTCTAGCTTTTTTTTTTTTTTCAAGATTTGACTACATCCACTACTTGAAGTGGTAGTCAAACAGTAAACAAAGCCAATCTAAAATGTTTTCTTTTGGAGATTTGTTAAGCTAGTCATTTAAAAACTACTCCTGTTGCTCTTTTGTTGCTCTAATTATGTTTTCTGTAGAGAAGTTATTTTCAGACAGTAGAGGCTTGATCTGCTACAGATTCTCACCCTAATCTCAGGCCTTTAAAAATGAGATGAAGATATGTGACTCCCTTGCTGTGGCTGATGAGTGGCAAATCTGGACATTTCCTTACACTGAAATGCCCCCGTGTTCTTTGGGTTGCTGTTTTATTTACCGTGTCTCGTAGTTGTTAACACATCCACAGGGCGCCTGTGCTGTTAGCCTGTGCTGTCCCATCTTTACTGGACTCTGTTATGTGTGAAGAAAGCATATTCAAGATGTTGAGTAGCTCAGATGATCATGGAAGTTGCCATTCAGAATATTTTTACTACATAATGGGAATGAGCATTTCTGAGAGAGAGACAGGAAATACCAAATTACAAATACCAAATTACAACTTGATCTTTTACAAAACTCAGGTTAGCACAGGATAAGGGGTTCTGTCTGAAGTCTGGGTCAGTGATGCCTACATCATGTAAGCTTTAACTTTGTTAGTCTTCTGGCTTCCTTGTGCTATAACACATTTGGAGTTATTTTTGATAAGCTTAACTTGTTTAGATTTTTCCTATGATGCTAGGAACTGGTGCCTTCCTGATGTCTCATTCTCTACCTCCTAAAAATAACCCATGTTGTCTTGTCACTTTAATGTTTAGCTTTAAAGTAATAGTAAAAGTATTTTATTAAATAACTTGATAGGAATACAGGGAGGAAGCCATCACAGTCTTAAATTCCGGACCTGGTTAGTAGTGAATCTTAATCTCAGGACGTACATTACGGCTGCAATATCTATAGTACTACAATGAAGACTGCTGAACTGGAGAGTACATTTTAAAGCAAGGGTTCCCAGTCGAACCATCATAGTTTCTCATTGGTTACTCTTAGTGACTAGGCTGAAGGCCAGACCAGTTAAATAGCTTTACTGGTAGTTTCTATCAGTTACTGGGATAAGCTGGGCGTGGTAGCCTGAGCCTTTCATCTCAGCGATTGGGTAGCAGAGGCAGGTGGATCTCAGTGAGATCCAGGAGAACTGGGGGCTCCTTAAAGAGTTCCTGTCAAGATAAATTACTGAGGCAGGTTGCAGCTGACATGAGGGCTGAGGATTTGATTCAGAACTTGCTATCTGCAAGTGAGCTGATGGGAGTGCAGACCCTGCGCAGTGTTGGTGGAACCTTGAATCCAGTGCTCTGCTCTGAGCCAGAATCTTCTTGTTCCAGCGTCTTCAGGTGATGGCCATGTGGAGTGAAGTTTGCCACAAGTGTGGGCGATAGCCTTTCCAAGTGGAGTTAGGACATTAGCCTAGGTGTCAACATTTAGGGTCAGCCAGCTATACCGATGTGGCTATAGGACTGCTAAGTAAATGCCAGTTTTTATGTATATAAAGTATGTAGGAAATCTTTTAACTTTTATCTTGGGTGGTGGTGGCTTCAAGACAGGCTTTCTCTGTGTAGCCTTAGCTGTCCTGGACTTACTTTGTAGAGCAGGCTGGCCTCAAACTCACAGAGATCTGCCTTCCTCTTCCTCCCTGAGTGCTGGGATTACAGACTTGCAACATTGTGCCCTTCTAAACATATATATATATATGAGTTTATATATATATTAAAGTCACATATTACATTGCTATCCAAAGAACAATTCATACTGTATCATAAGAACAACCACAAAAGTATTGGTAAAAGCAAATCGCCTTTAAAACTCCAGTCATGATTGTTGTCTCTTCTAAAGAGCAGAGTGAGCCTTAAGTCTTACAAAGTCAGTTAGTTCATCTGCTGTTCATTAGGAAGAACAGCAACATCTTAACCTTAGATGGTTGCTCAGTGCGGACGTGTCGCAGGAAGGACTTGGGATTTACCATAATGGGAAACAAGCAGATGGATGGAGATGAACTGCTTCATAAATCACTGTTCGGCCACATCTGGGCTGGACAGGAAGAGACAAGAATGTAAACAGGAAGAAAGCTTAAAAGGGTGGATATTGGAAGAAATCGAGAGGAATCAAAGCAGTAAGAATGCAGTATGCCCTACGGTCATACCCTACAGAATGAAAGGACACTATTAGAAAATGTGATGTTAAAAGAAGATTGACAAGGCTTTGGCTGCAGATTGTTCAGAGTTATTGAGGTAGAATCTAAAAACAAATTTCAGGGTTTTTTTCACTTAGGATGAAGCAACAATTTAAGTTGGAAGTAAAAGAAGCTGACTTGGAAACAGAAATAGTTTACTTCAGTTCAAAGTGCCTGGGACACCTGGAATTGGAGACTATTGTGTTGGGGTCTGGGCTTTTCAGTGAGATCTTCCCACATCAGCCTTGGAAAACCATAACTTAAAAAAAGAAATGTGTCAGGGTGTTCTGATTTAATTCACTATAAGTTTTCATTATTCTTTGCTGCAAGCAAGCATCGTTAGCAAGCTGTAAGCCAGCAGTTGTCAACTTGTGGGTCACGACACCTTTGGGAGTTGAAGGACCCTTTCACAGGGTTAACATATCAGATATCCAGCGTGTCAGATATTTACATTATGATTCGTGACAGTGGCAATATTGCAGTTTTGAAGTAGCAGTGAAAATAATTGCATGGTTGGGGGTCATCACAGCATGAAGAATTGTGTTAAAGGGTCGCAGCGTTAGGAGGGTTGAGAACCACTGCTCTATTTATATGCAGGAGGCCAACAGAGTGTTTGCTGCTTGAGGCTCTCAGGCACTTAGAGTTCTCTCGCAGTCTTCACTTTTCCACCTGTCTTAGAGCTGTAAGACAGTTTTTTTGTTGTTGTTGTTTTTTTTTCCTTTTGGGTTTTATGTCTATCATAGGAATAGAAAATGCTTGTTTTGACATTTTATTTAAATAGGCTACAGTTTTGTTGACATATTTGTCACGAAATGAGTTCCCCAGCAATGGAGAACACCTAACATGAAGAGCTAAAAAAAAAAATATGACTAATAAGAACCACCAATGCAGGCTGGTACATTTCTGTCTATAACCTAGCACTCAGGAGGCCGAGGCAGGAGAACATTGACTCCTAGGCCAACCTCGGCAACAAAGCAAGAGCTTGTCTTAAAAGTAATCTGTATTTCAGATTAAGTTAAAAAATAAAATCCTCAGTGAAATAGTTTACTTGGAATAGAGCCAGCTCTTTAGTTCTTGTTCTGCGATTTGGTCTATGTGCTCTGAAACAGATTCTCCAGCTGCTTCCTAGTTATGCTTTCTATACATAAATTAGAAAATTAGGATATAAGTCAAACATTTACTAATAACTTCATTTTAAACAATTTTTTTTGTGTAAATAGAATTTAAACGTGAAAGCAAATTTACCAATGTATGACGGAGTTGTGCTTAATTTGATATGTGGGATTAAGTCTGTGCTGAAGAGCTGATGCTGCAAAGTTTATATCTTCAGCATTTTTGTGAATTGATTGTACATTTGTTACATAATCAGTGTTGAGACTGTCACTTGTCATGGCTGTGTAGTGGGGATGACAGGTATAACCATTTCATGAGTACTTAGAAATTCTGGCTCTGATTTCCTGTCAAAATCCATTTTCCTTAATACTGAAAATGCCGTCTCGCCATGACAGCTTGAGTGAACCCTAGCTGAGACACCACCAAGGTTCAAGACCTGTATGTTAAGAATTGCTGTTTGCTGCTCTTATAGAAACAGAGATTTAGTTATTAAGCAAAGAATATAACTGTACTATCATTCCTAAGCATGTAAATATAAAATTATCTTATCTTTGGTATTGTGTTAGAATGTTTAATTTAAAAAAAAATGTGAGTTGTCTACTTGCCCTTTAGTTAGCCATTGTCTACATTGAAACCCTACTTATAGGATGCTAATTTAATGATAGTGCCTGTTTTATATACTATCAAAGAATTAGAGGACTTAGGGTGTGTCTTGATTTGGATGGCATACTTGGTTTCAGAAGGGCTAGCATTGAGTCGAGGGCAACATCCAGCAGCTAACAAACAGAGCAGAAACATGAGCTCTGGCCCAGTGCCTGGAAATGCACAGATTGGGATCACTGTCCCCATTCCAGGGATGGAGTGCCTCTCTTTAAGTGCCAGGTCCTGTAGTGAGGGCTTTAATATGCGTTAGTTCTTCCAAGAACCTTTAAAAGAAGATTCTGTCATCATTTTCATATGAGACAAATTAAATTAAAAGAAAATAACTAAACTGGCCTAGTGAATATAATAAAGTACCCTACCTAGCTACTCCATTAAAATATGCAAGAATGACATTTCTGTTTCCCAGTTGTATATTTGGTATTGGTCATGTCTGTGCCTAGACCAAAACTAAGTCGATAACTGTATGAAATAATGAGCTTAAGTGTGTTTAATCATTCTCCATTTTTATTTTCCAGTTTAATTGACTGAAAAAAATCAGTAGCTTAATTCTATGATTTTATGGCTAAAACATAACTGAGCATTGGAAAGTGTAAAGCAAAGGTACATGGAAGCAATCCCCTCTAGTGTAACAGCGAGTTATGAATTTCATCCTCGGTATTAGCATGCCTGTTTCAGTTTTTAAAGCTGCCATCCCTGTATACCTGTGTGTATGTGCAGGTGTACTTGTAAGCACTGTGCCTGGGAGGGCCAGGCAACAACCTTTGGTGTAGTTTCTTAGGCACCATCATTTTCTTAAAAAAGCTCTCTTTTGACCTGGAACTTGTCAAGAGACAAGGCTTGGCTCGCCAAGGAATCCCAGGAATTTATCTGTCTCCACCTCTTCAGTGCACAGATACAAGCTATCATCACACTAAGCTTGTTTTATTAGTATTATTATTATTTATTATGATTTATTCACTTTGTATCCTTGCTACAGCCCCTCCCTTTCTTCTCAGTCCAACCCTCCCTCCTTCTTCTCCACCTGTCCCCTCCCCTGTGGTAGGCTCCTGTCTTGTTCCTTGTTTTCACCCTCTTCTGATGTCTATCTTGTTTGCCTTTCTGAATGAGGATTGATCATCTTACCCAGGGTCCTCTTTCTTGCTTAGCTTCTGTAGGTGTGCAGATTTTAGTATGATTATCCTGTATTATATGTCTAATATCTACTTATAAGTGAATATATACCATGTGTGTCTTTCTGGTTCTGGGATACCTCATTCAGGATGATCTTTTCTAGATCCCACCATTTGCTTGCAAATTTCATGATTTCTTTGTTTTTAATTGCTGAGTAGTATTCCACTGTGTAAATGTACCACGATTTCTGTGTCCATTCCTCAATTGAGAGACATCTAGGTTGTTTCCAGATTCTGGCTATTATGAAGAAGTTAAACAGCAACAAATCAAGTAATCCAATTAAAAAATGGGGTACAGAACTAAACAAAGAATTCTCAATGGAGGAATATCGAATGGCAGAGAAACACTTAAAGAAATGTTCAGTGTCCTTAGTCATCAGGAAAATGCTAATCAAAATGACCCTGAGATTTCATCTTACACCCATCAGAATAGCTAAGATCAAAAACTCAAGTGACAACACATGATGGAGAGGATGTGGAGAAAGGGGAACCCTCCTCCATTGCTGGTGGGAATGTAAAATTGTACAACCACTTTGGAAATCAATCTGGCTCTTTCTCAGACAATTAGGAATAGTGCTTCCTCAAGATCCAGCTATACCACTCCTAGACATATATCCAAAAGATGCTCAAGCATACAACAAGGACATTTGCTCAACCATGTTCTTAACAGCTTTATTCATAACAACCTCCTCCCCTTCTATATGACCCTAGTGTATCAGGTCTCATCCGGACTGGCTGCATCATCTTCCTCTGTGGCCTGGCAAGGCTGCACCTCCCAGGGGTAGGTGATCAAAGATCCAATCATGAGTCCATGTCAGAGAGCCCCTGCTCTCCTTACTAGGAAATCTACTTGGAGACTAGCTTTTATGACTTGGAATCTGTGAGCCAAACTCAGGTCCTGCTGTAAAAGCAATCATTCCACCTACTGAGCTATCTCTCCAGCCACTAAACCTGCAATCATAAAATATGATTGCTCCAACACATATTTATTTACTAAGCATCGTTGTAGCTGCATTTGTGACGCCTGTATAAACAAATTAGATACTGGAAAACAGTAACCACAGATGGCCAGGCTTACAGGGAAGAAATAATAGCTCTTAGAAGTGACCACTACAGTCCATGTGAATCCCAAGGCACCATCAAAAGAGAAATGCATAGGATTGGTCTTTCCTTGGGGCCTGCAGATACCACTGTGGAATAGCTGCTAGTGTTCACAGTGAGGAAAAGTCTATCCTACATTAGCATATTCTGTTAAAGAAGTCAAAGAAATATAATGTCTTTCAAAATTGTTTGTGTGCAAAATGATGGTGATTGCAGTGCCAGGGAGTAAACCCAGGGCCTTCTTGCTAGGCAAGTATTATATTGCTGAGCTACACTCTCCCCGCCCAATTCCTCTAGCTAAAATTATTAAATGATGCTGGTTAAGAAATCCCTAACTACTTCTCTTGTTTAGAAGGACAGTCTCAGAGAGCTAATGTTTATTTTTATTTTTATCAATACCACATAGTCTCAACAAGAAAACTCAAATGCATATTGGAAGCTGGATTGTCCTTAAGGAAAAAATGCAGTAGACTTTTAGTTGTGAAATGTGTTCAGGAGTTGGAAGGTTCTTCTGAGTTCAAGTCTCGGCTGCAGAAGTTTTATGTCTGGAATTTTTCATCAGGCCTTCGTGTAAACACTGACCAGAACTTTCTGCCTGACACCATTTTAAAAGACTGCTCTGTGGTTAGAAAACATTCTAACCTTGTGCCTCAGCTCATTTGATCTTGCCACCATAATTTATAGCTTATTTTTCCTCTGCAAGTATGTGTAATAGTGTTTTTAATGAGGTCAAGGAGAGAAAGATTAAAGTAGAGGTTAGTAGAATGCGCTCAGCCTTTTAGCATCACAATAGGTTAAATCTGGAAGGGACTCTCTAGAGCAGGTATAATCTGAGGACCAGTAGTCAAGGTCATACAAACAAGAGAGGGCCCACATTCCTGTTCAATTAATCCCATTCCAGCTTCAAAAATATTTTCTTATCACCAGCATGTTTTGGAAGTTTACTGGATGGGGTAAGGAAACAAGACACAATTCAGGATTTTAATGTGCCTCAAATCCTCCTATTTGCCAATTATTCTTCACCTTATGGGAGGATGGATAATTTCTCCATGGGCATTATCACCGGACACTCAAAAACATGTTCTCCCTTCCAGTTCCACACCCTGCCTGCCTTTTTTTCTAAGCGACTAGCCAGATGCCTACTGTGTGTCAGTAAACTGTTAGCCCCCAAGGGTCCAAAGTGAAGAGAGAGCACACTGTCCCTTTCAGAGCAAAATGGAACAAAATGGTCAGGAATATGGGAACTCAGAGAGAGGGGCTTCTTGAGGACCTGATGCCAGACCTGAAACTACAAAGTTCCTGCAGCCCGTAAAACATCAAGCATTGCTTTCTAGAGATGAGGCAAAAGGGAATTGAGGGCATTCTCTTTTTAAAGCCCCTTGAGGTTTCTTCGGTGGTTTAAGTTGTCATCCATGTAGTCTTTACTTTCTCTGGTTGTTAAATTTCTACAGTGTAATTGACAAACTGAGACAAGGAGACATGGAAAAATGAGTATCACACCAAATGCCTGCCCTTAGAGATAAGGGAAATTGTTAAAGTCAGGTGAGAAGTTAAAACCAGGGCCTTTTACTGAGAGGACGTTGGGTGATGCTGGAAGCTTTTGTGACATCCATGGTTTTGTTATCATCTCTATTACCCTTTTGGGACTCACAGAAAAACACTAGGCCAGTGAGTTTGGCTTATTTCTCAACAGTCAGCATAGCAAAGACGCCATGATGACTGCCAAGTCTAAGACACTCTGTTCTTGACGTCTACTCTTATAAAAAAGAAAATAATAGAACTGGACCGAGCAGTCGCCCTGGGGGTCTCTGAAAACAAACTGAGGGTGGACAGTCAGGAAGCAAGAAAAGACAGACAGCCTTTACACACCTGGAGAATGATCTCAGGATGGACAATAGGAAGACCCACTGGGGCCTTTTTTTTTTTTTTTTTTTTTATCTCTCACTTATTACTTGGCCCCTGATTACAAAATTCAGTAAAACACCATTTACAAAAGTCTGCTTCCATCACATATTTCCTTAAATGTTCAGTATGGCATGTGATAGAAAAAAAGGAAATTTTCTGCAGGAGGTGAATTCTCTCAGAAGGGATGGGTCATATAAACAGTTCTCCAGCACTTGTTACTCTAACGTATTTATTCCCTGCCCATAGTGAAAAGGAGGAGAACTGCGGAATCAAGACAAAAATTAACTAGCTGAAGCCAACATAATGGTACACACCTTTAATTGGAGTGCTTAGGAGGGGGAGGCTAGGGCATGTCTGAGTTTGAAGTCAGCCTGGTATACACATTGGGTTTCAGGGCAGCCAGAACTATAAAGAGGTCCTATCTCAAAACAAAGGAGGAGAAAGAAAAGGAAGAGAAAGAGGAAGAAAGCTAGTTGCCTCATCAAAAGTTGGTAGCTAATTTCACAAAAGTGAATACAATTTGCATGGTTCCCTTCCAGCCTAACTCCTTTCCTTCAGCTTAGGGCTTGGTAGATGTATTATTCTTTCTATATTTCAGCACAGTTTTTACCATTATGTATGTCCTATGTCACAGAAAATATAGTGGGAGTGAATGAGCAGAAAAGGGACTTCTTATAATGCTTGTGAGTTTAAAGCACTTAATTTGCATTTCATCATCAACTTCACATTTGCTTTTAGGGTGAATTAGAAACTATAAGGGAAAGTCTATGGTTATGACGGGGACTCTAGACAGGATGGTGCCCACGAAAATTTACAGAGACTATTTGCTTTAGTTTCCAAAGATAGGTATTAGCATCTTCAACAGCATCGCATTTGTGATCAGCCCACCTGAATCGAGACTATCATCCATGCCATGCTCAGAGCATGTTTGAGAACCAACCTGTGGATATAAGGTCAGAAGGTGTCAAGGTCCAGCATTTAGGTTATGATTTTAGGAAACCATTCCTTTGTCTGTGGCTTGCTTTTCTCTCTTCAGCTACAGACTAGATAAGAGGATGGGGGTTGGAGAGATGGGTCAGTGGTTAAGAAACCTGATCCTCTTTCAGAGGACTAAAGTTAGGTTCCCAGCACCCACATCAGGCAGCTCACAACCGCCTACAACTGTAGGCTCAGGGGACCTGATTCCCTCTTCCGGTGTCTGGGGATACTTGCATGTAGATGTGTGTGTGTGTGGAGGAGGGGTGTGCGCACACACACATAAAATAAATAATAGGGAATGGCAAGATGGCAGCTGTGGTGACCTCCTGCTGGTTGGTGGCTCTCCTCCAGGGATGATTCGGATTTCAGGGTACAAGAGTCACAGAACAGGGAGAAGTTCATATATACCAGCCAGGCTAATGATGAAAAAGACTACAGGAAGATTTGGATTGTGGGTTGGCAGAAAGAAGTGAGTCAGAGTTTTGCCACTGGTTTAATAGCAGAACAGCCTGGGAGTGAGGTAGACCATTGGATCAGCCTGTGACAGAAGGGGTGGTGCCCTGGGCCACCTCAAGGTTGACTATAGACTTAGACGAAGAAACAAATGTTGGAATACTTAGCTGCCATGACCTCAGTTCAGGCAGCACCATCGCTATTTTAAGTTCTGCCCGGTGGGCTGGTGTGAGGCCACTCTTCTGTGACTGGTGCCCATCATTATGAATAAAGAAAGCTACCTCCATGAGGGTATGCATACAGAAGAGGGGGCCCTCGGTTTCATCATTTTGTAACTGACCATGCTTGGGGCGGTAACGATAATTACTGGTTGTTTTTAAAAGCCTTGTAAAATACGATTTTACTGACTTGGGCTTAAAAAAGCAATCTTTTGTGCCGTATTTCAAAAGCTGCCAAACCCTGGGTTTGGCTGGCTGCAAAAGGGCAGCCCATTCAGAACAAATTCCAAGGCTGGGGGTCACTGACTTGGAATGTTTTGCCAAACACTCCCATATCTCCAAAGTTGTTGGGGGGGGGGCGTTTTGAACTTGAATATTATGAGGAAAGTTGTTTAAACCAGTTGTCAATAGGCACACTAAGATCTTGAGGTTTACTGCTATTTTTCTCTTTAATAGTTTGCCACATTCCAATGGCTTGCCAAGTTCCAGGGCCCTGCCACTGCTCTCCTTGTTATTTCTTTTTTTCCCTACCATCTCTGCATGCTCTCCCAAAGAAACAGGCAATGGGGAACCACAAGTCTTTGTTTTGATAGCAGTGCTCTTTGCAGTTGGCCAGTGATGTCTCAAGGAGGACAGCACCAGTTACCTACAGAGTTTTTCAGCCACACTGATGCCTAAACCTTACCCTCAAATAAAGCAGAATGTTTGGAGAAAGGAACACAGGTATCAACACATTTTGGAAGCGCTGCAACTACTTCTTGTCTGTGTCTAAGTCAAACCTGGGCAGTGTCACCCCTAGCAGAACAGTTGGCTTTGACATAGTCTGTGTGGCTACAGTGCGAATTAGCTTTCTTGTTGGTAATAGTAGCCCATTAGATACCACTGAGGGTTCAGAGAGAGTTCCAGTCACCTTCTAAGAGGGGGTTGTGACCCCCCAGGAACCACAGAAGTGAATCACAGAATCCTGTGCACCACCATGGTATAGAGGCGGGTTTTTATCAGCCTCAAACCATTATTAAACTCAGTCAAGTAATATCAATGTTAATTCTTATTTTAGATGGTATTTATCTTTCTCTTTTTACAAACAATATTATTTGACCATTGTTCTGCTACTGCTCAACAATTTTGCTTGCATATTTCAGTCACAGATAAGTCAGAAACAAACCACAATTCTTTTCCCATTTCTTAGTCCCGTTACATTACTCTGTTAATGTAAGTATTAAAGGAATATTTGGAAGAAGAAGCTGCAATAGGAAAGAAGGAAAGAAAACAGTCAGAACTCTGCTACTGAGATTATCCCTGTGGAAATCACCACCTTCAGCTACCCATCACCTATCCTCTGAAAACCAGAGCTTCGGAGAGTAAACTCTCATACTTGCAAACAGCATACTGGCCTCCCAGAGATCATATACCCCCCAAACAGTCACTTATCACTTTAATACAGTAAAACTTAGAGACCTACCATTTACTAAGTGCCTTGCTAAAGTCAGGCATGTTCCTGTGTTGGGGGCATTCATCGTACATCTTACTGGTGTCAGAACTCTACAGCCAGACAAGCATGTTCAGATGCATCTCAGCCATCTGCCAGAGAAGCGGTAGTGGTGTGGAGTTAGGAGCTGAGGTCTGAATGAAGGTTTCATACCTGCCTAGAAAATCGAGACTATTCCACCATGTAAATGAATCGAATTGTCAATATCAAATTGCTTTTCCTTTTATATGATTATTTTTCCTGAATGCTTACATTAAGTTTGACTCGTCTGATCATAGGATGCCCATGTTAGGATGAGTGCCTGATCCACCAACTATCGATACCTGGTCCTCCAGGTACATTTTAAATGGTGGCTCATTTAAATACTCAGAGTTAGTTGCTCTCTTAGGTTTTCAGCATGAGGACATCAGGGCAAGGAATTTGACATTAGTCTGAAGCATCAGGAAGGAAGTGCAGGCAGCTCAGGAAATGCCTTGCTCCACAGTCTCAGCTGGTCCTGGGGGTCAGCCCAGGCCACTTGCATGTCTTGGCTCTGCTTCTATATTTGGGGCCTGAAGGAAATGGAAGCCAGAGAAGGGGAAGGTAGTTTTAAACCTTCCAACCCCAAACACAAAACATGTACTGAACCTAAATATTGTCTTCCAATCCAGCTATCTAAATTTAAGTACAATTTGGAGAAGAATCAGCCAGCGAACATGGTCATATTTCCTTTTGGATATCGAATGTTAATTAGGGTAGTACACAGACATTTATCTCAAAAGAAGAAGTTCTTACTGAAATATTTACCATCCTAAATAGCATGGCTCTGAGAGTAAAGTAACTGTTTGCCACCAAGCCTGGAACACACATGCTTGAAGGAAATAACTGACTCCCAAAAGCTGTGCTCTTAGCTGTGGTGAGCATTTATGTACACACATACACACAACAAACAAATAAACAAACCAATAAGTAAATGTGAAATCATTAGAAGTGATCCCACCTTAACAATACAAAGTCTGTGGCAAATGTTTTTCTTCTACCTTCCTGTAATTGCCATTATTTAGGGTCAGTATTGGGAAACAGTGAATAAGACATATAATTCTAGAGCATCGTTTATCTGAAATTAAAATCTCCCTGGATAGATTTTTTTTTTACCCAGGTTAGCACCCTGCATTCTCCTGACTCAGTTGGCCACTATTGGCATGGGCAGGAGAGACTTTTGACTAGGATGATGTTGGAGGAAACACTGGTGAATGTATGGCTGGATTACACTTGGATCTGGATTCTAAGCCCTTGTTGAAAGAAAAGAAATGGGGGATGCTCTTCCCCCATGAGAGAGAGAGAGAGAGAGAGAGAGAGAGAGAGAGAGAGAAGCCTTCAGTAATAGCTTTGAATGTAAATGACTGCCTATCCAGAAGTCATTGATTCTTAAAACAATGTCACTCAAAGGATATCCCAGCTTCCAGAGAGCAGGGCAGATCTCTGTGAGTTTGAGCAAAGCCTAGCATACACAATAAGTTTCAGGCCAACTAGAGCCTGGCCCGGTGCAAACACTCAAAACATTTTACCTGTTCTATATGGTAGAACTAAAATCTCTCTAGGTCTCAGTAAATGTCCTTGAATGTGGAGCACATTTGTCAGTTCTCAAAAGAAACAAAGCTCTTGTCAATGTTTTCAAATAAAGACAAATTGAATTGAATTTTCAAATAAAGACAAATTTCAAATAAAGACAAATTGTCCTTGAATGTGGAGCACATTTGTCAGTTCTCAAAGGAAACAAAGTGCATGTCAATGTTTTCAAATAAAGACAAATTTTCTTTGAAAGGATGATGATTGATCTTACAGTTAATTGATTATGTCTAACTTATAGTTAAGTGCTAAACCCTTGAAGTTCATGTTTATTTCGTTAACCCAGAGGAATCATTCCAAACCCTGGCATATGGTCTCCATGATGTTTTCTTAAGACTAGGTAAATGTATCATAAATGTTCATTCTTCTGGAAGAATGAGGGAGTTGGGCGCTGTTAAACTAGTTACTCAGTTAAGAGCTCACTCCTATGGCAGGAATGTCAGTGAAACTCATCAGCAGCCACCATGGCCATTGCCCTGTTACAGACTAAGACTCTGAAGACAGACCAAGGGCCAAATGGCCACATCCTGAGGGTAGAGCAACTCTCTAAGCCAGGGGTTCTCAGTCCGTGTGTCCTGTCTCCTATGGGGGATCGAAAAACTCTTTTCCAGAGATAGCATATCAGCTATCCATTCTACTAATCAGATATCTACATTACAAAGCAGCAAATTACAGTTATGAATAAGCAACAAAATACTTTTTTGGTTGGCAGTCAACACAACATGAGGAACTATATTAACAGGTCTCAGCATTATGAAAATTGAGAACCACTGATCTAAGCTCATTGAATTTCAAGTTTCCTACCAGGGTTCCTAAGACGTTTTTGCCCAGGGCAAAGTTCTTTTTCAGTTTGAGCTTCTGGAAAACAGTGAATTTATTCCCTCCAAGTTATTTCACTTGTGTTCACAATCAAGTGGAAAAAAATCGCATAAACATTTGTATTATGACTGGTTTCAGCAGGTGGAGGTTTTCTTTGCAATGTCATTTTCAAGTGGTGTCACCCAACAGCTGGACTCTTTTGCTTTGAAAGAATTGGCATTCTAACATTAAGGGAGATAGAAACACTCGGGAGTGATAAACTTGCATCACTTTGGATTCAGTTTAGAGCTATTTAAAACTTCTCATGGTTGATAGATTATAAAGCTTTAATGTTATTCACTAAGAAATCATATCTGAGGAATTTTATTCTGTTAAACATTCAGTCTAGTATAAACCTACTAAGATGTTAATCTTCCTAAAACTTGCTTTTCCATTTTTGGTTTCCTTAGTTTTCATTAGAGCCACTTGGAATTTAGCGTACCAAAATGGCTGAATGCAAGGAAGGATGGTGGGAGAAAGTGCCCTTGGCTTGGTTTCAGGATAGTTGGGGCCAAAGCTGGATTTTGCTACTACCTTGACCCTTACTGAACCATTGTCAGCCTTTTATATAAAGTAAGAGTAGTATCACCTTGAAATGTGGGGAAGATTTAATTTTTAAAATCCCTTAGGTAAGCATCTGGTGCACATAATATATGCTCAATCAATGCTAAATTTGTTGCCATAGAGACAGCTGGTCATAGTTTTGCAGAGACTCTTTGTTTAAGGAAAAATAAAATGAGTATTAGTTCTAAAAGTTTACATGTATTATATAATTATATAAATCTGTTTTGCTGGTGCCTAAGATGGGCAATAACTTATGATAAGGAAAGAACATTTAGATAGTGGCTTACTGAGTTAAAAATATAAAGTATAATTCTCTAAATATACTCCATTGAGGTCCAAGTATGGGACTCACATTGTAAAATGGATTGTTCTTCACCAGACTTTTTCCACTATAGATTCATGCTTAATTTCACCAATAGGTTTTATTTAATTGTTGTTCATCTGTGTGTGTGTGTGTGTGTATGTGTGTGTGTGTGTAAAACAATTGCCAAATTTAACTCAGATTCATTACAAGAAGATCCAGAACAGGATTTCCTTCTGCTGATCAAGAATATTTTGCAAGTTTCCTGGGAAGTGCCCTTAGGCATAGTTTAACTTGAAGCTCCTGAGCCACTGGGCTGTGAAGAACTCACTGCAAGCATCAAACCACTGGGGCACGAGTTTAATTCTTATGATTATTTCCTTCATGCGCTTTACACCATGCTCTTTAAGAATGTTTTGTTTGACTATTTTCTGCAGTGGTTGATAGAAAACAGTGAAACACTCAGAGATGCTGAGAGAATGGTGAGAACAAGAGGTTGGTGCACAGCCTGACCCTTTTTGGCCACAATAGCCTAATAAACCAAGTCAGTCTTCACCACCTCTACAGAGCATCTAGTACTAACACATACATTAGAAGGGTTTCCAATCTCTTAATGTTTTAAGCTTTTAATGTTGTAAATTTTTATGCCATTCTATTTTGAGAACATCTGAACATCAGACAAGGTTAACAACAGGCTCAAAAGCTACTAGTTAACTCAAAAGGCCCCAGAATGTGGCTTAACAACAGTGGTTTGTTTAACTCATTTTTTCATCCCAGCGTGGGTTGGATGCCGTCACTCTATGTTTTCTGTGCCATTGCAAACACATAACCCAAGATCACACACAAAGGGGAGAGGAAGGTGGAAAGACTTTTCCCAAGTGCTTCAACCCAAAATAGAGAGGAGGCATTCTAAGCTCTGATCATCATCCATTGAGGCAAAAAGCAGCCCACTTACTGCACCTAACTGCAAGGAAGACTGGAAAATGTGGGGGAACACAGTGTTAATGGATATTTGCTGAGCACCAAAAGACCAGGAAATACTGAAAGCATATTAATGATGGATCTAACTATCGCTCAAATTAAGAGTAAAATGAAATAATTTTATCTTAGTTTTGATTGACTTGGTTTTGTTGAGACCATACGATGATAGAATGTCTGATTGAGTCTTCTTTTCCATTTTAATGTTGGCTGATTTGCTTCAAACTCTCTCTGCCTTAGTGAGCAGATGAAACCATGGGCACTTATGTCAGTAAATTGACATGTGTCATACCTTCCTTTGCATTGATATGCCGCTGTGTTTATACAGTGTGTCTTTTTCCATTTCCACTAAATGGAAATAATTATGTATATTTTCAACTCGCCCTGACTTAGACTTTTAACACATGCTGGCTGATTAATAGATAATGACAAGTTTATATACAATCGCAAATACTCAGGCCTGGAGTCAGTAGACTCGAGTAATGCTCTCTAGCATGAAAAGAAAGTATGACTGCCTGTACTTTGCATTTCTGGACAGCCCAGGGATTTAAGTTTGGATTTGTGTTTTTCATAGTATGCCCAATGGACTAAGCTTTTGGAACTCTGCTCTGATTCCACAGACTTGTGTTCATCAAAGTGTTATGATTTCAGACAGGCTCTCCCATGCACTGTTCTACACACACACACACACACACACACACACACACACACACACACACAAAGGTCTCACTGCAACAGAATCTTTTCCCTTCCAGTGCATATATCTATAGGTGAACTAGGTCATTCATAATTGGTATGTAAAGAAACGATATCACTGTAATCCACATGTTCCTCCAATGCAGTAAATCTCCATGTTTATGTCACCAAGTACTAGCACTTGAGTGCCAAGAACACCGATTGATGAGCACAAGAACAGACTGACATGGTGTTGTACACAATTCCCATTTTCCTTGTGTTATGTTTGGCTTATTTTATCATGTGTCTGATTTATTGGAAGAGCTTGCTACATGGTTGGCTCCACATTGAGTTCATTTTGCCACTGTCCCCATAACTCTGCAGCCTTGATATGTTCTTATCTCTCTCTCCATTGAAGTCCTATGTTTAGTGTAGAGCTTATTTGATCAAATTTAATATGCCTTTGAAATAAGACTCGTCTTTTTGTTTGGACTGTTATTGGCTTTATTTGTACCTTAACCTAAAAAGTTGAATGGTTGAGTTGGATGCCTCAGACCTACTTTTATCATAAGCTCTGTCATTTTTAGGTCTGACTTTCTAGAAAAGGAAGAATTGCTGTTAGGAATGAGTTTGTAACACTGTGGTAGGAATCCATGTATTGTCATAACTTAAGCTGCATGAACTTTGTAGACGAGAAGAGTGTCAGCAATAGGACTTTTGCCGGGCCTACTTGAGTAGCTGCCAAGTGGAAGTAGTTCTCTTTTTATCCTCTATATGGTAGACAAAGCATCCTTGTGTGTCCAAGTCCTTAAATGCTGTTCACACACAGAATCTTACTGAAGGCTCCTACCAACAGAATAGGAATCATTACTAGCATTTCTACTTAACAGGCTTGGACTTCAAGGCTCAGCAGATAAGTGTTTCTTATTGTATATGACTGGCAAATTTCTGGCTCTAAGCAGTTATTCCCTGTTCAAATGAACTGTTTGAGCAACTCTTCTATTTGAGCTACTGGAATACAGAGTTTACTAAAATAAAACCAAGATCTCCTCCAGCCTGCTCCCTCTTCTCTCCGTCACATTGCTAGGGCTTCTTTTGAGCTCTGGGGACCAGGCAGAGCTAGATCACCTCAAACTTGGAGAGCTCGAGCCTTGGTAATGTACTAGAACAGGTAGAAGTTGAGTGTCCTGACAGCTTCTCAGAGGGCCATGGTACTTTAGATAGCTCCTGGCCAAGTACCCTGGTCTCTGCTTTCTCTCTGTTCCTCATTTTGGTCTCTGTCTCTAGCACTGTCTTTCCAAGTGGAAGATCCCAGGATACATTGTGAAGGTGGATTGTCGCTGTCCTCCAAGCGTCATGTATGGTGTAGAAGAGTAGACAAGGAATAAAGGAAAGGAATTTTTTTTTTCTCTGCTCTTGGATTGTCAATTAACTAGCCATGCCATATTACACACATGAACAAAATGGTTTAGACGTTTTGTGTTCCTCACTATTTGAGGGGCTGACTAATTGGACATCCTAATAAGGACTTTTCTAGCCAACTTCTCAGAGCTCCTTCGTGGACACACTTGAGTTTGCTTAACATGTGCTAAGAGTCCGAAGAAAGAGGTTCACCAAGTTTAGTGGTAAGTGAGGTCTCTCAATGATGCCTGACCATGCTGAAGAACATCAAATCTTAGATAAGTTTCAGAGGTAGATAGAGAATGTCCAAGATGCAATACCAGGTCCAAATGGGATATTTAAACATTCTATAAGAGGGTGATTAAGAAGAAAACCAATTGCTGAAACCACAAAGGTATTTAAGATGTAGAGCCAGTAATAAAGAAGATAGTTAAGTTTGGAACTAATTAAAAGTTTCATTGCTATTTGGAAAAACATGTACCTTCAAGTACTCACTAAAAGTCTACATAATACCTTACAATCATGCCAAGATGTGAGTACAGGTTCTTAAGTCACAGTCATTTAAAAGCACACTCTCACAGTGGATAACACTGCTTTCTCAAATACCAGTCTTTGCTGCCTTAGAAAATGGAGGCTACTGACCCTTGAGATGTCTGGTAGTTTGAGTTTTGATCCCATGAACCTTGTAAAGATAAATTCCACAAACAATCAATTGTTTCTTTATTTGGTCGTTGTTTAGCCTGTGGTTGGGATTTCAGCTATCCCAGTGGAGACAGAAATAATGGTGAAATAAAAGAAGAAGAAAGGTCACTGAGAACTCTAAGAAAACACAAAAAGAAAATGGAAAAGTACCTTTTAAAATGCCTTTTAGAATTGCCTTTAAATTTTTTTCTTAACTGTCCACAAAGTGGACAAGGTTATTTTCATGTGTGTGTGGTACTACAAAAGGGAAATTACACATATTAACACACTTGCTGACTTATTTCATGAGTGCAAAAAATATTGTTAAGATGTTCTATCTAGAGATGTTTGGTATAGCAGCCCTGTATAGAACTTTAGCTTGAATAAAATGCACACTGGCTTAAGAGTGCATACCTTAATTCACAGTGTGTTTTCTGTTCTCACACTTAATGGCCCGTGAACTAATTGCTTGAAGCCATAATTGTACCTGGTTTCATGGGTTAAAAAAACATAGTGAATAAACATGTATATGGTAATCATTAAGCCAAGTGGTTATTCAAAATATAACAAATAGATTAAATGTGGAGAATGCATTTGAATATGCACACAAATCATTCAAAATTTAATTTCCTTTCTTACCTGTGTTTCCTCCCATTATCTCCCATAACTAAATAACTAAATATCTAAATATCTCCAAATAACTAAAAAGCTGGCTCCTTCTTAGTCGGCTAACAGGTAACTAAGTAAAACACTCTGTATTATTTTCCCAGTGTGAATGGCAAGAAGTTGCACAATACCCAATTGCACAGTCTTATATTAACCAGCAAAGAGAAAGAATTCTACACTCTTACTACTTTAGATGCAAAAATGTATAGGAGACTCCTGAAAAGAGAACACAGAGGATGTAAAGACCCAGGTACTATTTGTCACAACACATGTGAATTTATATTACCTGAAAATAAGTGTAACTTAAAAGAAAACACATCTTACAGATGTTGGCAGGCTAACTGAGCACATCTTTTCTATGGTATAATATTCATAAAGTTTATCATTTTAGCAATGACAACACCGTAGCATTGTGAAATGTTGTGCTCTGCTGCCAAATACTTCATTACCCCTAACTCAAACCTACTACAACTTAAGCAATCACACCATTTCCACCTTCTGTTCATCACATGGCACCCAGAAATCTGCTTCCTGTTACTGTGAACACGCCGGCTCTGAATATCTTGTAAAAATAGAGTTGCACATATTGAATTGACTTTTGCTTCTAGCTTCTTACTGGAATGTTTTCATGGTTCATCCATTTTGTAGTATGTATCAAGACTTCAGTCAGATACATATCTGAATAGTATTTCAGTATCTCTCTCAAAGACAGAGAGATTACATTTCATTATCAGCTGATTGACATATGTATTTCTATTATGAAAAGTGCTGTTATGAGCAATCATGAACCAGTTTTTCTTTGAGCATATTTTCAGTTATTTGGAATAATATACCTAGAAGTAGAAGGTTTCGTCCTATGATATTTCTATGCTTAATGTTTTAAGGAATGGTCAGACTGGTTTCCATGGCAAGGGAGCCATTTTATATTCATACCAGCCATGGATGAAGTTTCTAATTACCTCCCACATTTTCAAAACATAGTTTCTGCTACATTTCTTTTTACCTTTTCTTGTGTCCATCTGACTGGGAGTAAAGTGGTATCTCGTTGTTGGTTCTGGTGTACTTTGATAATTAGAAATGGGTTGCATTCTTTTCAAATGATTTTGGCTACCTGAGTTAACTTAGAAATGCTTCTTGAAATCCCTTGTCTATTTTCAGATAAAGTTGTTTGTCTCTTGTTTGTTCAGTCACTACTCTAAAGGGAAATGAACCTGAGAGGCCTTCAAGTGTTCTTTGTGTGGGTCTCAAGGCAAGGATATGTTCATTTTGTGATGTTAGTATCCTTCTGTGTATATCCTGAATGTGTTGACCCAGGGTTACTGTATCAAATCACCAAAACCACAGTGGCTTAAAAAAACAGAGATTTATTTTCTGTCACTGTGGAAACCAGAAGTACAAAATCTAGCTGTGGCAAGAGCTTCTTACTTTGAAAATCTAAAGGATGAGCCACTGCCTTCTGGGTGGTGGCTCTGGGACTGCTTGATGTTCTGTAGATATCCACACACTAATCTTGACTCTGGCTTCCATGGCTTTCTCCATCGTGGTCCTGTGTCTAGATGCCTCAAATCTTCCTCTTCTTTCTCCCATGTAGAATCTACTCATTGAATTTGAGGCTTAGGATAATCTTTCTTGAGAGACCCAGGCCTAACTTAATCACACATCAAAGGGCCTAATTCTAAATAAAGCCACATATACAGATACCAGGGATGAGGGGTTGGACACATTTGGGGAAATGACAAAATCTAACCCACTGTGTATGAGTTATATCTTTTTAAAAATAAAAAAAAATTAGACATATAACGGGAAAACAATTTTAAAAAAATGACATATCTTCAAGTCAGAGTATCAATAGGCCAGAAACCTGTATAAAAGCAGAAATCTAATTGGTTTTCAAAAACCTTTTTCACTAATCACGATTCTGAAAAATTTTAAATAAGATTATCAATGAATATTTCTGTACTATCTTTTACTTTTTGAGAGAAAATGAATGAAAATAGTTTCATACATATATAGTAAAAATGTTTTTTTAATACTGCTAAATACAGGTAGCTGTTTTGTTTTTTGGTTTTTTTTAAGAGTTTTAAATCTGTATTTGTCGAGGACATTCATAGTTTTCACTGAATATTTTAATCACTTTTTAATAAATACATTTCCCTCCTTCCCGCTCCTTCCTCCCTTCCTTCTTCTCTTCCTTTCATTTTTACATACTGATTGCAATATTTTCTCCCTCTCCTCCTCTCTGTCCCTCCTCCCACCTTCCTTCTGCCCTCCTCCAAGCCGGGAGCCACTCCTCCTCTTTTCAGAAAAGGGAAGCCTCCCCCCCCCATGGATATTAACCAATCGCGGCATATCAAGTTGCGGTAAAACCAGACCCCTCCCCTTGTGTTGAGGCGGGAGGAGGCGGAGGATATGGCCCCAGCAGCAGGCGACTGAGTCCTGCTCCCACTGTTAGGAGTCCCAGAAAAAAACCAAGCTACACATCAGCAACCTACTTGTGGAGAGCCTAGGTCAGTTCCATGTAGGCTCCCTGGTAGTCCAGACTCTGTGAGCCTCTATCAGCCCAGGCTGGTTGATTCTGTGGCTTTTCTTGTGGTGTCCTTGGCCCCTATGGTTCCTAAAATCCTTCCTCCCCTTCTTCTGTAGGATTCCCCAAGCTCCATGTTTGGCTGTGGGTCTTTGCATCTGTTTCCATCAGGAGGTGGCTCTATTTAAGCTTCTCAAGGGGACACGTAAAATTCTTTTTGCGCTATTACCACCAGTGCTCCATTTGTCATTAAATCAATATTAGGGTTTGAGCATTTTTACCATGGTAAGCCTCTATTTTGATCTTGCTTTCAACTGACTCCCGCGTCATCAATAGAATATTGTAGCCAACACTTCCCCAACGTGTTCGTATTTTAATGTGACATGCAGCTTATATGCAATCCTGTTAGGGTCTCATTTCATATAATTAAGTACATATGTAAGTGAATCTATCTAAGGATTTCGAAGGATTATGATTCAGTGTATTAAGTATTGAGTTATTAAGATGTAAAGTATCTGGTAGAGTGTGGTAACTGTGAAAATCGGTTCAATATGCTAACACACAAATTCAAGAGCATGTCCAATGGCTGACTCAGAAGACTGAAATCATGGAAGCCCACACACTCGACCCTAGAGCTAATGTGGAGCCATCTTTTTTTCCTTGGAAATTGCTGATAAGAAATAGATGACAGGATTTGCCTCACCACATTCTCAAACTGTGACTCCATTGTAAAGGATTTTAAAGGTGAGCCTTAGACACTTTCGTAAATGTCAGTGTATGGAGGCTTCGAGAAAGCCTGAATTATTTCAGCAGGGAGAATGACTTTTTCTTTTTTTATAAATAACTCTTGCTTTACTTGACAGGTGGTTTTTATGACTAACATATATATGTTTTTCTAAGTTAGTCGGAACTCATCCAGAAAGTTGGTCATTACTTGCTGGTAAATGGTGAAGGCTTAAGGGAGTTCAAAGTTTTCAGTTTTCACCAAGCCTCTTTTCTGCCATTAAAGTGGTAGAGAAAGGAGTGTTTATGAAGTGTCCGGCTGAGTTGCGTTGCTGATCTTTGATCACAGTAGGGCGTAGAAGGGACACTCAAGATACCGATAATGTGCCACAGGGTTCACCCATGAGGTAACCAATAGAGAGCTGGATCACTCGCTCTGGCACTTTTTCTCTAAACACCAAGCAGGACTGTTAGTTTGTGTAGATGGATTAATGGGCGCCTCACTTAGTTGTGTGTTAATTAAAAAAATCCTTAGACCAAGCCAAAATTATTCTTTGATAACATCACCTCTTGCTCATTTGCATCAATGTAAATTAAATTATTCTTATGTGCACAATGGAAGAATTCAGTGTTTATCTAAACTAGTAATGAGAGCCAGTGTCGCTCTCTCCTTTTCATTCTGTTTTGATTTTACTCTTCGGTAGGGATTTTAACAAAGACATGATGTTCCGAATTTACAACCTTAAATGTAAATTTAAGGAAAATTTTAACCTCTTTCCTGATAAAACTACAATAGATCACTTTTATTCCCCCATAGCACAGAGAATAACACCAAGTCTCAAAATCTTATCTAGTATTAATTCTTCATTAAGTAGCAAAGAACTCTTTAATGATTAAAAAATGAAAGAAAATGTCAGAAATGGTCAGATTCATGAATTTACCTTTGCATTGGCAGCATCAAAATTGCAGTAATCATGGGTGATTTCTGCATTTTATTCCTTTATTTTCAGTCTTGCATTATATCTTGAAGTGACTATAAATTCTTTGTGGACAGGACTGCTGTTTGTGTCAACCTTTTATTCTTTGTATCTCTTAAACTTCTCTGTACATTCTGTACATGGTGATTTTTTTTCTTTCTTTCTTTTTTTTTTTTTAAGACAGAGTTTCTCTGTGTAGCCATGGCTTCCTGGAACTCACTGTGTAGATCAAGCTGGCCTCCAATTCACAGAGATATGCCTGCCTCTGCCTCTCAAGTGCTGGGATTAAAGGCATGCACCACCACCATCCATCAACGGTGGAATTTTGTTTTTAATGCTTGATGAATGAGGTTAACATTTTTGTTATATGCACAAATATTTATTTGCAATTTTATTTACTTAGAGAGCAAATTCAGCCTCTCTCTTCCTCCCTCTCTCTCTCTTTCTCCCTCTCCCTTTTAATTTTTTAAGTAGCCCTCAGAGAGAACAAGGTATTTTTAGGTTTTGTTTGTTGTTTTTTTTTTTTTTTTAGATTCTATTGAGACAAGTTACAGCTGTCTATTTTCCTTAGCCTTTTACCCTATTCTTCCTCATTCTTCTTTAGCCATGGTACAAGGATAACGTTATCCAGATACCTAGCCTTAGGAGAAGCCATCCCTCAAGTTCCATCTGTGCTAAAGAATGGATACTATCACTAGACCTGAACAGAACTCCACCGCTGACAAATATTCTAGCCTGAGAAGAGCCTTTTATTCTGACAGAAACAGCTTAGTCCTTGTATATTTGTTTCTGATGTTATTTCTCCTTTTTTGATAATTGTATTGTATACTTGTTTGGATACACTATGATTACATATATATGATGTCAAAATACAACCAAGATTATCTTTGAAAGGATGGTAAATGGCTTTTACTAGAGTTAACTGCTATGTAAAGTCATCAGGACCCTCACTATTGCTTTAAAAAAGCCTACAGCCAAGTCTAGTTTATCTATACATTTTTCAGGATACACTACATCTCTACAGGTTTAGAAAAGGCTCTTCATAATACGATGCGATGAATTATGGGTTCCATAAAGCATAGGGTAATTTTTTTTCTGGAAAAGATTTCTAGCAAACGTTTGCATCCTAGATGCTTTACATTTCTTTTAAATTACCCCATCTGCTTTTACTTCCCTGATTTTTCTAGAGAGTTTTCTGAAAGTTTATTTGATACCAACTAATATCACTTTTCCTGGGCCAATTTGTAGAGACTGAGAATCCTCCCCCCCCTTGGTCTTATCATAAAGTTATAGTTTAGAACAGGCTAATTTGTTGCAAGTCTATTTAGGAATAAAAGTGGAAGCTGTCCAAAAACGAAAGATGGTATCAAAACTAAAATCTCTTATATGCCTACCTGAAAAGAGACTTTAACTTAATTTAGTTGTGTTTTACTGACCAATACAAAAAAGAAGACAGACAGACAGACAGGAAGGAAGGAAGAATGAAAAATTACGGCTCTATTACTTTGTATAAAATTGCAGACTGACCTGAGATTGACAAAACACAGCACCTTTTAGAAATGTTATTCTTGTCCTGTTTTTATTCATTCAACATGTTTTATTGAACAGTTACTATATACCAATAAGTCTGTTAAATTTCCCCCCAAATAACAAAACTACTATTTTAAATAACTTTTCAATAACTTAGCATAATAAAGAAGAAAATGTAACATGGAAGAAAGGCACAGGAGAGTTATCGTACCTCACTGTCATTGTCATTCCCTGCTACTTCTCTTATTCTCTCCCACCATTCAGGTCATCACTTCCGTTGAAGTTCATTTCTGGTCCTAGAAGTGGCAACTGTTGCTGATGTGTTAGCCTTGCTCAGGCTGCCACGGTGAGGTATTAGGACCAGACAGCCAACACGGCAGAAATGGATTCTGATTGTTCTGAAAGCCGCAAGTCCAACATTGAGGGGCTCTTAGGCTGGCTTCTTTGGAGGTTTTTCTTTATAGACTGTCCTGTCTTCCTTTACGTGTAGTCGCGTTGGAAATTAGGGCTTCCACATTATTTTGATGGGATACAGCAGTGTCCAAACCAAACTCTGATTATCACAGAGATGCTCACACTTGAGGAAGAAGACTTTTTTAAAAAAAAGTCGGAGAACAAAATGAGGCAAGTCTCTTATTAGAATCAGGTCTGCAGGAAGATTCTGGGGTGTTTTATACATCTCCACTTTTT
The DNA here is from genome assembly GCF_030254825.1 of Meriones unguiculatus. Lineage (NCBI taxonomy): Eukaryota > Metazoa > Chordata > Mammalia > Rodentia > Muridae > Meriones > Meriones unguiculatus. The sequence goes on along the minus strand of NC_083354.1, from coordinate 89,301,524 downwards.
ACTGGGTCATATTAGTAGAGCAATATGTATGTACGGGTGCCATCTTGCTCTGTGCTTTGCTGCTGCTGGTGAAATACTTTCTCACTAATGATAAGGAAAAAAATGGCTATTAGAAGTTAGCAAACTGTGTTTGCCTGGAACTCAGCATAAGATTCAGTGCTTTATGGCAGAACAATGAAATTGTGCACATAAACTAGTTAATTGCAATTGAAAAAAATGATACTTCTGGAATCAACATACAAGAGTTTGGTGGGAACACAGAGAGGGGTTGTCCATGCAGGGAGGAGAGGAGGGTGACCTTGAAATGACCTTCAAAAGATGGAGGGACATGTGTGAGGTTAATAGAGGAAGAAAGAAATGAAGCAGGAGGAGAGACCTTTTGCAAACAAGAGTTCAGGATGTTTCAGAGAACTTCAAATAGTGAAGGATGGCCATAACTTGATATTCTCAGTTGGGAGAAAAATGGGAGTGGGGGGTGGGATGAGGACTCATCTAAATAGGTTTAAATCGCCGTTATGAGACTAAGAAGACATGTGTTAGAGTCTGAAAACGCAGTTAGGCAACAAGGCAGTGTTACAGCCAGATGACATGTTCCTGAAGATTATCCCTTTGGCAACAGAAAGAGCAGTTTCGTTTGTGTGTGTGCGAGTGTGTGAGTTTTATTGTTCATTGGCTGTGATAGTTTTTGCCCCTTTAAAAATACAAATAATGAATTAATATGAGAGAGTTGAAAACTTATATAAAAATAACTAAGGCCAGTAAAAAAAAACATAGAAATGTACATTTTGAGGGAAATTATACAACATAGTTGCATTTTCTACATTAATCTTGTCGTAACCTGGTGAATCTTGCTCATGATTGTAGAAACTCCTGGTATCTCTTCCCACTATATTTTGGCATGTTTCTTTGAAATAAATGTTCAAGCCACTTCTAGCATGATGGGAAATACTAAGTTGAGTGATGATATGTTTCTTTTGCATGGCTCCTGAGTGTTTACCATTCATAAAATTGAGCTGTCCAGAGAGGGTCTGGAAGCATCTATCAGTAAGTGTTGACTTGCTTCCTCATAGTTTTTTAAACTTCTCCCAGAGTAAGAAGTTAGAAATCCAAATTTATTTCTTAACGTAGCCCCCAGTTCCATATCTGAAGAAACAGCATTCCATCTACACTAAATAGCACAGAACTAAGGTATGAAGTAAGAAACCAGACTATGTACAGGTTTTGATGGAAAATTCTAGTAGTCATTATCCTTTGAGAAAGATGCATTCCTCTAAATGAATAGTGAAAATGAACTAGTGATAGTATTAGTCTCATTCCTCAAACCTTGCTTTGTTAACCATGTAGCCCGAGTGATGCACACAAGAACATGTCAGGTAACAGATTCTATGATACCCTCACTGGGCCACATTGCTACCAGGCTGCTGTTCCGTTTCTTTGCCTCTGAAGAAACCACATGATGCCTTTTCCATGGTCATGTTTCCTTACGTTTTTGTTGGACCTTTGTCTTTCTCTCAACAAGCCAAAAGTATCGAGAGTATAGTGACTAGGTTATGTATAAGGCAATAGAGTCCAGCCACTCAGTTTATTTCAGTTTTGTGTCCTCACACAAAGAGCAGTGGGTCTATGTTGGCTTTGCAAAGCATGAATATTTTCCTCATAGTTTCTTTCAATAAAGCATCATCAGTAGTTTTGAGAAGACCGATAATGAGATTATCTCTTTCTCATGTCTGGTCCAGTCCAACTGGAAAATGAAATGAAAAGGGTCTTAGCCAGCAAGTGAAATTTCTACTGAACTGAAGAAGACCAGGCTGCCTCACCTTGCAGCACCGGCTACGAAACTGACTCAGAAAAGTGTAGCAAAGCTTGTTCTTTTACAGCCAGGCTCACTTCTGAAAAAAAAAAAAATGAGCATCACAAGACTAGATGACCCATGCGACTTCTTCCCAACTTCTCAGTCAACTGTGGAAGGAGACTGGATGTAGAAATAAACCAACGTGCAGCTAATAAAACACTCTCCACATGGATGACCCATCAGGAAATTCCTCTAAAATTTCATGTGTGGGGTACTGGGGTTTAAACCTAGGGTCTCTTACATGCTGGGCAAAGACTATTGCTACTGAGCTGTGTCCCGAGCCCTAAAATACAAATATAAGGCCATATTTTTTATCTACTTTTCAATACTCTTCACATCCTCTTCCCCCAGTTCAGAGGAAAGTCCTACCTTAATTTGAGATTCTTGTAAATAACAAGTACTTAGAAAACGCTGTGAAGATCCAAACATCAGAATGCTTCCATTTAAGGGAAATATTGGCTGTAGTTCTTGGAGATATTGGCTGTCCCATCTGCATTCACTTGCATTTCAGGATACTCTAGTGGGCTAACGGAAAGAATGTAAAAGATGATGTGATCAGATAGAAATAGAGTTTGGATCTAAGGAGTTTTCCTGTTCATTTAATATTTTAAATGCTAAGAGATCCTGGTAGTCTTAGCAACAGTTATAGCCAAGAAAACATCATTTAGAGCTGTCTCCATACAAAAAGAAAAAAAGCAAGAATAAAAAAGTTATCTTTTTCCTCTGAAAAGAAAACAAGCATTCCACTGCTGACCCCTGCCTCCTGAAATATTTCAGAATTCCAGCCTACTGAGACTCTTCTTCATTTCTCACAAACCCCAATGTCCTTTAACACAATTTCTGATTTGTTTCCCAAATGTTCTCAGGTGGGTAACAAATTATACTCAGTTGGCTTACCACGATCCCCTTTTTTGATAGTAACTCAGAGTTGTTTCGAGTTGAGCAGAGACACCAAGCAGCTTTTGAATGAACAGAATGTTTGGTAGTAAATGATATCATGGAAATGTGCTGCAACTAGTAGCTAAGAAGGAAGGAAAATTACAGTCATATTAGTTTAAATGTCAGTGGATTATTAAAAGCAATACTAGTCATCCAGAAAATAAAATAGCCTGTTGCATGGTAGTGGAAGATCCATAATGGCAGCTGTTACATGAACCTTTTGGTTATGACGGCTAGCAAATCCTACGATGAGCAATATTTTCCTATGGTTGTTGGTTTTGGTGTGTGTGTGTGCTCTCAGAGTTTGCACAATGTTTCAATTTTTAATTTTATGAAAGTACTTACAGAGTTTAATGGGTGCTCTTGTGTGTAAAGGTAGAAAGTAGGCATACAGTATATTATAAAAAAATGATATTATAAACCTGGATTCTCAGATCCCTGCTTCTAAGTAATATGAAAAATTAATAACAGAAAAGAGAGGTAAGCTTACCTTGGTGTGTAAAATTTAATATCCCTTTGGGGTCTAAGTCATAGTAAAATGCAGGTGGACTTCATTTCATATCTTGATTATTTCTTTAAAACTTTGCACACAACTTAAAATCTTCTTTTGTCTGTTATGTTATGTAGATACCATCTTTCTTTATAGTTCCAGCAGGCCTGAAAGTCACTATCTAGCCCAGACTGGTTTTGAACTTGTGATTCTCCTGCTCACCATCTCAAGTATGGAGATTACAGGTGTGTGCCACCACGCCCATTTCTAAATAAAACATGTTTTAAAAAAAGTCTAGACTTATTCCTGACTTGGAAAAATGTAGCTCAGGATGCCTGTAATTATTTTCTAATCTAAACAATAACAAACTAGTACAGTTTCCACATGTTGGAATTTTTCTGAAGAACAAACTGTTATATTTTAAAAGTGATACAATATAGCAACAGAAATGACCACATTGAAAAAAGAAACCACTTTAATTCTCAAATTTTAACAATCTAAAGAAATGCTTTAGGATACTATGTATTTTTTAATGTCCTCACTGTTCTTTTCCAATCTTTTGTACTTCAATTTTTTTGTTATGAGCAAGTTCGTTTTGCTTAGTTTTACCTCCAATCTTGAAATTGGGGAAACAGAAAACCACTTTTGAACCTTGTTTTGCCAGAGGACAAAATAATGCTCCCCCCAAAAAAAATTTGGGTTGAATCTTACCAGCATACCACGTGTATTCTGTCAACTGGCAGCCACCCTACACGAAAGGGCTTAAATGAAACACCATAGTCCCCTTACTAAGAGGTTCTTTGACACGGATTTTATTAGTTTACATACGATTCCTTCTTGGTGAGATATATAAGCCAGAAACAACTTAGCAGTCCTAGGTTAATTGTTATTAATATACACAGTAGTTTTGAGGGTGGGGAAGGCGTAGAAGATTGTATGCAAATGTTTTTGCAGCTTTAAAAACCACTCACGTATATGAAACTTGAAAAAACAAAAAGCTCTACACCTCAGACATTACAAATGCTAATTACGTTAGGAAACCAGTAATGAATTTCTTAATGTCTGGGATTTTAAATTGTCGGTTAAAGCTACTAAGTAAGTCGGAGAAATTATTTACTGCACACACTGCCTCCTTACTTCTCGGATTCTCAGTATTATTTGTTGTGCATATCAGCAACAGTAACCTTAGTGGTCCAGGAGACGGCTGAGTTAGGATCACAACACCCAGGTAAAAACCCAGTTATGGCTCTGTTACTCTCCTTTTGGATCTCCTGTCCCTTCCAGGTCCTTCTATTTCCTCCTTCTTTCATAAGACTCCCTGCACTTTGCCCAAAGTTTGGCTATGAGTCTCAGCCTCTGCTTTCATACCTTGATCAGCAGAATCTTTCAGAGGCCCTCTGTGGTAGTCTCCTGTCCTGTTCCCAGTCTTCTCTGCTTCCAATATCTGTCACATTTGTCCTTCTGAATGAGGATTGAGCATCTTCCATAGGGTCTTCCTTGTTGTTTAGCTTCTTTGGGACTATAGATTTTAGTTCATTTATCCTATATTATAATATCCACTAATAAGTGGATATTATCCACTTAAGTCTAACAGCCAGTTTTGAGTGAGTATATACCATGTATGTCTTTCTGCTTCTGGGTTACCAAAAAACTGAGCCCTGGGGGCCTTGCAGAGACTGATATGTCAGCCAAGGACAATGCATAAAACCCAGGCTCAGATGTAGCCAATAGACTCAGAATTCAATTAGGGATCCAATTGGGGTCCCTAATAAGGGGAACAGGAACTTTTTCTCTGGCCTGAAGTCAGTGACAAGGTCTCTGATCACCTCCCAGAGGAAGACAATGCAACCAGTCCTGATGAGACCTGATAGGCTAGGGTCAAATAGAAGCAAAGGAGGACCTCCCCTATCAGTGGACTAGGGGAGAGGCATAGAAGGAGTAGAGGGAGGAAGCATGGGATTGGGAGGAGATGAGGGGCCACAGCTGGGATACAAATTGAATAAATTGTAATAAATGATAATAATAAATAAAAATTTATTTGTAGTTATATAAATAATAATAAACAAAATTAAAATAATAATAAATATATATAATAATAACAAATAAAAATTTAAAAAAGAATATACATACACATACAACCAGTTTTGTCCGCAAGGGCCTGTAACCTCAGGATCAGCCTCCCCAAAGACCAAGTTTCAGGTTCAGTGAGAGAGCTGTCTTCAAGAAATCAGGCAGAGAATAAGTAGGACATTCAGTATCCTGTGGTGTAATACAGGTGTGCAATGGCGCACACATCTTCATACACATGTGCACATGTGCCTACACCATACAGACAACGAGATGGGGAGAGAGACGGGTATTAAGTTAAAATAATCCATTGCAAAGATTCCACCAACAAGGATGGAAATGTTTTTCAGATTCTCATATATGTAGACTGTGAATAGTATCTCTCTGTATAATCCTTGGCCACACTGATTTGTTTTGAAGTGCAATGCGCCTTTCCATATGCCTTTCCAGCGCTCAGCTGAGCCATCACGGAAATAATGAGTTCAGCTCTCAGAAGGGCCGGGCAGCTGTGGAACAGCCCTGTGCTCGTGTTGCTTGCACAAACACACGAGTTGTGTTCCCACAGTGGGATCCAGGCCGCCTAAGGTCCTGCAGCGTTTTTATCCTGCACAACACATGATGCTGACACAGGGAGGGGGTCAGGTTCTGAGAGAAAGAATTTCCAAGGCCAGAGTAGACACAGTCTGAAAGAAGCTGGTGAAGGAAGCAATTATTTGTGGTGGGAGGATACGGGCAATGAGCAGATGCCTGTAGATACTACAAAGGAAAATAAACACTAAGGAGGAGCTGACTTACGTAGGAAAACTTTAAAGGGGGATTTTTAAACAGGGGATGTTTGGGAACACCCTCATGGAGCTGAGTATTCTGGGTCACACTTCTGAAAGGGAACAAGTTCTTGTAGTCAGGATGACCACCCTGATCAAAATCCTTATTTTTTTCTATTTATTCTGTCCTTTTTAAAAACGCGTAGAAAACACCTACTATGTGTCAAGAACTATGCTTCTTTGCATCCTCCCACCAAACACACACACACACACACACACACACACACACACACACAGCACTTTGAAGATCAAATGCCATTTGTTCACAACTCGAGGTCATGGACTTTAGAAGCAAAGACAAAACAATTCATTTACTGCCCCAAACCGAATTCACAAAGCAGCCTCCCAGGGTGAAGCTGGGAAGCACGTGCACATCAGCATTTTTGAGTTGGCTTTTCTGGCCTTGCTGATGGAGGGAGATTTCTTGCTGACATAGTCCATCATTTCAGATGAAAGGACTTTGAATGGTGTTATGTGTTTTCCTTATGTCATCATATGGGCACTTTTTCTTGTTTGAAAGAAACATGAATTAGGCATACTTCTTTTTATGACAAGTGTGGGTTTTCTGTTTGAAGTTATGGTGTCATATCCAGATCCTTTCCTTCCTTCTGTGCTTTCTGAACAAGGCTCTGTTATGATCATGTTTTCATCATTGGTTTTCTGCTGGCAGAGAGAGGATTTTGGATAATTTTCACAAACAAAAAGCTACAAAAATAATCCTTTCAACTTTCAGATCAACTACAATGATGTTATCCTATATATGTTTTGGCAAGATCTTGTTACAATTTCAGTCAATTATTTTTTTTTATTTGTGTGAAGGGTAAATTACTTAAAATTTCCAAGACAAAGCATTGATATTATAAAATTTGTTATATATGACAAAACAGAAGGAACTTATTCTGGAAGTCATCAATTTACTGTACAATTTGAACTGTCATTATCTTTCATTTTTATATGTAATTATTTCAATTTTTAGATAAAAAGTTGAGTTCCCCTGTTGCTAAGCTGGATAAACATACATAAAAAGTTATCAAAGGAAAGGAATGGCATTGTAATGCATCTTCTTTGCCACCATTTATTTCATTTTCACTTGCCTTGGGCTCAAAATTTGCAATAAAATAATTCATTAACTATTACAAATTCCCATCTGGATATGACTAGAGCCGCATTGCTTGGCCAGATGTTCAGGCCCAGACTTTCTTATATAAGAAACAAGCACTAAGGCCACAGTGACTCTTCTTAGAATGGGGCATGTGACAAACATGGAGTGTGATTTCCACCAGAGTCCGTTTGATGATGCCCATGTTCTTCTACCTTCATTCAGCCATGTTTTCTTTCTTCTTTACCAGCTCATCCCTCAAATATTCCAAAGCTATACAGGGTTAAAAACTTGTATGAGGATTGAGCATCTTTCCTAGGGTCCTCCTTCTTCTTTAGTTTCTTTAGGACTATAGATTTTAGTATGTTTATCCTATATTACATGTCTAATAACCACATATGAGTGAGTATATACCATACATGTCTTTCTGCTTCTAGGTTGCCTCTATTTGCCTGCAAATTTCATAATTTCCTTTATTTAATTGCTGAGCAGTATTCCATTGTGTAAATGTACCACAACTTCTGTATCCATCCTCATTCAGAATGGCAAATGGGATAGGCATCAGAAGCAGGAGAAGACAGGAAACAGGACAGGAGCCTTACACAGATGGCCTCTGAAAGACTCTAATGATTGGGGTATGGAAGCAGAGGCTGACACTCATAGTCAAACCTTGAGCAGAGTGCAGGGAATCTTATGAAAGACAGGGGAGACAGAAAGACCTAGAGGGGACAGGAGATCCTCAAGTAGGCCAACAGAGCCAAAACAAAACAAAACAAAACAAGCAAACAAACAAAAACACCTGGGCCCAGCAGTGACTGATGCCCCAACCAAGGACCATGCATGGAGAACACCTAAAACCTCTCCTCAGATGTAGCACATAGACTCAGTCTCCAAGTGGGATCCCTAGTAAGGTGAACAGGGGTTGTCTCTGGCATGAACTCAGTGGCAGGCTCTCTAATCACCTCCTCCTTGGGGGTGCAGCCTTGCCAGGCCACAGAGAAAGACATTGCAGCCAGTCATGATGAGACTGATAGGCTGGGGTCAGAGGGAAAGGGAGGAGGACCTCCCCCATTAGTGGACTAGGGAGGGGCATAGCGAGAGAAGAGGGAGGAAGGATGAAATTGGGAGGAGATGAGGGAGGGGGCCGCAGCCGGGATGCAAAGTGAATAACTTGTAATAAATAATAAAATAGAAATTTAAAAACATAAAAATACTTGCATGGGCCCATTGAGCATCGCTTTTACATTGGGCCATATTTTCATCCCTATTAATCTGACCAATCAATACCTGGTTACAGAAAGTCCATGATTTGACCTCAGGAGACCTGAGTTGATATCTTCTGCTTGCTGTAATATACTTAGACAAATCTCTCAATCTTTCTAAGATTCAATTTCCTAATATACCAATAGAAGTAGTGACTGCTGCCCTACCCAGCCATTAAATCTACTAACTTAATGTGTTATTTCTATGAAAAAAACTATTTTAGAGCAAATAAACTCAGACCTGGAAGCTATGTATCTCTTTCTTTCATTTATTACCTTACACATTAAATTTCATCCTGGAGGAAAAAACAAACACACAAACAAGCAAACAAATCAACAGAAACACAAAAGTGATTTGATTTACAAAAAAATAGCCTTCAATGTCAACAACCTCATTTTCCTTATCTGCTTTTAAAGACTACACACATAACATGTGGCCATAACTTGAAAAGGAGCAGACTCCTGCGTTTCTTTTCTCTATACAAGTGTTTCCATGAAGTCCTTCAAGAAGCTTGGTCTGAGCTCTGTTGCCATAACTACTTCTCCACACCAGCCTCCTCAACATCCTTCTCAGCCAGTTGCCACCAAAGAAGTTTCCTCCTCTAACTGGTCTCAGAGGAGACCGAACTACCTGAATTAATTTTAAAGCTGTCACCAGGTTACCTGTCACTAAGCTTTTTCTAGTCACTAAGCTTTTTCTGAAGGGTGACTGTTGCTTTTGTTGTGGAATCCCATGGAAATACAGAGAAGCTTCTCGGCTGCTGAAGCTCACCCACACGGTAGTGATGAGAATGGGATCCACAGGACTGTTGGCAAATGTAGTAGGATGAAGCAGGAGAAACAAAACGTGGCACAAGGGATAATTATTAAAGAGGACATTCTCAGGGGAACAAGGGAGATTAACACTTCCTTTAGACATCTGACTTTACAGTGCACGTCATTTCCAGTTACTTTCAGTATTTTCCTTCTCTGGACTCTAAAGACTTTCAGCCAGTTTTCCTTTGTTTTATGATTTCTGTTTGTCGTGTTCTTTTCTTTTTTGTTGAGAATAAGTGCCATTTTGTCTTACTTCTACAATACAAAGTTCCAAGAATATCTACAATAATAAAATGAACATTGAACTAAAAGTTAGAGGGCATGCTTTTACTGTTTGCTTACTCCTTTAAATCAAAAGGACAGTTGTAACTCCATTATTATTATTATTATTATTATTATTATTATTATTATTTGTGTGTGTGTGTGTGATCTTCTGTGGTACAGGCTCTTTGGTGCCTCCACCCACTCACAGACATTCCATGCAACATGTAGAATAAACAGACCCAAGTATACCAAACATTCTTGGTCTTATGTTAAGGGATTCCACAAGTGGCCTTTAGAAAAGAATTTAAAAAAAAAAAAAAAAAGGTGCTGAAAAAAAAAATCCTTCAAATGAGTGAAATTGACCCTAACCAAAATAAAACAAAACAAAAAAAGCCTTCCCATTTTGCCTAAAATTTTCTGAGTCCTTTGAATATAGCTCAGTTCTGCTACCTGAGTAGACATAGTGAAAAAGAAGCAACATGTCACAGAGACATACTTCTTAAACGTCAAGAGGAGTATGATCCCATGGAAATCTGATTGATGAAATCTGGGTGGAACCTGAAATTCAGAAGCCCCTGAGCGATGGCAGAAGCCACTGGTCTCTGGGCCACCGCTGGTGTGCAATTGAAGTGCTCTGGTCCTTCTATTTCTTGAACAGCTATTTTCAGTTATGGATAATTTTGGCTTCACAAGATTTCGGCGGTCCCCGGAGATCATTTTAACTGCCATAACTCACAGAATGCCATAAGTATCATGTGGGTTGGGGCCGTGGAGATTGCTAAACACCTTTCATCACATGTCTTATGACGAGGTTGTCTGTACTGCCCGGGTTGAGGGACCACAGTGTGGAGGCAGTATTTTGTATATTTTCCATGCGAAAGAAATAATCTGTTGAAAGTGTTCAAAACATTAAAACTCGAGAAGAGCAGGTAAGCGCATGTATTAGAGCTTAGAGCACCAGGTCAGCATTGTTTAAAATGACTTCCCAGTATCTTCAAGAGGATGGTAACCAGCTGTGCTCTATTGCCCTTGAATAGTGAAAAGGAAATGTACAAAAAAGGACTTGTTCTGGCCATCCACTCCTTGTCTACTTCCTTCATGGCAGCCAGGAAGACCGCTTTGTGATCTCACAGCCATATTTGTCCTGTGAGTCTTTCTACATGAAGACACTCTCCCAAATCCTGGGTAGAAAGTTTCTTCTCACTGCCAAGTCCCATCTCCCCCTCACTTGAGAACTTTAAAAGGTCTTCCCTTGTCCGGACGAAATGGCTCCCAGTGTGTCTCCCGTCTCAGCTGGCATCCTTCCCTCCCCAGCACGTTATCTTTCAGACTATAAACGTGTTACCGCCCATCTGTGTAGGAGGACTTGCGCCAGATTTTTATAAAGGATAAAAAGATGATTACGAATACCCCCAGTTTTAAGACTTTCCTCTTCTAGGAGGAAAATCTCCAACAGATAATAATAACACAAATAGTATTTCATAGTTATCTTGGAAAGAAATTTCTTTAAAACCCAAAGAAAAGGTTTTAGGAATTAGAAGATCAAGAAAGACTGTATAAACAGATCTACACATGAAAAGTATGATTGTTTTCTTCTGGAAGTATTTCCTCTATTAAGCTAGAATCCCTTGCATTAATAAACACTTATTACTGTTATAATTTGAAGATTATGAGTTAGGGTAACCTGGATTTATGGTATATTTATGAAAAAGTTTAGAGTGAATAAAAGTCAGGGGATTAGACATGTTATATCTAATGAATCCATAGGAATAGAACAGAGAAGTTTCCAGAATCTATGATTGAATCTAATTCTGAGAAGCTGAGTTTAATCACCCATGAATATGTCTTGGAATGTTCGGTTATTATGCAAAGTGGTGATCTTTGAGGAGAATTATATTCAGGAGAGGAATATTGAAACTTGTAAGTATATTTTCAAAACATGCACCAAAAAGGGAATTTTGTATCTTCCATCAGAGCTTGTGATTTCAGAACCTCTATACATGGTCACCCTTCTTGTAAAACCTTTTTGTTTTGTTTTGCAAGACAGGGTTTCTCTGTGTAGCCTTGGTTGTCTTAACTCACTCTGTAGAATAGGCTGGCCTTGAACTCACAGAGATTTGCCTTCCTCTGTCTCCCTAGTGCTGGGTGGGATTAAGGGCATGCACCCCTGCTGCCCCTCTGAAAACATTTTTTTAAACCTGGATCACAGAGAAATGAAAGAGATAAGCTCTCATTGTACATATATTTACCAGGCATGGATTAATGAGAATATTATCTAATTTCATCTAAAATGTTGTGAGGCTATCAGTCAACACTGTTGCAAGGAGGCATTTTTGTGTTAGTACAAACTTCCATCCTCTGCTCGGTTTAGCAGGAGAAGTGGAACTTACCTCAGGCCTTTGTAGGAAGACACCCCTGAGTGGAAACAATCCTCTAAAGACCATCAAAAGAAAAGGCAATTTCCTTTCAGAAACAGTATGGCTGTTTCCAGTAAGGCTTAAATATAACAGCCTGCATCATCAGAACTTGCAGAGGGGAAAGGGTGATTTTTAGATAATTTCTGGCACATTTTACCATAGAAATAACTCTGAGAAACTATATGCAAACTCATTAGTTACTTCTGTGACTCCCACTCAATTCTGAAATTTTACTTCTTGGAATTGTACAGATATTTCCAAACATTTTAAAAGCCCCCCCTGATGATGCCCAGTGAATAACATCATTCTCTTGAGATTCAATGTTCTTTTTCACAACAGCACAACTTTCAACTGGTAACCCTAAGAATTTCTTCCATCCTCCAAAACACACCATGTTCTCAGGCAGCCTTGTGTAACTAGACTTTCTTTCCCCTCTCAAGTTATTCTAGGCTTGTGCATATCCTTCAACGTTGATGTGAAAAATTCAATGAGTTTCAGTGGCCCAGTGGAGGACATGTTTGGATACACTGTTCAACAATATGAGAATGAAGAAGGCAAATGGTAAGCAAGCAGTCTCTGCTGTTGTCTAGCCCTTTTACACAGAATGGAGAACATTTTCAGCTGGTTGTGTGAATGGAACATTAACTGAATGACTCATTTGTGCTAGAAAATGTCGTCTGGTGGGTTGGTGATGAAAGCTGACGTGAAGTCAAGGAAGCAGCATTCCTTGGAATTGCAAAGGAAATGGTTACTGATTTCTGATCGTTAACTGCTGGAATGACCTCAAGAAAGATTCTTCCAGCACTCAGTAACTGTATTGCTTTGACAAGTCTTCCTGGGTCAATTTATTTGAGATTACTTGAATACTTGACTGAAAATCATCAAGAAAGACAAGACAGGAAATGAGAGGCCCTGAGAGGGTTACTATTACTTTAGTTGCTGGGGGCTTAGATTTTAGATTTTTGTTGTTTTTGTTGCTACTTTGGTGTTGTATGAAGTGTTGTGTAACAATGACAGTAAACCATACTAAATTTCTGATACACACTTTTAATATTGTGAACCTTTGGTTAACTTCATTTTAGATAAAAATTAGAGTATAGGTGATTTTTTTAACAGTTTTCCAAAATGAATAATGGAGATCTTTTACTTTACATCCCTATCTAATTATAGTCGATTCAGCTTTCTAAAATTGTATATTATTGACCTAAGTATCTTAGTTAAGACTCCTGTCTGTTTCCTAATTTTAAAAGCCCTCTCCCCCCTTTTTCCTAGCAAAAGACACTTGTATTGTTTAGGATAAAAGTGATGTGCCAGTCCACAATTCCTCTTTCACAGAAGAAAAATGTATATTTTGATTTATCTTTTAGAATTTTTAAGTGTGATAGAAATCTCTTAAAGACTATCAAAAGTAACAATTTGTGCTCTCACATCTTCTAAGTATGAATATTATATTCTACCTGTGCATTACTATTTGTGAGAAATTGAACAATATTGCTATGAAGTTTTTCATCCTCTGTCATCTTTATTATACTCCCCATATCCTATCCCATACTATTTTTAAAGTTGAGCAAAGTCATTCTTTTAGACACCAGACAGCACTTACTCTCTTCAGAAATTGTACCTGCAGTTCAAGGATCTCAGTCCATGTGGGAAAATGTGAGTGGGCCAATTAGCCAGGCTTCTTTTTGTTATGTAGTAAACATATCCAAAAGTCATTTTTAACGTATCATTAATAGACACATAAATTTAAAAAAAGCTATAGTGAACATCAAGTTTTAAAGGCTTAAAATACCTACTTAAAGGACATAAATATTGACAGAATGTTTTATAATTTTTTAATTAATTATGTTATTTGTTTAATCCTGCATATGAGAGAAAAATTACAGTTTCCCCTCACATAAAATTGCCTCTCTGAGAAGACTGGCATCAGAAGTCCCTAGTTTGTAATTTTCCTGACCTCCTTGGAACCATCTGACCTTCTTAGGCTCTGTTTCACAATTTAAGATCTCATCCTAGTACAAGATTTTCACCCCATGAATTTTTCAGTCCCTTTTCTTTATGGAGCCAGAAGGTCAAGGATTAAGAACCTAAGTCAGTCCTGAATGAGGCCTTGCTGCCATGATGCGTTTCATTCCCAGAGTCATCCTGTCTTCACAGGGGCGAAGATCTAGATGAGAAACAAACAGAACAAATGCAGGCAGAGATTAACTAGAAAATCAGTGTTGCAAAACAACACTGAACAACTGAACTGGACTTTAACCACACTGCTAATTCTAGAGACATTCGTGAGACAATAAGAGCTCACCCTTCTTTTAGATCTGAGACCATACCTTATAATCTTTCTTCACACATTAAATGTAGCTTGGTCCTCTGGTAAATGGTTCTTAAAAGGTGTTTTAGCCATAGCATACATTTGGATCAGTTAAGCAACAAATACATCTTTCATATACATAATTGTTCTAATTCTGTGGGAAACATAGTATTAAATAAATAGAAACTTATTCTCTAGAAGGTACACATGAAACAATTAAGATGCAACAGTAGCGCCAAATAGTATGGGACTGAGGTCCTTTCGAAGAGCCCCCGGTGCTCTTAACCATTGAGCCATCTCTCCAGCCCCAGTCAGAAACTTTAAGGTAGAATACACATAGATGGAGAAGGAAACAGAACAGAACAGACTCTCAGTGAGAGATGGCTGGCTTTAGAGCCCACCCTTTACCTGGTACCCTGCCCTGTATCTGATATGCGGACATAAACATAGTGTGTACTCAGTGATTATGTGTTGACTAAACAGCTGAATCTTGTTTAACGTGCTGTTACCATCTGTGAAGCACAGCTGCCTAAAAATAAGACTGGTTCTCCTAGAGAAACTGAACTGCTGAAGGGAGTGCTAGAAATGGATCTCACGCCACCCTGTGTTAAAAATATATTAATAAGTAAAAATATATTAAAAAGTAAATTCGGATAATTGCTATTTTCCTGTTTAGCACCATATTTTACTTATCAGTATATATGTGAGAGCTTATTAGCATTTGGGATGTATACGGATATAAGCCACCTGTTTCTATTTAACGTCCCTGTTTACAAAGATTTATTGGGAGAATAATAAACTCAGTGGCAGGATCTCTGATCACCTCCCCTTGGGGTATGCAGCCTTGCCAGGCCACAGAGGAAGATAATGCAGCCAGTCCTGATGAGACCTGATGACATAAAGAAAGGGAGGAGGTCCTCCCCTATCAGGGGACTAGGGGAGGAACATGGGGGGGGAGAAGATGGGATTGGGAGGAGACAAGGAAGGGGCTACAGCTGGGCTACAAAGTGAATAAATTGTAATAAATAATAATAATAATAAACCAAAACAACCAAAAGATATGAATAAATTAATTTAAAAATAAGGAGACTTCTATCCCAGAATTCTTAAACTGTAACAGGTGGCATGATAGCCAACTGTGGCTCTAAAGAGACCCAGGCACAGACTTTGTAGAAACATGTTTAGATATTCTGCAAATGTTTATAAAATCAGACAGAATGCAGGCTTACTCTGGGAAATACCCTACGGGAAAACTGACATACTTTTGGGAACATGGCTTCTGTTTTAATTTCTTCAGGGATGAACAGCTTCATAAGTCATATTTACTGCCCATATTTTAAAAACTTGTCCAACTTAGAAAAAAAAAGCACATTCTGACTCATCTTACCTCTTGGCTTCACCATGCCTAAAGAAGGAGTTCTTTTTGGGTCACTACACATGTTTGAAAACATTGTTTAAATTCTTTTGAAAGAATTAAAACAACACAAACATAGCTTTATGTTCCCCTCACCTCTCAGGAGTTTACCGTCAAGAGTAATTTACTTTATGACTTCTGCCCAGAAACCACATGTTTTCTCACCATACCTCTGATTAAGATCAGTGTTGCTCATCATGGCATGCATTAGCTTCAGCATCCAAGTGATTGAGATGTGTGTCTGAAGAACCCAGAGGAGCATCATTGACTTATAGGTTTACTTTGAAGAAAAGTGATTAAAAATATGCACATCCCTTCATTAACTTTCAAGACTTCCAGATGTGGTAGCTACCAGAAAAGCAATGTCTCAGGCACCTGGGGGAAAATGTAAGATGTGGGCTTTCCACTACTCTCTCTTGGTCCTTTACTTCTGTTCTGGACCTTTGAATGTTTGTCCAGGCTACCCCTCTTGGAGGTTTCTATGACTTCAGCGGGCATGTTGTCCACCAGTAGATGTCAGGTTGTAGGTAAATAGATCCCTCCAAACCCTTCAATCCTCAGCTCAATGTGCAGCAAAACTCTGCTATCCTTTGATTTTTTTTCCTCCTCCCTGAGGACACTAGATTGTGCTAGGAAAGGGTACCATGGCTTATGTAATCAGTGTTCTGTGTCTAATATGGGTATCTTTTAGAAAAAGCTTATTTGAGCTGAGAGGGAGAAGACTTCCTAAAGCTCCTCTTTTATAGAGTTTAGCACAGCATCTACTTTGCATTGTTTATGATGTCTTTCAAAACTGACATTTTCTCTCTGCCAAAACTTTTTTTTGTCCTTTTTTTTTTGGCTCACTTTATTTCCAGGTTTCTGCCTTTAAAAGAAATTCAATATCAGTATAACTAATAGGGTCACTGTACAAGTTTCATTTTTTTTTTTTTGAGATCACTTAACAGTTACTCTATTCATAAAAGAAAGAAAGAGAGAAGCCTGGCTGACAGGGGTTTATGACACTCTGAGAATGACTTTGGTTGACTCTATTAGATGTCAATAAAGATGTAGTTATGGAATAATGTAAATATGGAAAAACCCTCTCCATGATTTTTTTCCTGTAGAATGACATCAAAGATCATCCACTCTTCAAATAAATATAGCCATGGTCAGAATAACAAGAACAACTAATATGAATAGCACATTATTTCTCGGCTCACTAAACTTTTATTATAACTGGAACTTTTACATGGGGAAAATATTTTTTCTAACTTTAATGACCCTTTAATTTATTAGGTGTTTCTGTAGAGATCCAAAACCTTTTTAATCTCTTCATCTACAGACAAGTCATTCCAAAATGCTGCATATAAAACCAAAATTTAGGTGAGCCATGATGTGAACTCCTTTAATCCCAGCACTCAGGAGAAGAGTCCTGTTGATCTCTGTGAATTTAGGGCAGCCTGGTGGACACAGTTGAGGTCCAGGACAGCCAGGGCTTCAGAATGAGAAGGTACCTCAAACCAAAGACAAAAACAACAAAAAATAAATTAGTAGAAATAAAAGTGTTACCAGCCACCTCGAGACAAGAGCACAGTTGGTGAGACGCTGTGACTCAGGTGTTTGCACTGACCCCAGGAAAGATACAGCTGTGATCATCATCTTACTGACAGGAAACTGAGACATGGTGTGAATGGCCACAGGATTTCCATAGCAAGCACATGACAAAGCCAGGATGTGAAGCAACCCCTCAGACATGCAGCCAGCTTTCTCCTTCTAGGAAGTATTCTCTAGAACTCTGAGCTCAAGAAATGCCTTCTATGAGCCACCCCCACCCCAGAAAAAAAAAAAAAAAACCTTTAAAATGGAAAGAAGAACAAAAAATATCTCACAATCCAAGGATCTCAAATGTTCATAAAATACAAAATCCGATCTTAGTTATTCGGCACAGTCATTCATTTATTCAGTTGAAACATTTATTAAATTCCCTTTTTTTTTTAACCTAAAATTGTCCCCTTCACAAAGGATTCATTAGTGAGCCACAATTGCTGATATCGGGGAGCTAATGTCCTACCAGAAAGAGAGGCACACAAAACAGGTAGTAAATGTTAAAAAGAGGTAAGTTATGCTTTATGACAGAGAGCGGTCAGTTCGGTGAAACGAAAGGGAAACAAAAAGAAAAACAAACAAACAAACAAAAAAAACATGATGAGATTTCTGGAATTCCACGACACTTCTGCTGATATTTTTCTTAGATCTTGTTATTTTTATGCAGCTTGGGGAAACTGAGGCTTACTTAGCCTTAGAGTGGTTAAGGTATGTGTGACTGAAGAAGAGCATGCTGTCTGCAGGAGGAAGCAGCCTCCAGGAAAGGAAACAGCCATTTTCCGTGCTGTATCCTGCTGGTGTGTTCTCTACCATTGGTCGCAAACCCCAAACTTCCTGTCTCCATCTTCGCCTACTGGTTTCTACCACTTCTTGTACACAGACAGCTTGATCTTCTTTTTTTTTTTTTCCCCTCCCAGAATTCATAGCAAGCCTTGGCTATAATTGCTACATCAGTTCAGGTTGCAGTCCTTTCTGTTTGCTAGTTACTCTCTATCGTGTTAGGGACCAAACGTTGCCTCAGCCCCCTGCTCTAGTGTGTACCGGAAGCTTTATCCGGCTGACCTCCGTCACCCGTCCTTCCAGTCTTTATTCTCCTGCCTCTGCACGTTCCCGGGGCTGTCCACAATCTCCACTTCCCTCTGTCTTGTCATTCACAACTTCTTTGTTAGTAACATGCTTTTCAGGACTCCGTTTTCATTCTTTATGCCAGGTTTCCCAACCTAAGAGCGTATTTTTCAATGAGTTATCTGTTCCATTGAAATGATGAAATTTTGGGATTGGAAGGAACTTTGGAATTTTATTGCCCATCTGTTATAGAGATGTATGTGAAAATGTGGCTGATCAGCTATACCTGAGTGGCTCTGCAAGTCTCTCCTAGTTGTTGCTAATTGACTATAACTATTTTTGCAAAGTAGGGAGAGAGGGGAAGAGAGAGAGAGAAAGAGGGAGAGAGAGAGGAAGCCCAAACTTAAACTTTCTTCACACACAAACACACACGTATATATATATATGTGTGTGTGTTTGTGTGTAGTGTTATGTACTTAGGTATATATACATATATAGAAAGAGATCATAATATAATTACATTATTTCCCCCTTTTGATTTTTCTCTCTCCTATCCTTCCCATATATCAACCCTCACATCGATTTTTTTTTTCAAATTCATATCCTCTTTTTCATCTTTGTTTTTTTTCGATATGAGATCTCACTATGGCTGTCCTGGAACTCACAATGTAGAGCAGGCTGGCTTCAACTCAGTGATCTGCCTGCCTCTGCTTTCTAAGTGCTGGGAAAAGCACGTACCACTACATCCAGCTCCTCTTTATTTGATCATTATTTCATTTTTACACACACACACACACACACACACAATTGTATTTTTAAGACCACATACATATATTCCTAAATACATAAATACAACCTGTTCAGTCCATATAATGTTATGTCTTATTATATAATAAGTATGTATGTATATGTATATACATAAATACTTTTCCCTCCTCCTGGGCTAGTTGGCATTTGGTGTCCTGTTCCCCAGGCTTCATGAGCTTTCTCCTTCCATGTTACCATGTCTATTGTATTGTCCTTCTTCAGCTCATGTTTAGGCAGCCATGTTGGTGAGACTTCTCTGACATTTCTAGAAGAAACAGTCTCAGAACAAACTTTCTGTTCCTTGGGGATCTTACCCACATAGATGTAGTTCTCATGCATCAAGGAAACTTCTCTTTGCAACAAAGCCAATTACAGAAAACCACAACTGCTCAACATTCCAAGTTCTGGAGCCCAGTCCCAACCGATACATCTACAACACAAGTCCTGTACCCAAGGCTCAGGGATCACTCTGGAAGAGGGTACAGAAAGATTGTAAGAGCCAGAGGAACATGAAATTTCTTTTCTGTTTTCACCCATTGTTGTTACATAACCAATCAGCCCAATACTTACTGACTTAAAAAAATAATTGATTTTTTAAGCTGGGCATTGGTGACTCACACCTTTAATCCTATACTCACAAGGCAGAGGCAGGCGGATATATGAGTTCCAGGCCAGCCTGGTCTACAGAGTGAGTTCCAGGATAGTCAGGGCTACATACAGAGAACCTATCTCAAAAACAAACAAACAAAAACAAAAAAATCATTGATTTTATAATTCAGCAAGATTCGGAGAATTATAGTGTTCTCTCGTCCCTTGGTTCCACTCACTTTACTTAGTCTCTTGGCATCTCAACCAAATCAGGATGGTTCAATGTGGCTTACATGTCAGCAAACCTGTGATGACACCAGAATTAGTGAAGGAAAAAGTTCAGAGTGTCAGGTTAGGATGGAAGCTGAGTTTTCAGCCATTTTATTTTAGCTATCTTGGCTAAAAATAAGGAGATGAAGCTATGCTAATAAAT
Source organism: Meriones unguiculatus (assembly GCF_030254825.1). Lineage (NCBI taxonomy): Eukaryota > Metazoa > Chordata > Mammalia > Rodentia > Muridae > Meriones > Meriones unguiculatus. The sequence goes on along the minus strand of NC_083354.1, from coordinate 89,281,289 downwards.
TTGGACTTATCTTTTCATAAAGCATTACGTGTTTAGAGCAAATACAATGTAGCATGGAATTAGTCTCCTTATATTTAGTGACTGTGAGACAGAATGCCTTAAAGCCAATGCTACAGGAGAGGCAGTAGAGTTCCTGTGTACATAGGCAGTGCAGAAAGGTACAAGTGGCCTTAAAAATGAGGAAGGCTACAATTCAGAACTCCAGGTAGTCCAGGAAGGAGGGCTTCAAGAATGGTTAGAATTGTGCAGTTCTTTGTGATCTAGCTCTGAACTTCGTTGCTTCAAGAAAATAATCTATTTGTGCCTATTGAAGTTTGGGGTTGTTTTGTGAATTAATATAGTAGAAATGACACCGGGCTCTGAGGTTAGGTCTTACAATAACATCTGTCGGTTTTTGGAGATCAAAGGCAGTTATGCTGTGAAGAAGCACGTTCTGCCCAGATGAAGACAAAAAGCCATATGCCAGCTCATAGCTTCCATTTTCTCCTTTCACTCTGGGCATTTTCCCTTCTCTGACATCTGTGACATTCTTGATTCTGCATTCTATCTATCTATATCTCTGGTTACTCTTACTAATTTTCTTCTTTTACGTACATGCCAGGTTTCAGGCTTTCTTACTCTATATTCTTTCAAAGAGGCAATATACCTGTAAGATGCAGCCTGGCTCAAAATATGCTTATATATGTTTCATGAGGTTCCTAAGACATTCTCCAGCAGGACTGATCACAGCTGCCTATGGAGGTAACCCAGTACTTATTTCTTGAGTACGTGATAAGTAAAAAGAAAAACGAATCTCTCTGAACCATTTATTTTTGTCTTAACTCTCCTTTGGGAAGAACTTAGACAACACAGCTTATAGCCTAAATATTTATTTATAGAATTGGTTCTTCTTTCCTCTCTACTTCCTTAATTCAGATCTGAACTTTTGCCTTATTTTCCTAACTTTGCTTTTCTTCAATTTATTCACAACAATGTAGGCAAATTATTTCACATGACACTCATCTGTAAATGGAAGTATTGCGGTGACACACACCTATAGGCCAGGAGTTAGGAAGTAGAGGCAAAATGACCACATATTTGAGGCCAGCCTGGGCTACCTGGTAAGATTCTGCCTTAAAAATGAATGAATGTATGAATACATACACACATACATACATACATACATACATACATATATACATACACACACATACACACATATAATAGCAAGTGCTCTTAAACAATGAAATATCTCCGCATCCTCATTTTAAATAAGCATTAACTTATGTAGCCTCATGCTAAATAGTTTCAATAAGAGTATACTAATTTCTCTAAACTGTTTTTAAGCATGAAATAAACTTATATAGCCACATGGCATAAAACAAGATACTATCAAAGAAACCAATCTTCATTTTATTTTTTTAATTTATTTTTTATTAATTACACTTTATTAATTTTGTATCCCCCCATAAGCCCCTCTCTCCTCCCCTCCTGATCCCACCCTCCCTCCCATTTCTGCATGCATGCCCCTAGCCAAGTCCACTGATAGGGGAGGTTCTCCTCTCCTTTCTGATCTTAGTCTATCAGTTCTCGTCAAAAGTGGCTGCACTGAACTCTTCTGTGGCCTGGTAGGGCTGCTCCCCCCTCAGGGGGAGGGGATCAAAGAGCAGGCCAATCAGATTATGTCAGAGGCAGTCCCTCTTCTCATTACTAGGTAACCCACTTGGACACTGTCCTGCCATGGGCTACATCTGTGCAGGGGTTCTGGGTTATCTCTATGAATAGTCCTTGGTTGGAGTATGAGTCTCTGGGAAGTTCCCTGTGTTCAAATTTTCTTGTTCTGTTGCTCTCCTTGTGGAGTTCCTGTCCTCTCCAGCTCTTACTATTTCCCACTTCTTACATAAAATTCTTAATATACTGTATTGTGCTTTGAATCAGTGTGTTTATTATTTTGAAATAAAGATACATCGATAGAAACAACTGACATTTAGGTAGCCCATAACAGGAGCTCAATGCTTTCCTAAACCTTTTGCGTGTGTTAACTGCGTTAGATTTTGTGATGAGCACGGGAGACAGTGATCTGCTTCATTTTATCCAGGAAAACAATTAAGACGCAAACATAATAATAGCAGGCTTATCTTAAACACTGAAGCGACAGCTCAAAGCTTAGCAGTACAGCCCATGCTGTCTCTTACAGAGAGAATTTAATTATTTAATATACAGAAGGCACTTAAGACAGTGTCTGGTGGGCAGCAGAAAGTCAATTAACGCTGGACACCAGTACTACTATAATGAGTTTATTAATTTGGTTTCATCTTCTTTAAATTAGACCAGTTTGTTTTTAAAACTTAAATTAGCCACAGTTTCTCTTTGAATTAGGTCACAGAAAAAAATTTCATCCTGGAATTTATACTCACTAACTTCTGGTTTGTATGCACCACCAGGTTTTACAGCATGTCTCTCCAATAATCAATTACTCTTGTTGTCATTCTTATTTCTTAATTTCCCATTAGCATTTCCTTTGTGTATCAAGCCTTTTTCTTTACTTTAGGACAATTTTGATGATGGCTTCCTAGAATTATACCCTAAAAGATTGAAATATTTTTACGGTTCTTTGTGTACATCAGAAATCTTTCATCCAATGCATCATGCCATATGTTTAAGAAATTCTATTTAATACCTTAGTATTCATAATTTTATAAGTTTGTTTATATTTCATAAAAGCTCTTACAAGGAATTTATAGAAAATAAATCTTGTCAGTTGTCCGAATGACAAGCTTTCAAATATCTAAGATTGTTTAAGTGTTTACTTGAGCCATTTGTACCCCTAGATGGCCTCTCAGTCCTTCTTTGGGCATTTTCCTTCTTGCTAAACTTCCCAATTTTTTTTTTCCTGAGCATCTCTTCCTTGACAAAGTGGCCTGGCTCTTGGCCGTCCGAGTCACAGTCTCCTAAATGCGTCCCATTGTGCCTATGTCCCACTTAATGTGATGATTCCAGACATGACCAGGGCAGAGCACAGAGGGACTATCACTTTCTTTGACCAGAGCATCTATTTCTAGCCATCCAGCCTAAGGTCACATTAACATTTTTGGCACCAAAATACGCCTTTGGCTCATGCTTTTGTGCTGTCAACCAGATCCTTCATGACTTTTTCACATGAACTCCTATTAAACAAGGCTTCCCACATCCTGTACTAATACAGACAGTAATGTGCAGTTCGGTAAAGTTATTTACATAAGTTCCTGTTAAACTTTAGTTAATCTATATTTGTTATTCTAGGATATTGAGATGCATTTCTCTTCCCAACTATACACAGATATGGCTTAAAAATACTTTGATGTCTTTTGTGTCTTCTCTGAACTCACAAGAACATAGTCCCAGGCAATCTTGAATGTCTGAGTTTTACAGTGTGCAGTAGCGTCCTAGAGGCAAATTTTTCATGCAAGAGAAAATCTAAAATGCTAACACATCATCAGTTAGGGACCAACAGCCTTACAAATCATGCCTACTGAAATGTCCTTTCCTCAAGATATCCTGGGAGACTGGTAAGTGAATGGCACGGATCATCTGAATGCTGCCTGTGGCAGAAGAGGTGAAACAGCTATTTTCTTCATCAGTGAGGGAATATTTCACCATGTTGTCTAAAAAGACACATGATTTTTATCCTGGGTCTTGTAACTGTCTTGGTTTTCCAAATGCTTATCAGCTAAGACCTTCTCCTATTAAACCCCAGGATGATCTCATGTTCATGTTTCCTGCTATCTCTGAAAACTGGCAGTTTCTTATGGGAAAAAACTCATTTATACTTGTGTGTTTTACAAAGCAACACAGTAGCAGGCTTAGGTGGAATAAATAGACTAGTGATAGATAAAGACAATAAATCAAAATTCATGACATTTCTTATGCATCTTTTTAATTCTTTAAATTATTTTTGTTAGTATAGAAAATAGTGATATTTTCTACTTTGTTTATACATGTTTATCATTTAGCAGTCCTCAGATGGCTTCACTTTTTTCCTTTTCTCCTCTCCCTTCTTGCTGAGTCCATGTCTCCAAAACAAGCCCCTGCAGCTTTCAAGTCATGTGTGCATCTTTTTTTTTTTTCAATGCAGTTTATTCAGGAAAATTGAACAATCCTCGGACCCCGGGGAAAGCCAGCCCACAGCTTAAATAGCCTCTGGGTAGCCAACCCAGGCGTGCCACGGGGGCAATGCAGATAGGTCCACATACATGGAAGCAAGCCAGATCCTCGGCCTTAGCCAAATGTGGAGTTGTTCGTGACAGAGAGCACTCACCATCGGGAAGGTGGAAGGCGGAAACCAGCTCCATCTTTAAGGCATAGCATTCCGCAGCTCTCTACAGTTCCCCCTTTTTGTTTTAGATGCATCAGGCAAGAGTAGAGGTCTGATCTCTGATATTAGAAATAAATTGGGACTTTGTACAGATGTTCATTTAGGTGTCATCCACCCAAAGAGCATCAGACCCGTCCGATACCTTTTTCTCAGAGGCGGGACCTGGGGCATCAACCCGCATGCAATCAGACATGCTCTTCTCTGGGTCCAAAGCGGCTGACCCTGAGTGCAGTGCTTAGCCTCGCATCCTGAGCGTATCATTTTAGCTTTTTATGGTATCCAACCATGCTTGGGGAGAATGTCCTGCTTCAATGGCTGTAAAGGCCTGAATGATCATGGCTGCATCACACTGTTGTGAGACTCTAATCTTGCATATATACCACAGGCAAACCAAGGAGACCAACACCAGAAGGCCTGCTAACACTCCCATGCCCGCCCATTCCTTCAGATGATTCATGGCTGCAGCAATCCATGTTGATAATCCTGTGGCTAGTCCTGCGTCCACTCCGGTAGAATTTACTGTGACAATGGCAACAAGGGTGGGGAGGAAGACAAATGCCATTCTTTGTCTAATCTGCAGAACTTAGAGTTAAAAGATGCACGTTTGTCTTCCTCCCCACCCTTGTTTTAACTCTCCTCCACCCTTACATGGTTTCCTCTCTACTTTCATGTCATAGGGTTATATATGCATAAACATAGAGATATTTTAATCTAGCTTTACATGCAAGAGAAAACCTAAAATGCTTATTTTTCCAAATCTGGCTTATTTTGGTTCACACTATGAATTTTTGTTCCATTTTCCAGCAAATGGCACAATTTATTCTTCTTTTCAGTTGAAGAAAACTTCATTATATATGTATGTGTGTGTGTGTGTGTGTGTGTACATGTGTATGTGTTCACTGTATATCTTTACTCTGTTTATCTGCTGATGAGCATCAGAGCCATTGCCATAGTTGGCAATTGTAAATAGTGCAGCCATAAACAAGAAAGTGTAAGCATCTCCATCCCATGCTGGCTTAAAATCCTTCAAGTACATATCCCAGTGTGGTATAGCTGGATAAGATGGTAACGCACTTTTTATTTACTTTTTCATGTGTACTTTTTAATGCTTAAAATACGTATTTATTAAAATTTTATGTGTATGAGTGTTTGTGCGTTTGTCTGTATAGCATGTGTAAGTACTGGCCTTGAGGCCAGAAGAGGGCATCAGATACCCTGGAACTGGAGTTATAGATGTTTGTGAGCCAATGTATGGGTGCTGAAAATCAAGCCCAGGTCTTTCTTCTGCAAGAGCAGCAAGTTCTCTTAACCACTGAGCTATCTCTCCAGCCTCACTGTTTAGCTTTATGAGGGACCTTTACTGAAGTGTAGTAGCTACAGTCAATGCAGTCTATGCAGATTTCATTTTCTCTCCACCCTTTCTAGCAGTTCTTGTTTGTTTACTTAATTACAACCATCCTGACTGCTGAGATACAGCAACACTAACAATCTGGAACCTGAGGGTGATACTCTGCTTACTTTAGATGACATTAAATTACCGATGGAGTCACGATCTAGTTAGGTCTATGGGAACAACTTTCTGCTGTCTTAGAATGCATCTTAAAAATAATTAAAACAAATGCCTTCTTATGTTTAAGATTTGTAATTGCTTTGTTTTCAACCTTCAGGGTGCTTATTGGTTCTCCTTTAGTTGGCCAACCCAAAGCAAGAACGGGCGATGTCTACAAGTGCCCCGTTGGGAGAGAGAGATCAATGCCTTGTGTGAAGCTGGATTTACCAGGTGTGTAGAATCAAATCATCCATCCTCACTCACGCTCATATTCTCACTGCAAACAGCCTTCAACTGACCCGAGAAAATATTGAAAGTAATAAATGATCATTCTAAAGTTGATATCTGGAATTCACATAGAATCACATCATGGCTTCCTTGGCCCTGAATTTATTTCAGTAACTCGTTGAGAAATAGCCATAGACTTTGAATAGCTTATTCTATTTGTAACTTTGCCTCTTTCTGTTAGTCAGGATGCTGTGAAAACAAGTGGGTTGCCAAACAGACATTATCTATCACATTTCTCACACAAATACAACTTAGTACCAAAGTCTGTAAAGGAAACTGAGTGAGAGAAATTGCAGTAATCAAATTTATTAATAGTTTTTAAAATATGAGACACAGTTATATCAAAATAGGTATGCTTTGATAGAAATATCACTTGGTAGTATGACTAGAAAATTGCTTCTAAAGTTAGGATTTAGAATTCTTTCAGTATTTGTACAATGTTAAAAATGATTAAATGATCTATATCCCTACAAGTTCACTGCAGATACTGCATTTTTCAACTCTCCTGTTTTTAATTTCTAATTTCTTTGTTCATTATGACTATTTTCCCTTATATTCATGAACACAGCTACCATAGGTGTTTGAATACCCTTGCCTGATACTCACAGCCCCAAGGAGGTTTCAATATCTCTTTCTGTTTGCTACTTTTCCCTGACACTGGGGGACATATAGCTTCTTAGTTATTCATATTTTTTATTATAAGCATAGACATTCTATTTTGTTTTATTCCTTCAAATGTCTTAATTTCTTTAAATGTATATTAGCAGGCAATATGTTTGGCAGAGCACAATTTCCAGATTCTGATTTCTTTTTTCAGTTAGAAGTTGTTACAGTTCTACTTGGCTTTTTTTCTTTTTTTAATCCCTGCTAGGCTGTGTGGACTCTTCTGTTCACATTGCCTATTCAGGCTATCCAGAAACATAGACGGAATACATAAACATGTAATTGTCCTTTTATGGCTCCTCTTCCAAAACACTCCCACTCCCTTTTGTAGATGCTGTCATCAACTCTACATTTCTATCCTCCTTTTCTTCAAGACAGTAAACCTAGAACCTCTGTTTGAGTTTTATTACCTAATAGGGTCTTTCTTTAAGGAGAAAAGAAAAATAAAACCAAAAATAAAACACAAAACCAAGGCACCAAGTGCCAGACTCTTCTTCTTAGATATAGAGTCTCTGTAGCATCCGCCTGTTTGAGGCCACTTTCCAATGCTTTCCTATGGTTGTTTTATTCATCTCTCCCCCCCCTTTTAAAGATTTATAGCTGTTATTTACAAAATAATTCATTTGATAGGAACTAGCCCTCCACTTCTGATAAAGAGATTAGCTTTCAAACTAGCCCAGAGATTTAAACCACATCAAGAGCAGTAGGACACATTTTCAATAGCTTCTAATTATTCAAGCAGTGCTGATCCTGGGCAAAGCTCATTTAAAGTTTCCAATCTAGAACATTCAATATCAAGGTACATGGTAGCCCAGTGCAAGATGCTGTCATTTTTGGAGGTCCTTTGATTCATAATGCTTTCTCAGGGCTTTTTATTTATTTTTTGAATAGGTACTTTGTATATATGTTATGTTTTTCTAGTTTTGTGTTTTTATGGATTTCTCTGTGTGTGATTGTATGTGTCTCTGTGCCTACTTGTGTTTCTTGTGCTTTTTCTTGGGCTCTTCTTCCTCTGTTTGTTTTGTCCTATTTTGACTTGTTTGGTTTTGTTTTATCTTATCTTACTTTATTTTATTATAATTCTTTAGATGCCTGTTTATTTTCTAATGAGAGAAAGAAGAGGTGTTGGTTTTCGATGAGAGGGGAGGCAGGGAGGATCTTGGCAAGGTGAATCCCCAAATCAGAATATATTGTATGAAAAAAAAATTAATTTCTAATATAAAAAAAATAGAAAGGAAGAAAGAGAGAGAGAAAGAAAGAAAGAAAAGAAAAAAGGAAGGAAGGAAAAATACTTTCAAAGCAAGACAGACAAAATTCTTGAACAAAACCCAGTTCTCGCTCAAATCAGGAAGTAAGATGGGCCATCCAGGAACCTATTTCTGTGTTCGGTCTGTAGGTGAGGATATGCACAGACATGAACAGGGCTAAGAGTTTTTGCTGAGCTTGAATTGCCACTTTAAAGTGCATTCCACTCTTAGCAGAATTTAAGTCTTCACTTTTCTTGACAAGTATTTTTTTTTCCTCCTAGCCAGTTTTGTCAGGTTGGAATGCTGTGGGACCCAACATTCCTATTTGGAACATCTAATGGATGTCCCTTCACCATCTTCTCTTTATCCAAGCTTCCTAGACCCTTCTCTTATCTTGATCCAGCTCTCTTTTGCAGCTCTCACGATGTCCCTGTGATTTTTGAAAGTCAGTATAAAAAGATTTTTGTTTGGCTTTTCAGCTCTATAGGTATTCAGTTTTCCTTCCAGAAGTTAAATTTTGTCGTTGGTTTGTTTATAACAGTGAGCATAAATTATCTCCATACTGAACGCCGCATTTGTTTTAATTAGCAAAAAGCGTGTGAAAACCAGTCCCACATCCTCATTGCCCTGCTAGTTCTGCATTCTTTCAAACCCAGCCAAACTATTTGAAACAGTGATACAGACGAAGTCTCTGGGAAGTCAGCCAGCCCTTCAGCCTTAACTTGTTCATTATATTTCCCAGTACTGGGAAGTCTGTTTAGTTGACCCAGAACAAGAATGCACTATGAGATGAGCAAAGCACACAGAATGCTTTAATGATAAGACACTTAATTTTACATTATGAAACATATTTTCACACTAATGATCTTTTTTCTATTTTGTAGTTAACACATCAATTCCCAATGTCACAGAAATAAAAGAAAATATGACATTTGGATCAACTCTAGTCACCAACCCAAATGGAGGATTTCTGGTGAGAAAGAAGAGAGTAATGTATTTCATAAAATTGGAATGTAGTCATTTATGTCTTTGAAACCTGTTATATGATGTCTGGTCTTCATTTGTTTTTTATTTTTTAAAGGCATGTGGGCCCTTGTATGCCTATAGATGTGGGCATTTGCATTATACAACAGGAATATGCTCCAATGTCAGCCCTACATTTCAAGTTGTGAACTCCTTTGCTCCTGTGCAAGGTACACACTTTATGCAATATTTGTGCATGTTTGAAAGCATAAGCAATAAGAGAGATACGTGTATACACAACAGCATACCAAAAAAGGCTTCTCTAATTTGTTATCTGCCAGCATTACCAACTTAGGCAAACGTTTGCTTTGCCAGTATATAACCAAACTTTGCTCCTATTTTTGGAACTGATATTAGTGTAAATAACCTTGAGAATTATGTTTAAACTTCACAGCTAATGCTATCATGCTGGTTGTATTTAAAGAGTCAGTCTCTTTGTGGAGAACTTCGTTTGAGACATACAGAATGAAAACCTCATCAAACCCAAGATGAGAAAATAACATATATATCATTAATAAAAATAAAGTTGGTGGCAAACCCCTTTAAACCCAGCACTTAGGAGACAGAAGCAGGTAGATCTCTGAGTTCAAGGCCAGCCTGGTCAACAGAGTGAGATCCAGGACAGCTAGGACTGCACAGCAAGGGAGAGAGGGAGAGAGGAGAGAGGAAAAGGGCGAAGAAAAGAGGAAGGGAAGGACAGAGGAAAGAAAGGAGGGAGAGAGAAAGAGGAGAGAGAGATGGGTTTTATGGCACAAACTCCAAACTGATTACAACCAAATACAGTATTTCTTACTTCACTTAAGGTTAATTTTTTTCTAAAATAATATAAAAACAATAGACACACTTGGTAGGCCATCCATGTAGCTGTGAAGACGGGTTCGTTTCGGGAAAGTACGTCACCTACCCCTAAGAAGGTAGATTTCAGTTCACACACCGTGTCCCTGCGTTGCAGAATGCAGCACTCAGCTGGACATCGTCATCGTCCTGGATGGCTCCAACAGCATCTACCCCTGGGAAAGTGTCACCGCTTTTCTAAACGACCTTCTTAAGAGGATGGATATTGGCCCTAAGCAGACACAGGTACGTGATTCTGCATTTCTCATGACTGTTTTCTAAAGCCAACATCCACAGCTGTGTACCGGGGCAAGTGTTTGAGTAGCTCGCTTAAACTAGATGTGTGCTGCTTGTATTTATTTATGAGTTAACCAGAAAACAGTCATCTTGGCCGGGTGTGCTGGCATATGCTTTTATTCAATCATAGCACTTGGGAGGTAGAGGCTGGTTTATCTCTGTGAGTTCAAGATCACCGTGGTCCTCATTGCCAGTTCCAGGACAGCCAGAGCTACACAGTAGACACAGTTTTGTCTTGTTTTTTAAGTGATCTTATCTTTTTTTTAAAAAAGACAAAAATGTTCAGGTTTTTAACAAAACAAGATATTCTCAAAATAAACTAAGAAAAAGAAAATTAAAGAAGAACGAAATTTATCCCTATTTTTACTTATGATGAAAGACCGTATTTTAGACCTGAAAAACGTAAAAGCTTTACTTAACGTTCAGTTGATTCCCCGTGGATCTCTGTAAACTGACAGTTTGGTTCTCAGCTATGAAATAGTCACCTTTGGCGAGATCACAGCAACATTTCAGAGTTTGAAGAAATAAAATGAAATCTCAGAGGATTACCACATTCTTAGAAGCGCCCGCCGGATCTCGCTTCTATAGACTAGTCACGTTCTCCCTCTAAATATGAGGAAATTTGCCTGGTTCTAGCCACAGGAAGCTAAATAATTGTTTTCTGGGGTAAAGTTACTAAACTCATTGCCTTTATTACCCGTAAAGGGAGAAAACTGTTCACACGACTTTTCCACTTCAGATACTGAGTTTGTAATAAATTAACTTAGTGTTTATTAATTATATCCATTCAGATATCTTAAAATACATAGCAGGTGTGATAGATAACAGGTCAGGGTAAGCTCAGGGCTTAGAAGATAGCTGAGATAGCTTTGGGAGAAATTTCTGAGGTAACTCTTGTGACTAGAAGAGGATATTGTACCTGCTCAAGGAACACTCAAGAATTTTGACTTCTTCTTTCTTTCTTTATATATAAATATATATATATATATATACATATATATTATATTATGAATATATATGCTAGTATATATCTATTTTTTCCATATGAACCCTGCCTCATTTTCCTTTCTAAAGAACCCCATCTTTTCTTTTCTTTCCTCATTCCCTCCCACCTTAGTCAATGGAATTTCATACAGTGAAAAAAAAAAATGAAACTTGTCAGACTCTTGAAAGTGACTGAGCCTCATCTTCAGTGTATGAGAGGCTTAGTGATTGTTTGAAGTCACTGGGCAAATTATCACAGATCAAAATAGGCAGCTGTCAACATGCAATTCCAAGATTTTGCTCTCTGTGATCTTCAGTTCTAGGAATGTTTCTGAGCAGGTCCCATGGAGAGTCTATGTACTTTCTCGCTCACTCTTCTTTCCTTTCTACGCCCCTTGGGCCAGAGTCACTCTGGGCTTCATGGTGTCCTATTCCCTCTACCATCACAGCTGACATAAAAGTGTTTGCTCACAGTTTCTCCCTCGCTCTCCACTTGCACTGTCATGTGCTTTCTCTCTCCCTTCTATTTTGTCCATCCGCTTTTCTTTCCAAGTCTCATAACCTTTTTCAGAGATTATAATTTTTTCTAACATTGCATAGGCATCTGAGTGTTTCATTTTATCTTTAAATCCAGTGGTCTGTTTTGCTATAAAACATGTTTGTAGGTGTTTGGGAAAGCCAGTGCATCTGTCTTAGAACAGTCATTACTGCCTCCATGAAAAGTGGTGCCAACAATTTGGGTTTGGAGAAAGATAACACATTCAATAAAATCCATCATAGTTCTTATGGTTTTCTCTGTTAGAACTGCAATTAGTTCATCTTAGCATTCCCAGAGGAACTATTCTGCTTGTACATCAGAGGAAATCCAGCTTGCCAGGGTGGGCTTCATGGAGTTCTGAGTCATTCTTAGAGGAACAATGCCACTATTTAGAGACATGGAGGGCAACCCTGGAGGGCCAGATGCTACAAGTTAACAGAGCAAAGGAACTCACTGTGAAGTCAAACTCCACTTCATTCCACAGATGTTTCTACAGCATTATACCCAGGGTCCTTTGTAGTGTCTTCTCTCTCTGTTCCCTAAAGAGAGAAGCTGAGCAGGGTATGGTAGTGTGTGCCTGCAAGCCCAATACACAGGAGGCGGGGAGAAAAGACTCACAGAGGCCAACCTGGGATACAAAGCAAGTTCCTGGGTAACCTGGACTACACACTGAGAATCTGTCTCAAAGAAGTAATTTAATTTACCAGAATAAAATAGAGACACTGGCTATAGTTCTGAATTTTCCCATCACGTTTTGCTGGCGCCAGGCATGGTGAAGCTTAGTCACCATCACTCCTTTCTTTATTCAGGATCATTGCTGAATACCAGCTGTGTAGCAGCTCAGCACAAGGACCTAGGTCATGGTGGGAACTAAGAGGTGGGTGGGACTGCTGCTTCGGTGGGACTTCTCTCTGATGCGCTTTCCCCTCGTGTTCCTTCAGTTCCACCTTGTGGAATCCCTGCCTCAGTATGCCTGAGATGCTTGGACTCTATCTAGGACTTTCAGGATCAGAATTTCTGAAAGTGTTGTGGGAACACTGAACCTGAACCTTATATGATTCTTAAGTATATAAAAGTTAGAAACCCTGGTTTAATGTTCTGTGGTTATACTGCTATGCATGTGTAAATATTTGCCACTTACTCTGGATTATGGTTAAGAACAAAGGCTGGTTCCTCTTAGCCTCATCAGTTCACAATTTGGTGAAATAATGAACTTTAGTGAACATTTGATGTATGAATGTATATATGCTAGTTTTTTTTTCTTCTGATGGTGGCTATCATGTGAGATTTTTTACAGGCAGCTTTTTTAATGTTCTCCTAAGCATATTAATTTAGTCTCAGTTGTTTATTCTGATTTAAGACTTATCAATGACTAGCTTCATAAATACTTTTCTAAAGTAAAGGGTTTTTGAAAGGCACATTAAGCCATTAAGCATGGCATGTTAAACTCTTAAAAGTTTGACTTCCCTTCAATGGATTCAGAAAATAGTTCATTCATATAAAACTTGGAAAACATTTCCTCTTCAAAGATAGGAACCGAAAGCATGCTAATATTGCATGAGATCTCAAGCAAATCTTTTCAAACACAGAAAATCTGTCTTGACAAGCATTTATTTTCTGACTCATTATGAATGTAATTTAAAGAGATTTGATTTTGAAGTTGCTTTGCTTTTGTTGTGATTAAAGCATTCGATTTTGCCTGACTTACAGAATTAACTTCTGAATTTTCCTGCTGTTTTCTTATCCTTTATACCTCCACTCATGGGAGGAACAAAAATAAAATAGATTGTGCGAGAGATTTTACAGAAGTTGGAAATCTATGCAGCTAAGAGCAAGCAACTAAGAATTCTTAGACATCTTATATTTATCAAAGGTTAAGAATGCATTAAGAATGGGATTAAGGGGTTGGGGTTGTGGCCTAGAGGGTGAAGTACTTGCTGCTTGGGAGTGACGCTCAACTTCAGATCCACACCACCTGTGCAAACACTGTAGACATCAGTACACCCCCTAGTGTTTATTCTCCAGCCATCCTAGTCAATTTGATGTGCTCCCATGTTGAAACAGAAATCCTGTCTTAAAAGATGAGAGAGAGAGCAATCTAGGAAGATACTTGATGTCACCTTCTGCCCTTCATATGTGCGTGCACATGCATGAGCACCCTCCATCTCATGTGCACACAACTGTATAAGTATATACAGACTCCGCATGTATACACCCTAAATTAAATAAACTGATATGAGAGGAATGGATTTTATGGAATCTGAAGATTTCTCTGTACAGTTTCACCTGAGCCTTGCAGTGATCTTGACATGTGACATCTTGACATTCCACTAAGTCCTACAGTGATTATGGTGTATTTATAGAATTGGAACCAATCCCTGATGTATCTGTAGAGTCAGGAATCGTATTTGGTGACTGCCAGTCAAGTCACAGCAGAGGTGGCTATACTAGGATCTGCCTTTCTTCAATGACTTTATTAGAGTGAAGAATGTGTGTGTTTCTCATGGCTCAATGTTGGTCACTCATCAAGATCCAGCATGAGGTCACCTTAGGTACTCTCTAAGAAGCTTCTGGAAGTGCACAAATGCATCTGCTGAGAAAAGCCCGAGGCATCTGCAATCACTAGGAATGGAGGTCATGAAATGCAGTCAGCTCAGTGGGAAGACATAGTGAGACATAAAGGGAATTCTCCAAGGGACTCACAAAAATGCAGTAGGCAGCTCTGAGAACCCAGCTCACTCGGGGATAACAGCAATAGAGGAGGAATTTATCTTCTCCACGCTGTGTCTGGAAGGGTCAGAAATTATGGTTAACAACCTAAGTGAAAGAAGAGAAAAGACCTGGTAAAGGGAAAGCAGAGCACACTCTTTTCTCAACTATAGGCTTCTCACCTCCTCTAGTACAGGCAGGAGAAAAGGTGAACTATGAGTTAACTGCGGTGTTTTGTCTGTTTTTTTTTATTAAATTTTTTACATTAATTACATTTTATTCACTTTGTATCCCAGATGTAACCCCCTCTCTCATTCCCTCCCAAACCTACTCTCCCTCCCTCATCTCCTCCCATGCCCCTCCTCAAGTCCACTGATAAGAGAGGTCCTCTTACCCTTCCATCTGACCCTAGCTTATCAGGTCTCATCAGGACTGGCTGCAATGTCCTTCTCTGCTGACAAGGCTGCTCCTCCATTGGGTGGGGAATGGTGGTCAAAGAGCCAGCCACTGAGTTCATGTCAGAGACAGTCCCTTTCCCCCTTATTAGGAACCCACTCAGATACTGAGCTGCCGTGGGCTACATCTGAACAGGGGTTCTAGGCTATCTCCATGCATGGACCTTGGTTGGAGTATCAGCCTCAGAAAAGACCCCTGTGCCCAGATATTTTGGTTCCATTGTTCTCCTTGTGGAGTTCCTGTCCTCACCAGGTCTTACTAACTCCCCCTTCTTTTTCTCGGTTTTAATTGAGATAGAACCAAGTAAAATAATTGCTACTAGTTTTGCTTCCCCTTTGAACCTGCAAATACAGAGATTTAATGCAAAATCTAAGTTAAAATATGCTACCTTAAAAGTCATCTTAAAATTAAGAATTAGAAAAGCCCTGAGATATCTCTGTTCATCCAGAAGCACTTTACCACAAATAAGTTTTAAAGGGACAATAAACCATAGAAAGGAAGGCTGCATGGTGTTTATGCCTCTTGAGGTTTGTTTTCTATGGTGACTACAATTGCATTTAGCTCAATAAAGAGATTAGTGATACCTTTTTTCTGCAGTGACAGATTTCAAACAATGAAAGAGTCTCAAGACAGTAAACATTTTTCAAAAACACTCTTATTCCTTAAAGGACAAGGAGAAACAGAGGAAAGAAAGAAGACCAACAAAAAAATGCTTATGTGAATATTGTCAAGTGACAATTTGTATACAATTACGATTCAAAAATGATAGAAACATCACTTAATTTGGTTACAATTTCCTCCATGCTTCTGTGTGGCCCCATTAAGACTTTGCAAGCACAGTCAAGGGATTTTTGCCAACGAATCTTTTACCTAGGGCAGAGTAAAGGCTATAAAATTGCTTTTTCAAAAACCACCCATAAAAACAAACCTGAAATACTTGGAGCTTGCCATAAAAGATATGACATTATAAACATTATGGAGGTCTTATTGATCCTCAATACCTAAGCATAACATTGTTTTGAATAATAAATGGGAAGGATGTAAATACGTCAAATACAAGTGCCTTACTCTAAATAAAACCAGTAAATTGTGAAGCTTGATATAAAAGTGAAATATACTAATGGAAGAATGTCTGGATTGTTCCCATCAAGAGGGCAGCATGGTACTAAAGTAGGCAAAATGAAAGAGAAATATTAATTAAATTTTAGGGATATTATTTATCTTTCTTTTTACCGCACATTCATGGCCATTTTCCTAGAAGCCTTACATGTGGCACCTGATTCATCGTTTTATGAAATGAAGCCCGGGTGAGCTCTGTAGCCGTTGCTGTGGCCATCAGTAGAGTTTGCAAGTGTGGTATCCAGCACCCTGGCTTGTCTCCTGGTCTCCATTGTTTCCTATCTCTTTCCAACATATACCTGAGCCATCACTTCAAAATAAGATTCAGATCATTTCCTTCCATAAAAGTCTACTTGGTTTGTCCTTTCAATAATGTACAAGCTCTCCAGGGCGCTTAAAGGCAGCTGAGAACCTGGCCACGGTCGTTCCCGGCACATCTTGCCTCCCCGAGTGAAGCGTGCTTCACTCACTCCCCAGAGTCCTCAGTCCTGCCCTGCCTTGTATATGGTGTTCCAGACTCTTAACACTCCCTCTGTCTGCAATGTCCTGCCCCAACCCAGCCCTTCACGCTAGGTGGACTTCTTAGATACCTTCAGAGGTCACTCTTGTGTAATTTCCTGGGATGATCTCACCAGGAGTTACCCCCCCTTGCCCCCGTTCCTGTTTCATGGTGTTCTCCTGCACTCACCCATTGTCCTCGTTCCTCTGTAGCATTTCTATTTGTTTTATGGGTCTGTGTCTCCTGGCTGTCTGAGAATTCTTTGATGACACAATTGTGGCTTTGTTCTTTTATTTCTGTGATACCATTTAGAGTTTTACATATATAAAAGCAGGTCACTTGTGTTTTGTTTTGGTTTGGTTTCCTTCTTTTAAATTAAATTTTAATTTTTTACAATAACTACATTTTATTGACTTTGTATCTCAGCTGTAGCCCCCTCCCTTACTCCCTCCTAATCCCCCTCCTCCCAAGCTCCTCCCATGTCCTTCTCCAAGTGCACTGATAGGAGAAGTCCACCTCCCCTTTCATCTGACCCTAGCTTATCAGGTCTCATCAGGACTGGCTGCAATGTCCTCCTCTGTGGCCTGCCAAGGCTACTCCACCCTCAGGGGAGGGGGAGGTCAAAGAGCCAGCCACTGAGTTCATGTCAGAGACAATCCCTCTTCCCCTTAGTAGGGCACCCACTTGGATAATTTAATTTCTGAGTAATATTCCATTGTGTAAATGTACCACAATTTCTGAATCCATTCCTCAGTTGAGGGACTTCTGTGTTGTTTCCAGGTTCTGGCTATTACGAATAAAGGTGCTACAAACATGGCTAAACAAATGTCCTTATTATGTACTTGAGCATATTTTGGATATATGCCTAGGATTGGTATAGCTGGATATTGAGGAAACACTATTCCTAATTGTCTGAGATAGCGCCAGATTGATTTCCAAAGTGGTTGAACCAGTTTACATTCCCACCAGCAGTGGAGGAGGGGTCCTCTTTCTCCACAACCTCTCCAGCATGTTATCACTTGAGTTTTTGATATTAGCCATTCTGATGGGTGTAAAGTGAAATCTCAGGGTTGTTTTGATTTGCATCTCCTTGATGGGTAAGGATGTTGAGCACTTCTTTAAGTGTTTTTCTGCCATTCTATATTCCTCTACAGAGAATTCTCTGTTTAGCTCCCTGCTACAGGGAATTTTAATTGGATTACTTGATTTGTTGTTTTTTAACTTCTTTAGTTCTTTATATGTTCTGGATATTAGCTCTCTGTCAGATGTTGGGTTGTTGAAGATCCTTTCCCAGTCTGTAGGCCGTCGTTTTGTTCTGACAACAGTGTCTTCAGAAGCCCTCCTGTATACAAAAAAAAAAAAAAAGGGCTGAGAAAGAAATTAGGGAAACAACACCCTTCACAATAGCCACAAATAACATAAAGTACCTTGGTGTGACTTCCAAGCAAGTGAAAAGACCTGTTTGAAACAAACTTTAAGTCTCTGAAGAAAGAAATTGAAGATATCAGAAGATGGAAAGATCTCCCATGCTCATGGATTGGTAGGATTAACATTGTGAAAATGGCCATCCTGCCAAAAGCAATCTACAGATTCAATGTAATTCCCATCAAAATATCAACACAATTCCAACTTCATATGGAAAAACAAAAAAAAACTCCAAATTTCCAAAACTATCCTGTACAACAACGATCATCTGGAGATATCTTTATCCCTGATCTCAAGCTATACTACAGAGCAATAGTAATAAAAACTGCATGGTATTAGCATAGAAACAGAGTTGTGGGTTAATGAAACCAAATAGAAGACCCATAAATAAACCCATAAACCTATGGATATTTGATTTTTGTCAAAGAAGCCAAAACCATTCAATGAAAATGGAGAGCATCTTCAGCAAGTGGTACTGGTCCAGTTGGATGTCTACATGCAGAAAAATGCAAATAGATCCTGCACAAAACTATCACCATGCACAAAACTAAAGTTCACATGGATCAAAAACCTCAACATAAAACCAGACACACACACTAAATCGGTTAGAAGAAAAAACGGGGAAGAGCCTAGAACTCTTTAGCACAGGAGACAACTTCCTGAACAGAATACCAACAGCAGAGGCTCGAAGATCAACAATCAATAAATGGGACTTCACGAAATTTTTTTGTTTCTTAATTAGAATCCTGGTAGTTTCTCCCATAGTAAAAAGCAAACAAAGAAAAACAAAATGTAGTATCTATTTTATTTCTGATTTATGAATTGAGACTGAATCCGGAGCTAGAAGACACTTGTATGAGACACCCTGGTGGGTTTACAGTGTTTGAGTCTTGCTTAGCAGGCATTCCTTCACTCATATGGTCCCATTTGTCATGACTGTGATTTGTCCCATGGACTTTGCCCCTTGACCACAAACATAGTACTTGCTGACATCATTCTGGTCTACAGTTTCCAGCCTGAACTGACTTCATTGCGGTCTCCTTCATCAAACAACAAGCTACAAGATGTCCCTTTTCTAGTATCTCTGTCTTTATCAGTCAACTAATGTTTCTAAGGCCTAATTTTCTTAGAAAATAAGTACCTGTCTTCGAATCAGTCTTATTGATGTCCTTGCTCATAATGACAAAAGCTTAAGCCTGGCTTTAGCAAGCAGTTCCTGAAAGGTTTGTGCTGACAAGTAGCTCCAGCTGTAGCCTGTGTGAACATTGCATCTGTGCCTGACTTAATTCAGCAAGACACAAGTCACAGGGCAGGGCATCAGAAGTATCACTTGATCAGCCAACAAAGCTTCAACTCCTGTTCAAGCAGTTGTGCATCTCACTGAAGCATGGAAAACCTTATACATAGGACCTTTATTATTTTTTTTTACAGCTTATTCACTTTGTATACCAGCTGTAGCCCCCTCTCTTGTTCCCTCCCAAGCCCACCCTCCCTCCCTCATCTCCTTCCATGCCCCTCCCTCAGTCCACTGATAGGGAAGGTCCTCCTCCCCTTCCATCTGACTCTAGCTTATCAGATCTTCAGAACTGGATGCATTATCCTCCTCTGTGTCCAGGCAAGGCTGCTCCCCCCTCAGGGGGGAGGCGATCAAAGAGCCAGCCACTGAGTTCATGTCAGAGACAGTCCCTGTTCTCCTTACTAGGGAACCAACTTGGATACTGAGCTGCCATGGGCTACATCTGTGCAGGGGTTCTAGGTTATCTCCATGAATGGTCCTTGGTTGGAGTATCAGTCTCAGAAAAGACCCTTGTGCCCAGAATTTTTGGTTCTGTTGCTCTCCTTGTGGAGCTTCTGTCTTGTCTTCTCCAGGTCTTTTGATCTCCCCTCTTCTTTCCTAAGATTCCCTTCACTCTGCCCAAAGTTTGGCTATGAGTCTCAGCTTCTGCTTTGATACCCTGCTGGATAGAGTCTTTAAAAGGCCCTCTGTGGTACATAGGACTTAAAAAAAAAAAGAAAGAAAAAATAAAAGAAAAAAGAAAGAAAGAAAGAAAGAAAGAGAGAGAGAGAGAGAGAGAGAGAGAGAGAGAAAGAAGGAGAGAGAGAAAAAGAGAAAGAGAGACAGAAAAGAAAAAATCCTGGCCAGGCACAGTGGCACATGCCTGTAATCCCAGCACTTGGGAGGCAGAAGCAGGCAGATCTCTGTGAATTTGACTCCAACCTGATCTGTAGAAAGTGAGCCCAGAACATCCAAGGCTACACAGAAAAACCTTATCTTGAAAAACCAAAAATTAAAGAAAAAAACAAACAAACAAACAAAGAGAAAATCTTGTTAAATTTTATTGTCTTGACATTCTTAATAACCACTTTTAAAATGTTTGTCCTTCCTCAATTTTCTTATTTTGGAAACAAAGAATCTTATATGAGACTACATTTCATGACAGAATAATCAGAATCACTCTTCTTTCTGTTGCTTTAATGGTGCCCTTTCATTCACTTGTCTCTTCACCTCTATCTCCAAAAGGAATGAAACCATTTGGACAGCTCATTGGTTCTAAGTCAATAGGTATTTCTGAAGCATCTAGCTGATCAAATATTACATTAGGTGTCATGAGCACTAAAGAAAAAACAATTTTAAAGTGTGTATCTGCTCTAAAGCAAATAAGCAAAACAAACTCTCAACTTAGCAATAAGGAAAAGCGTTTGTTTGTCAAGCTGCATGTTTAAAGCTGCCACACACATTGAACAAGGTGAGAATGTTGATGTTAAAAAGCAGAAACTATTGTTATGTAGCAATGTTTTCCAGATTGTGCTTTATAGCCTATGAAGTGTATCCCTCATGACATTATTCCAGTAAGTAAAAATCAAAATACATTATCACATCTTTCGTCCAATCTGTGATTAACCACAAACATTTTCATATCAAAACAACCTGCCTGTGCATCTGAGGAGCACAACTGAGCACAGAATTGAGAGAAAAGTCTCTCTCTCTCACGCTCACTCTCCTTCTCTCAATCTTTTTCTTGTAGCAAAGTGCCTGTTCAAGGAAGCCTTTCATTTTTTTTATAATTTAAACTTTTTGTATGCATAAAAGAGAGAAATGGAGACAGCGGGATCTTGTTGTAAAGACACATATTTAACTTTGTACTTTGTGTTTTCCAAGTTTATTTTTGACCGTGGAAATTATTTTAAATCTTACCTATTGACATAAACTGAGGTTCGAGAGCATCTTGTTAAAAAATGTAAGAGGATGTTAACTTTGAAGGATCTACCTGAGAAAGGGCTGTTCATTTTGTATTTTACTATTATAGCAAATGCCACATGGAAAAAGCGTATATGGCTTTAGACTGTTTTGTTGTTTTGTTTTACATGCTTGTTTGTTTCAAGGTTTTTTTCTTTTTTACTTAATTAATCTATTTTTATTGATTACAGTTTATTCACTTTGTATCCCAACTATAGCCCCTCCCTCATGCCCTACCCTCCCGCCCTCATCTCCTCCCATGCCCCTCCCTCAGTCTACTGATAGAGGAAGTCCTCCTCCCCTTCCATCTAACCCTAGCCTGTCAGGTCTCATCAGGACTGGCTGCATTGTCTTCTTCTGTGGCCTGGTAATGCTGCTCCTCCATTAGGGGGAGGTGATCAAAGAACCAGCCACTGAGTTCATGTTAGAGGCAGTTCCTGTTCCCATTACTAGGGAACCCAATTGGACACTGAGCTGCCATGGGCTACATCTGTGCAGGGGTTCTAGATTATCTCTATGCATGGTCCTTGTTTGGAGTATCAGTCTCAGAAAAGACCCTTTGCTCAGATTTTGGTTCTGTTGCTCTCTTTCTGGAGCTCCTGTCCCCTCCAGGTCTTTCTGTCTGCTCCTTCTTTCATAAGATTCCCAAAGTTTGGCTATGAGTCTCAGCATCTGCTTTGATACTTGCTGGGTAGAGTCTTTCAGAGGCCCTCTGTAGAAGGCTCCTGTCCAGTTCCTTGTTTTCTCCCACTTCCAATGTCCATCCTGTTTGCCCCTCTGAGTGAAGTATTTTTTTGTTTTGTTTTGTTTTTCTTGTTGTTGTGTGTTTGTTTGGTTTTGAGGACAGTGGGTAACATAGATCAGTCTGGCCTTGAACTCAATGTATAGCTGAGAGTGACCTTGAACTACTTCTTGTGCCACTTGAGTGTTGAGATTACAGCTCTGAACTGCCGTCAAGCTTCTGTCTTAGGCTGTCATTTCATATCTAGGCCTTTTTTGTATGCTTAATCAAGAGGGCCAGACATATCTCCCCAGTGTTAACCCTGCCTCTTCCAATTATCTCTGAGGAAGGCTATCCCTGTGACTGTTTATCAGCCCTCTGTGATTCCTGAGTCCATTATTATTGCATTCATCTACTCTTGCTGCTAACACATGCTCTTGCCTTTCTCCTCTAAAGAATGTCCACACTGAACCCACTTGTTTCCTTCAGCTATTAGTCGTCTTTGCTTACTTTTCCCCGCAACTTAGCAAAAATACCTGGACTATTCCCATGTGGATTTTTTATCATAATTCCCTACTTACATTTTACTCTTAAATTTCTGTACGTTCTAATACAGGTTGACAACTTCAGGTTAAGTAGCAATCCCCAGTCATTTATTCCTATGTTCAACTCCCCAAAGAGTTTAGATTCCTTTTATTAACCACCCAACTTATGCTCAAGAATCAAGACCATTTTATTCCTTTCCGTAGTATTTTCTAATTCGCTTTCTATTCTTTATCTGGCTAGATGCCCTTTTGTCCATGAGGTTTTTCATTAGAAAGTGTGGATATGAGTGCTTCTTTTTCCTCTTGCCCCCCCCCCCCACCGCAAGACCTGTCTCCACTGCTTGGCTCATTTTCTATCTTTAATTTGTATATTTACTTACTAAATGTGCAGTTTCATATATATCTTGCTTACATTTGTTTCATCTGTCCTAAATTAGAAGCTAGTCTTGATCTTAAATCATCTATATTGGCTCTCCCCAGCACTCAGCACAGCAGTGTGTGTGTGTGTGTGTGTGTGTGTGCGTGTGTGTATTATTATTTGACTAGTGGCAAAAATAAACAAATGGTCGCCTTTCCGTGAAGACCCACAATAGTCTTTATCCCATCTAGTTTCTAAGGAAATATACATCCAGCATCATCCATCAATTAACACTAAAAGTCACCCCAAGATCTGAGTTTCTCCAGCCTTCCCTTCTCATTTCTCACACTCTGTGCATCACTCTTTCTCTGCTTTTTTGTTACTTCTTTGCTATCTCAGTTTCCCAGTTGCTTCTGTGCACCGTTACAGTCATCTATTAGGAATGTATGCAGGTCAACTGAGAGCAAAACGAAATGGCAGGAAGGGATAACGGAACATGAGAAGCTATTACAGAGTCCATGCACTTCATCACGCCAGCCCTTGGGAATTTCAGTGCGCGTATGAAGCTAAGACATGCACACAGCACAGCTGAGAAGAGTGTGGTGCAGACACGTTTGCCCCCGAGTTCTCAGGAGGGGAAGGTCAATAGTAGTGTGACAAACCATGATGACAAGTAAGTGAGAGATGTTTTGCAAGAAAGGTAGAGTTGAATCTTACAGAGTAAACGGAGGGACAAAGGGGAAAGGAGGAGAGACAGAGAGATATAGAAACAGAGAGTGGCTGTATGTATGGTATTAATTCTGAGGAGGACTGAAGATGACATTAATAAAGAAAGCCAGACTATGACTACTGATAGTCAGGATAGAAAAAGTTGATTTTATTTATTTATTTTAAATTTTTTTCCTTTTGTTCTTTCAAGACAGTGTTTCTCTGTATAACCTTGGCTGTCCTGGAACTCACTCTGTAGACCAGGCTAGTGTTGAATCCATAGAGATCCACCTGTCTCTGCCACAGAGTGCTGGAATAAAGGGAGTACCTTTATTCCACTGCCACTGACTGGTTAACTTTTTTTTTAAAGGAACCTGGTATTTCAATGAGTGACATTTATTATTGTTTTAGCGATGGAGAACAATTGGAGGTATTGATGGGGAATTGATATGGTGGCTGCATTGTTTCAGTTAACATCCCAGTGGTACTATACAGCAGAACATGAGAGTGGGCAAGCTGAGAACAATCATTGTTTTGATTGAGGGTAAAGGCCATGATGTCTGGCCTGGGCTTAGGTAGGAATGAAGGAGTACAGACAACGAACCAGGTCTAGTTCCCAAGGATAGACTGTTGGGGGTGGGGCCACATGGTATTGATTATTATAGAAGCACTTCCAGCAAAAAGCAAGGAAGGAGGGAAAGCAAAACAGAAGAGTGAAGTCCAGACCTCAGCCTCATCAGAAAGGGACATACATCTTGAGTCCACGCACCAGTCAGCTGTTCTCTGCCAAAGAGAGGGTAATGGGCTAGGAGAAAAAAGTTCCTGTGGGTTCTTGCTCTTTAAACTTTCAAAGCAAAATGGTTTACGACCTTAAAGACAGCTTCAAACAGCCTCAGGTAGGGCAGTTAGAAGTCAGGCACACAGAAAAGGCAAGGAAACTTGCTACTCTAAGTTCATTTGTATTTAAACATTTACAAAGAATAAACTTTCAGAAGTGATACATGTTAGAAGATAAATGATAGATGTTAAGTATATGATTATTATAGATATATGGATAGATGATAGGTAAATAGATAGATGATAGATATAGATAGATGACTGATGGATGATAGATGAATGATAGATAGATAGACAGACAGACAGACAGACAGATAGATAGATAGATAAGAGTGAAATATAAAGCACTTATCTCTGACGCGTCAAGGGTATTAACTTTCTATTGCTGTGATAAAACACCCCATCCAAGGCAACTTATAGAAGGAAGTATTTCTTTGGCTTGAGATTCCAGGGGACTAAGAGCCCAAATATGACAGCAAGCAACAACTTGCAACTGGAGCAGAAACGGAACCACAAGTGTGAAGCAGAGAGAATGAACCAGAAATGCTGTGCGACTTTCACTCTCAAAGCCCACCCCAGTGACACATTTCTTCCAGCAAGACCACAACCCCTAAATTCTCCCCAAAGAGTCCCTCCAACTTGGGACTAAGTATTCAAACATCTTAGCCCATGGGAGACATTCTCATTCAGAGCACCACACCAAGATTTTGAGTTTTGAGTTTTTAATGTGAGGGTAATTCGTTCAGATAATCCAACATTCACAGCAGGTTTTTCTGAGGCATGTAAGCTGTGTTGTAAAAGTAAAGCACTAACCCTTACTGGAATCCAGCAGCTTTGAATGGTTGGCATGATTTCTGTCCCTTTCATGTGAGCTCTTTGTTAAGCACAGTTGAGATAAATACTTTATTCTGGGAGAGTTGACAACTCTTGACAAAAATCTGACTGAAATCAATAAATGGGAACAAAGTACATCCATTCATAGCAAGTTGTAGGACTGTTGGGTGGGGCTGAAATATGAGGACCCATTGGGGAGTCATAGACACAACTTTAGAGGGACACCAACACACAAGCCAAGGCTCTTATGTGTAGAAACATCCAGCACTGCAGAACCACACATGGAGAAGATAATTGGCCATTAACTAGAGTGGGAAGTTAGCCAGGTGACATAGGGAAGGTGAAAGGAAGTTAGATGAGTTAGATCTTTTGCAAGTAAATGATTACAGTAGTTGTACCATGGGATCTAGCTTTACTATATTAGAATGCTAAAGATATTGGCAGTTGTGAGGTCTTGATGTGGTGAAATGACTGATAACTTGGCTGGAATAGACAAATGAGCTGGCGTGGATGGCCAGAGGGGAGAACATTTGGAACTGAAACAGAAGCTATTGGTCTTGCAGATGATAGGCTCAAAGGTAGGTCCCTGAGAAGAAGTGTCATTCATGAGGGAGTCTCAAAGTTTAGGAAACCGAAGGTGTGAAAGGAAAGGATACACAGCACCATTTAAGAATGACAAGAGTGAGAGTGAAATTTTTCATATTCTCAAACTCCTGTTTCATTAACTAAAAATGTGAAAATTAAAGTGAAACAAACTCACTGAGATGTCTTAAATTCATGAGCAATTGGCTTCTATGGAAGTGCTTAGGAAACTTGGTACTTAGGATTAGGCGTAATGAGTATCTTAGTAGAAAACACATTTTATTTTCATTGCATGTTTATAATGGCAAAAGCACAAAATATTTATGGTTTCCTCTTCGTGAGGAATATCTGTATATTGACAGTACAATAGCTGTACTGTCATTAGATAAAATAATTTTAAACCTAAAAATGGGTAATAAAAACATCTATCACATTTAACTGTAAGTCAAGGAAATAACCTGAATTGGAGCCATGGGTTTGGCCTCATCATTTTTAATATTTCATTCCATATGGAATAAACTGTCAATTAAATAACCCATGATCTTTGGATATATAGTAAAGGAATTGGATGAAAATGCATTCATGGACAAACCAGGTTATCCTAGACTAGAATAAGCAGAATTCACGTTCATTCAGCTTATAATATACACCTCATCTCATGATTACATAGATTCCCCAATTCTTTTTTTTAACCTCATAATTGACAAAACTATAAGGGAGAATTAATATATTCTATTTCTTTTCAAAATATTCTGTTTATTTGTTTGCCTATTTACACTGGTGCAGCTCGGTGCCTCCATTCAATTCTAAAAGCTACCAGCACATGGTACCTAAAGAATGGGGGAATTCTAGGAGGGAAATGGCTTTGACATTCTGAGATATTTCATCTGCTTCACTGTGGAGCATGCGTTTGATTTTTGTTGTAGCCTTTGCTTTTCCTTTCCTGGCTGTGATTGAACCCTGGGCCTGGTACATAAGGAAGAAGTCCTTCACCACTGAACTATTTCTCAGTCAGGAAATAGTTCCTAAGACTCTGTTTCCTCCTTTATTAAATGTGATAATTTGTTATAACATGAATCAGTCATACAAGAAAATAAAACAAAAGAATGTTAAAAGGTAGCAGAGTGTGTGCTCTCTGAACCAACTGGAATCATTCCATGAAAATTTTTGACTACAGAGAAAGCAACAGGAGTTGTATTGTTTTTCTTTGGACTGTTCTTATTCACAGATTGGCCATGATTGTTGCTCCCAGGGTAGAAGGCTTTATGTGGTGATCAATTCTGATGCTTAACTGAAAAGGCAAAAAGATATTCTACTGGTCCTACGTGTTTAAACCCAAGAAAAACGAGCAGGGAATTTTAGCAAATGCATGACTCAACAGTGGCTTGGTGTTTCAGGTTGGAATTGTACAGTATGGAGAAAATGTAACCCATGAGTTCAACCTCAATGACTATTCATCGACAGAAGCAGTTCTTGCTGTGGCCAACAAAATAGGCCGGAGACGTGGTCTGCAGACGATGACAGCCCTTGGAATAGACACAGCCAGGTATGGGTTAAAACTCGCATTGCTTAGACTTCTGGCATTCCCAGAAGACAGTCCCACAGCAGACTTCCGGCTCTCAAAATCTCTCTGTCTCCGATTCTGTAACGACTCCTGAGCCTTAGGTGCAGAGTTGTTTTGTAGATGTTACACACACGTGTGTGTGCATGTAACAACAATTAACAAAAAAGAGCTCATGCCCATCCATGAGAGTAAGGAAGGGTTATATGGGAGGATATATGGGAGGAGGGAGGGAAGGGAAAGAAGAAATGAAACTACCTTAAAATCTCGAAAATAAGTGAAAAACAATCTGTAAAAGTAAAATAAGAGTAATAGTAAAATAAGAAGTAAAAGTAAAAAGCAATACAAAAAGCGACGCAGTGCATCAGCTAGGTATTTTTGCCTTTTGGAATGTGACTTATTCTTTATAAGCTATTGACATTTTTTGAGACAGTGTGTTTTTCCTTGTGTATAACTCATCTAGTAGGAGAGTCTGGCTGACCAGGGAGAAGGGATCTTTCCTCTGCTCCTTAGCACTGGGATTACAAATTTATGCCACCACACAGCCCAGCTCTCCTTTTAAAATGGGTTCTAGAGAGTGAGGTTGATCCTCTGTGTATAAGCACTTTGGTGACTTCTCTCTTCCCCTGGCTCCCATATAAATTTTGTTTTGCTTTTGAGATAGGGTTTCTTTGTGTAGTCATGGCTGTCCTGGAACTTACTCTGTAAACCAGGCTGGCCTCAAACTCAGAGATCTGCCTGTCTTTGCCTCCCAAATGTTGGAATTAAAGGCATGTGACACTACTGCCTGGGTCATATAAGGATTTTTAAGAAGCCAAATTAAATATTGCCTTCTTTAAAAATATTTTTTAAAGGAAATGTTTCCATCATCTGTGGTGCTTTGCTCACTTCCTTCCTTTACTAAATTTTCTCAGCCTTTCATTTTATTGCTCTATGGTTAAATTTGTTCTATGAGAACCTACAGACTCTTTTTTTTTTAACAAGTGCAGAACATTGTATTTCCTGTATTCTCCAGGCTTATTCAGTTCTTAACTCCAGCTCTTCCTTCTGTCCTTATTATCAAACCCAGCACACTTCTAAGCAAACCCTAACTCACAAGAAGGGCTTTGATTCATGTTAACAATCTTTCTGTTAAGTAGCTTCATCCTCTGGACTCTTAGCTAATTTTGGAAATGTAATTTACAATGGTCACACTCCATCTGCCTGTGAGAGTTGATACCAGAAGGAAGGTAATGATAATCATTAATGCCAGAAAAGCACATGGTTTGAATCTTATGGGAACACACACACACACACACTCCACAAACAGGTGGAGCAATTGTGCATTTTTCTGCTTAGAGGATTGCAGATTTGCACACACAGGAATCACATATGTGTAGGTACTCTGAAAGTGCTCTTAATAATGAACTGTATGTGAACACACATTCAAAGTAAGTAAGAGCATGCTTTGAAAGCTCTGCTCTGAGTCTCCTCAGAGACTCATACTCCAACCAAGAACCATGCATGAAGATAACCTAGAACCCCTGCGTAGCCCATGGCTACATGTAGCCCAGTGTCCAAGTGGGTTACATAGTAATGGAAAGAGGGACTGCCTCTGACATAATCTGATTGGCCTGCTCTTTGATCACCTCCCCCTGAGGGAGGAGCAGCCTTACCAGGCCATAGTAGAGGACAATGCAGCCACTCCTGATGAGATCTGATAGACTAAGATCAGAAGGAAGAAGAGGAGGACCTCCCCTATCAGTGGACTTGGGGAGGGGCATGCATGAAGAAGGCAGAGGGAATGTGGGACTGGGAGGGGAGGAGGGTGGGGCTTATGGGGGATACAAAGTGAATAAAGTGTAATTAATAAAAAGAAAAAGTAAAAAAAAAATTTAGAAGATAGCTAAATTTTAAAAAAAAAAAAAGATAGCTCTGAGCCTGTAAAGAGTTGCACATTTTCCAAAGAATGAATATTTATCTTGGTAACTAATGGAAGAATCTTTGTAGCTGCTCCCACTCCTATAGAAATGCCACTTGAAATACCATGGCCTTGTATGGAATTTGCCCAAGTTATTCACATAATCTATCTGAGTTTGGGGTTGTGTGAAGAGTCTATAATGATACTGTAGCATTGTTTGTCTCACACATTAATTTTTCACATGTAAGCTCAGTTTTGATTGTGTTTTATTCCTCTTAGGAGGAGCCAGTTATAAAAAAAATATTTTGAATGTTTTGGAGTCTGTTTATCTCCATTTTCAGTGAATTCATTCACTTCAGTTCATAATCGTTTTGGATGTTCCCTTCTTTTTCATTCCTGTAACTAGGCTTGCATTTAATTACTCATAAATCCTGAGTTCTCCTGTCCCAAAGTAAGTGGCCTTCCTGGGATACTTAAAAATTTAAAGGCCCATGGAGGATGATGCTTCATTTTAAGAAAGGACATTAGATGCTGGTGTTTCAGACAAGCTAACTCCTTAAGGGACATACTTGAGCTGAAAAGGGTGGACTCTACATTCTGTCCCTGGCTGTTCTTCTGTTATATAACGTCAGCTCCAATTTCAGAGGAACCAGAATCTCTCTAAGAAAGAACGTCTAATCATTTCCTTCAGCTGATATTCATTAACTTCAGCTAGGACCTTGATCTTTCAGAGATTTAGAAAGTCTGGGTTATCCACTAAGGAATTAGAATTGCAAAATTGCAATTCTCATATGATATTCCTGTTCAAACTTCTTTTAAAACTTAGCCTTTTCCGGGCAGCAGTGGTGCAGGCTTTTAATCCCAGCACCCTGAAGGTGGGGCAGGTGGGTCTCTATGAGTTCCAGGATAGCCAGGTCTACATAGAGAAATCCTGTCTCACACACACACACACACACACACACACACACACACACAAAAAAAAAAAAAAAAAAAACAGAAAAACAAACAGCCTTTGGCATCTGTCCCCACCTTTGTTTAAGCATTTTTTTAAAAATCAGAAAATGTATTTGTGTTGCAGGCACATGCTAAAGAAAAGTTATTCATATAGATCTTAAATATGGGGAACATTGCAACTGGGTATTTGCATTTCAGTGACATTTGGTACAGATTTTAATACAAGGACAAGTAGAGATTTAATGAAGGACAGAGTGGGTTGGTCGTTTGATGAGAACTTACTTAGAGAGTAAGTGGGTGATTATGGTAGGCTGACGTGACCTGGTTCTTGCTTAAGGTAAGTGAATAATAGAAAACCGTTCCTCCTTCTTTCGTCACGCAATCCAGGTTTCGCTTCTGACAGTGGACCTGAGGACTGTTCCCACACTGACACCAGTCACACGTTCTTGTCCAGGGTTTTGTATGGGCGCCTATGGCAAGTGGTAAAATGGCTAGTCCTGTGGAACTGTTGCAGAGGAGATCGTGGTATCTCCCACTTCTGACAGCAGAGTCCTTCTGTGGACATCTCAGAATGGGGCGGGGAGCAACAGGCTATGCAGAGTTGCTGTATTTTGGTTGGGTTTTTCATCTTGCCTTCCTTTGGGAGAGTTTGATCAGCCTGGTTTTGATCTGTGTTCCCTTCAGGAAAGAAGCATTCACTGAAGCTCGGGGTGCCAGGAGGGGAGTTAAGAAAGTCATGGTTATTGTGACTGATGGAGAATCACATGACAACTACCGGCTGAAACAGGTCATCCAGGACTGTGAGGATGAAAACATCCAGCGATTTTCCATAGCCGTAAGTACTATGCTGGCAAGGGTTTGTAAATTCATGAGACAGACATCATCTACTAGGCAACAAACGGCAAAAACTTCTTAGTAATGCTTCCTGAAACTTGGCACGCCCAGCATCATCAGACATCTCTTCTGATCACCCACTAACCAGCCAATCGCAGTCTTCCTGTTGCTCTTTCTTTTTACTTATGCTGTCCCAGGTTTTCACATTTCCCAGGTGTGAGAAAGAGGAGGAAGCGGAAGTCTGGGTACCGGAAAGGGCAGCAGACACTGTGTGTCAGGGCCTGAGACACCTTAGTACAGATTCTTTGCTCCGTATTGTCTCTGGGAACAAAGAAGCATGTTCTCAATACTCTGAGCTTCAGTCTCTTCCCCTATCAGAGGATTACGGTATTTCTGTCGGTCTGTCTATATGTCTCTCTCACCACATGAAGAAGCACTGAAAGCAGTGGCTAGTGAGGCACACGATAAACATTGTCCTGCTCTCTGATCTCTTCAAGGAGCTCCCAACCATGAGCTAATAAGAGCCTAGTGTGAAGGAGATAAAAGGCATCTGGGTTTCCTCCTTGCTCCGAAACAGTCAGAGAATTCCCCACGGCCTATGTCTGGCCCTTCCTTTCAGCCACCACTTCCTAGCCCTGCCTGTGCCTTCAGTCTAGGGGCAGGCTTCCCTTTCATCTGAAATCGATTGTTCTTTCATTCACTAAAGTTGACTTAAAGAATTGCTTTTTTTTTTTTTCAAGCCAGGAGAAAAGATTCTGAACCCTAAGAGCTCTTTACAAACAATAATCGTATCTTAACTGTGTTTTCAGCATCCAATCAGTGCATTTACCTCCTTCTTTCAAAGACATGAATGATGTGAAAAGTGCAAGGTAGAGTTCATACACAGAAAAAGTTCCAGGACGTGATTCACAGCTACCCAGGGGCAAGGCACTCATTTTATAAATGATTTGGTCATAAAGTGATAATATCCTCCTGCAGCATTTTCTTCTTTTATTTGAGTATAAGATATAAATAAAAACAAGCATCCAATTGCTGCTATAATTCTCCTTATTGCTAAAAAAAAATCCACTTGCCAATTTTTACCAAATTTCTTTATTACTAACCCTTCTGCTGCTACAGTGTAACTATTTTGACTTTGTGATTGAGGACAGTTTCAGATGGTCTAGCTTTCACTCAAGAAAATGTCCAAATAATGAGCGACATTTACTCTGTGGCTGGTGTCTTTCTTCCGTGTATAGAGCTAGGGCTTGCTCACTGGTTCCAGACACCTGAGTAGCAGAGATGATCTCATTTTCTCTGCTTCCCCCAGAGGAATAGTTGGCATTCTAGGTATCGATGGATGCAGGCCATGAGCAGTATGAGCCTCCATCAGAATTAACAGGATTGGTGCTGAGGATGTAGTTCAGCTGTTGATTTGCTCACCTCCCTCATGGGAGCAGACACACACACACACACAAACACACACTCAACCTGCAATGTCAGCACACAACTCTTATTGTATCCTGGGTTTTGTATTACTTCCAGCAACACAGTCAGTTTTTCCTTGTCTTAAATTGCCTTGCTTGTTTGGAATCTGATAGCCACACATTACCTCTAACCTTGTCAAAAGGAGGTTTCAAAATTCCATTCATCTTCATGGAGCACCATATATTCACGTGTCTTTCACTTAATCAGTGATTGCCGAACTGCTCTTGAAAGCTGTATAGACAAAAAAAAAAAAAAAAAAAAAAAAAAAAAAAAAAAAAAAGGACATTTCCTTTAACAACAAATATTCGATATTTTTCCTATTTTGTGTCTCTTTTCCCTACTGCATCATGTTTATTTCTAAAGATCCTGGGGCCAAAACTAGAAAACAAGACACTAGTGTCACTTCCTCTCATTTGTGCATTTAGTAGAAAGACTTCCGGAATCTCACAGGGTCCACTCATGCTGCATGCTGTCACACAAATAGAAACTGTGCCTCAGTTATTGCCCTAGCTAGTCCTCTATCTCAGCTGCTGTCTGGAATATTCCTCTATCTAAGCTACTGTCTAGACTATCTTTTCTGTCTCAGTTGTTGTCTGAAGTATGCTTCTATCTCAGTTATTGTCTGGACTATTCTTTTTCTTGTATTTTTTTTTAGTAATTTTATATTTTTTATTATTTAAAACATTTTTAAATTCTTATTTATTATTTATTACAGTTTATTCACTTTGTATCCCAACTGTGGCCCCACCCTTGTCTCCTCCCAATCCTCCCCCTTCCTTCTTCTCCCTCTTGCCCCTCCCCTAGTCCACTGGCCAGGGCTATTGCTGGCATGAACTCAGTGATAGGCTCTCTGATTACCTCCCCCTAGGGGGAGGGTGATTGCAGCCTTGCCAGGCCACAGAGGAAGACAGTGCAGCCAGTCCTGATGAGACCTGATAATCTAGGGTCAGAGGAAAGGGGAGGAGGACCTCCCTTATCAATGGACTGGACTAGTCTCTTGTCTTTTTTTGTTTGGACTATTCTGTCTCAGGAATTATCTGAACTATTTCTTTTCTGTCTCAGTGAGTCTCTTCGCCATTCTTCTGTCTCAGTTGTTGTCTGGACTATTATTTTCGTCTCAGTTGTTGTCTGGACTATTATTTTTGTCTCAGGCATTATCTGGACTACCCCTTCTCCTCCGTCTTTTACCCACTATTTGATTCTGAACAACACAGAAATGTGTTTTGACAGGAAACAGCTCCCCCAGAGGATTAAATATTGGTAATATAAGTTCCCTGTTTAAAAATCTCAAACACTTCCTGTACAATTTTCATATTTGGAGGCCATGAGTTGGCTTTAGTCCTCTCTTCATGTCAGTGCAGAGTGTTAGACTGGCCCACCAGGACTACTTAGATAGTCACAGTCTGGTTTTAGGCGATCCTGGCTGACAGGTGTGGTCACTTGTTCCACTCTAATGTAAATGAGACATCGGCGAGGCTCTTGGCATTCCGTTCATGTTCTCACATAGATGGCGTGAGGCTGCACGTTCATGCGCTGCATACTTTACCTTGACATACCTGCCTCAAGGGGACTTTCAGTTCCCAATACTTTTATTTTTTCAGGTAGATATTAGCAGAGTTCAAATGCTTAGGTTCCACAGATTTGAGCTGTATAAAGCAGGGAAAAAAAAAGTACATTATTTTAACTTCTTGTTTGTTTTCATAGAAAACATTTCTACAAGCTACCAGACCCTTGGGTGACACATGACAATCGGTTTCTGTCATTGTTTTCATCCATGATTTAAGATGATTCAAGCTTTTATGGGAGTTGTAGCAACTCCTGCACCTAAATGTATATATGTATACACACATTCTACAACATTGTACTCAGCTACGTTAATCCCCTCTTTGAATATGTCCTGTGTGTGCTTTTCCTATTTAGCTAAATCCAGTTATCTCCCTCCTGTCACACGTACCACCAGATGTCTGATAACATTCACTTCACAATTAATAACTGTAACCATGCATGCTCTAAAACTCAGCCATTAAGTTTGTTTTATGTATATTTTGAATTACTTCAATTTTATGATGAAACGGGAAGTTGATGTGTGGATCCAATAGAATATGCTTGGAAAGAATCAAAGAGAAGCAATGACAGTTTATTATCCAGACATCACAAAATCTACAGAATACATTAGGTAAATCAGAGGAATCTGCATGATTCAGACCCTAAGGCACATACAAGTGACCTTGCTATCAGCTCGAGGCTTCCTTAAGCCTTGGACAGTCCTTTCCAGACATCCAAGTGTCATTCATTATGAGTACACCTAACCGGGGAATGGACCAGCATGGACTGGGTTGCTGGGGCCTTAAAGGTGAAGGGGAGGGGATTGGCTTGAAGTCCCCTGATGTTGAAATGTGACATTTCCTCTTTGCTGGTCACTGAAGTCCCCCAGGGAAGGGGGGTAGGCATGTTAGGCAAAGCCTCCATGCGCCTGCTGACTGGAGCAGATACAGCTCTAATTCTCACATTCACACTCAGTGTGCATCAGTGATTCAGCTGTCGCTTTCAACCACCACTCATCGAGTAAAACAAAT
Source organism: Meriones unguiculatus (assembly GCF_030254825.1). Lineage (NCBI taxonomy): Eukaryota > Metazoa > Chordata > Mammalia > Rodentia > Muridae > Meriones > Meriones unguiculatus. The sequence goes on along the minus strand of NC_083354.1, from coordinate 89,246,210 downwards.
AGGTCTGCCACAGGTCCTAAGAAGAACTAAGAATAGTAACTTGAGGGGTTTTTACTCTTTTTTTTTTTTGTAAGTATGTATGTATACAACTTATCAAAATAGCATTTTGTAACCTGCCATTTCAAACGTCACTTTAAAACCACATGTATTTGCCTGGATAACCATCAACCCAAATTCCATACTCATAAGCTCTTGGTCTTTTCCTTTAATAATCTGGTGGCATCAGTGTACCTGTACCTGAAAAATTAAACTTGATAATGGTTTACTGTTTTTAACTTATATAATGTAAAGGCTGCTGTGTTCTTTAGTAGCTAGAACTTTTACAACAGGTATGCTTGTACTGTCTGTTCATTCAGTTCAGTTCTTTTTAAAAGTTGGGCTAACATTGGCATACAGTGAAAAACACGTCAGTGCAGAGAATGATTACCAAGTGCACATAGAAAACGCACCTATTAATATCCTTGTCTGTCACTTCCAGACAGTTCCCTGTGCTTTTTGTCTTCTAATAAAACCTATTGCAACCACTTCTACAACTAATTCTGGATCCCATGTAAATGATCGCATACTGTGTCTTCTTCTGTGTTCTGCTTTTCATGAGAGATTACCCATGTTTTTTTTTTATGTTGGTGCTCTTTATATTTATTATCCTATCCATTTTATGAATACACCATCACGTATGCACCATTATTTGCATGTATTTAAGTTGTTCTCGATTTGTGATAGCATAATAAAGGAGGCATAAATATTTAAAACTGAGAGCTAATAATATTAACATGTTACTCATAATAAAATAAAAAATAAACATGTTTTATTATAAGAGTGACATTTTCATTATAAAAGAAAACGTTTTTAAATATATGCAGGCAAATAAAAAATGAAAATATACGGTCTTATAAATAGAAATAAAAAATAACATACTGTGGTACTAATCTGTTTGAATCTCTTTCATAATACCCACATTGCTATGCAATTTTAAGTATAAAAAATTAGGTCATTTCTTTGTATTGGGGATATTTGGTTTAAAATGTAAGTATTACTATGAACATAGATATTTTTACATAGAGAAAATTATACATACCTTAAAGAAGAAACATGATTAGTGTGACTTCTTGAAAATTTAAAGCCTCTCATAGAAAAATAAAATAAACATAAAGGACTTCATGTCGAAACACATACAGAATGTACACAAGTTTGTAAGAAAAATGCATGTGTGTACACAGGCATACACGCACATTTGTCCAACATATATATATATACATACATACATATGAATACATACATATACATACATATATATGTACATATGTATGTATATGTATGTATTCAAACATTGAAAACATCTCCAGAAGATGGCCATGTCAGAAGCTACAGTCATACCACAAACATAAAGAAACTGGGTTGTAACATTGCAGAAAACATTGTTATTTCAAAACATTAGGGTTAATACAGACACGGACGTGCAGAAAAAGAAAGATCTTTATTTTGCTACCTCAATGATGGTTTTAAAAATCAGTGTATAGGGATGAGGAGCTGCTTAGTGGTTATTATCTTGTACTGCTCTTGTGGAGGACCCAAGTCTGCTGTCCAGAACCCGTGTCAGGTGGCTCATAACTGCCAGTGACTCCAGCCCCAGAAGCATTTCAGCCCTCTAGTCTCCAAGGGAACCTGCAATCGGGTGCACAAACACAGACACACAGACACATCCAAACCTGTATTCAGAAAGCTTCTTGTCCATAAATATTCCTATAAGTACCTAAAGTTGCCCTGTGATAAGATAGCATGCATGCTCTTGTTTACTGAAAATATGCTTGAGATACTTTTTTAACATATAGAAGGTAATATTTTTTCCGGATGTTTTTGTTGTGCCCTAGATCCTTGGCCACTATAACAGAGGGAACTTAAGCACTGAAAAATTTGTGGAGGAAATAAAATCAATCGCAAGTGAGCCCACTGAAAAGCACTTCTTCAATGTCTCCGATGAGCTGGCCCTGGTCACTATTGTTAAAGCGCTGGGAGAAAGGATATTTGCCTTGGAAGGTATGACTATCTCTCCTAATCCTGCCTAACCTTTCTAAACTTCAAACTTACGTAATGGGCTTGGGATATTATTTTCAGCACATTACTACCTCATTTTCACCGTGTGCCATAGCCGTCAGGGAATAATTCTCTTTTATGTGAATGGAGCTACTTCACAGAGACCTGTGTCTGCTGGAAGCTATTTGTTAGGCCGAGAGGATGGACACGAGAGCTGGTGAACTCATTGGTCAACGTAGACATACGCAAGAACCCAAATGCCCCAGAATGCTTTCTTCCTTTTCTGTAACACAGCTTTCGAGTGTGGAGTGGCTAGCTCAACTTCGGTTTCCCACAGTGCCTTTGTTTCCTTAGGCTGCAACGAGAATGTTCTGATGCAACAGTTTCTTTGTTCATTTCCTCTGTAATTTGCTCTTTGCCTATTTTAAAAGATTCTCATGGAGTTTTGCCTCCAGTCCTTTGCCTGCAAAACCTCATTTGCTACGGTTGTCTAATTCCTTTGACTTTTTCAGTGGCAACTGGCTCTTGAGGTTACTGAGCACTGCTAGTCCCTTCAATGGGGGTTTCAGAACAACAAACAACTTTGGAACTAATATCTTCTGTCTAGTAAAATCTTTTTCCACATCTTTGAAGGCTGGAGACTCAGAAGTCACATCCCAGATTCCCCACTTGGAGAAACCACTTGCCCTCCGGGGGCATCCCCGTCCAATTGACTGCCTTCAAGAGGGCACTATAAGAGCGTCACTTCTGTAGTTGTTAAAAGCTCTCGCTCAGACTCCATAACAGACCTGTGAATAACAAATGAAAGACAATGTGGGGAAACAGACACCACTTTATAAAGGGTAGACAATTTTGAGTGAGTATACAAATTTTCGTGAACAAGAAAAATGTGTGTGTGTTTGTGTGTGTGTGTGTTTACATCTGTGGTGTGTGGTGGGGACTGAGCCCAGAGACATACATATGCTAGGCAACTTCCCTAGAACTTCACTATATTTCCAGTTCGAGAAAATGATGTAGAGCCATGGTTTCAGTATTTCTTGAGTAGCCCCTGATAACAAAATTTTTTGCTTCACATTCCAGTGCACCCATATCCATGGATATAAAACTAGAGCCAGCCTCAGGATGATCCATGATAGAGCTGCTGCATATACTGTGCTACGCTCATCTCTTCCTGCTTGCAAGATCCTCTTTTAATGAAAATGATACTGGCTTTACTCACAGTCTGAGGCACTGTCAGTGCTCAGGTGGTTGGTTTATTTTGAGGACAAGGAGGACTTAGATTCCAGGCATAAGGAATTTCTCTGGCTGCTGTTTTCTCCTATGCCCACAGGGACAGAACACTTGAATCCTTCTTTCTTATTTTTTTTATTTTTAAAAATTTTTTAATTTTTTTATTAGTTACAGTTTTTTCACTTTGTATTCCAGCTGTAAACCCCTCCCTCAGCCCCTCCTAACTCCACCCTCCCTCCCTCATCTCCTTCCATGTCCCTCTCCAAGACCACTGATAGGAGAGGTCCTCTTTACCTTCCATCTGACCCTAGCCTGTCAGGTCTCATCAGGACCAGCTGCATTGTCTTTCTCTGTGGCCTGTTATGGCTGCTCCTCACTCAGGGGGAGGTGATCAAAGAGCCAGCCACTGAGTTCATGTCAGAGACAGTCCCTGTTCCCCTTACTAGGATACTGAGCTGTCATGGGCTATATCTGAGCAGGGGTTCTAGGTTATCTACATGAATGGTCCTTGGTTGAAGTATCAGTCTCAAAAAAGACACCTGTGCTCAGATTTTTTTGCTTTTATTGCTCTCCTTGTGGAGTTCCTGTCTTCTCCATGTTTTTCTGTCTCCCCTTCTTTCATAAGATTCCCTGCACTCTGCCCAAAGTTTGGCTATGAGTCTTAGCATCTGCTTTGATACACTGCTGGGTAGAGTCTTTCAGAGGCCCTCTGTGGTAGGCTCCTGTCCTGTTCCCTGTTTTCTCCCTCTTCCAATGTCCATCCCATTTGCCTTTCTGAGTGAGGATTGAGCATCTTACGCAGGGTCCTCCTTTTTGCTTAGCTTCTTTAGGTGTACAGATTTTAGTATGTTTATCCTATATTATATGTCTAATGTCCACTTGTGAGTATAGAATACTTCTAATCAGTCTAAAGTCATAGCAGTTTCTGAATGGTTCGGCTGTAATGGTTCTGAGTATATGTCACTATTACATGCCTTTGGTCTTTCAATAGCCTTTGAGATGTTATTTAGCAAATAGGCCAGGCCATGTTCATCTAGATTTAATATGGATGGTCTTCCAAATTATTGTGCACTTTTAACTTTTAATAACACAGGCCAGGATGGGAGAGGTGGCCCACACTTTTCATTCCAGCACTCAGGAGGCAGAGGCAGGTGGATCTCTGTGAGTTCAAGGCCAGCCTGCTCTACAAAGTGAATTCAGGACAGCCAGGGCTTGTTACACAGAAAAGCTCTGTCCTGAACAAATAAAAAACAAAACCAGAATCCCCACAAAAATAAAAAACAAGAACAAATTAACCCAAGACAATCCCCTGCAAAAAAACAACCAAACAAACATAAAAATCACAGGCCAAAGGAAAAAAAATCTACAAAGGTTGGGTGTTTTTGTATGTTTGTTTGTATGTTTTTGTTTGTTATTTTACTTTATTTTTGAGACATAATATAATTACAACATTTCTCTTTTTCTTTCCTCCTATAAGCCCCTCTCATATAACCCTCCCGTTATCCTTCAAATTCATGAATTCTTTTTCATTATTATTACATGCATATATGTATATACATATAGATTTCTAAATATAACCTGTTTGGTCTGTTTAATGCCACTTGCATGAGTTTTTCTTTTAATTACTATTACGTTAGTCAGTTAACCATAGTTTTGCTATTCTCTAAGTAAAAAGCAAGTAAGGTCATTTTGCCTGAAATGACATCTTTTAGGCCTGATTCTTTCTAACCTAACCAAATCACAGTTAAATCTTCTCTCTAAAATGTCCACATGCTTCAAGATACCTCTATATGTAAATAAGAAATTATTTTTAAAAAACTCTCCACAGATGAAAAGATCTTTCTGCATCTTAATGCTTCACTGTCAAAGCTAAAATTCATGTGGGTTGTCTGTTTTGTTTCTGTTTTTTTTTTGTTGTTGTTGTTTGTTAGTTTTCAAGGCAAGATCCTCCCCCCAACCCCAAGCCCACCTTGCTCCCCAGCCTCAGCTTCCTGGTGCTGGCATCACAGGGCAGTGCTTTCATTGCGCTAGTTCTCACTACTTTCATAATGAGATCAGAAAAGTCTTTTCCCCCTGTTGTGTGGAAAATTCTCCATTTCCTGTCACTATTTATTTTCCATCGTAAACAGCTGCAATTATGAAAGGCTTCTGGCTTACAAGAACAATTCCACCTCTCCACCTCGAGACTCAAGCAAGCTTGGGGATTGACTAACTAGATCAGGGAAAGGTATGAGCCACCCCACCCTCCTTTTTTTCAATCAGCTTTGGGGAAAATGCCCACACTCCTAACCAAAAACAGTGTAATGGTCAGAGTGGCCTGTCAGCGGCAGGTTCAAACTGAGGAACTTGGCATGTGCCCATGTAACAAATGGAATGTCATGTAGCTACTTTCTCTGTTCTCAGTGAAAAACACATCATCAGCAAAGGGTGGGGTTGCTCATATCTACTACTATATTTTTGTTATCATTCCTGAAAGAAAAATAAGCATAGAAGTAGCTTAAATCATTAAGTATCAAAAACACATTTTTAAATTTAACGTAAAATGCATCTTTAGTCGTTTGGAGGGCAATTTGTATAAGAGATTTAGGTAATACATTCAAATTCTTGATTAATTGCCACATTTAATCTAGCTTTATAAAAATTCAATTACAGATGCATTTTTTAAAAACTTCTCTGCCAGTAAATAAATAGTAAACATGTTTATCAAAAATTTAATGATTCTCATGCTTCAGCTGACAGACAGGCTGACTTGGCCAAAATAATGTTATTTTTAACTTATTTCTAAGACCAAATAAACCAGTAACTCCCTGGAAGCAAGTAGATCAACATTCCCTCCGCTCCCCCAGGAGACTGTGGCTTCTGGTCTGTAAATATTTTGAGAAGAGTACAGTTCTATACAATACTCTGACTTGTCAGCATTTGAGCAGTGAGCTTTACAACGGATGTTTTAAAAGTATAGACTCAGACTGGAGCTGTGTGCAAAAGTCACCTCCTGAGCCGAGTCATCCCCACATTCAGCCTCAGAACCGACATGAACCACATCCTCAGCTCTATCACACAGTGGCACCTACAGAGGATGCATGGCCTGAGGTGTATGTAGGTGAGGCTGATGAGTTGGGACTCTCTTTAAATACACGAGTGAGATTTTTTTTTTCATCCCGGTAAGGTATCAAATTTAGCTCTGAAGGGGTTCCCAGATCACACAGGCAAGACAGTTGATTCCACTGCAGTAACTCAGCTTTTCAAGACACCGTGGAGTTAGAGTCGGCCACAGTATTGAACTGACAGTCAGACTGAGTTGACTGTCATAAAATTATATGTTACTTTTAGCTTATTTTTAAGACCAAATAAACTTCCGGCAATCAAATAGACCAACATTTCCTCAGCAAGGATGGGAAGCCCATGGGTAAGAGCGGGAGAAAGGAGCCCTTTCACTAACCAGTTTTGTACTTAACCCTGCCTAGGAGCTTTGGTTGAGAAGTACATGGCTCATAGTACCCTGATATGTTTCATAGTTCGGCTTGGCAGGTCCCTATATTCCAGCAGTCCCACGACCAGCCTGTCAGTAACAGCCAAAAAGACATTGCTACTCACTTACTCTGATATCTTTCCTACATTATAGCTACAGCTGACCAGTCAGCAGCTTCGTTTGAAATGGAAATGTCTCAGACTGGCTTCAGTGCTCATTATTCACAGGTACGTTGGTCATGTGCTAGAAAGAAATATCTTTTCTGCAACCTCTTCTCTGTCAAGCAATGCCCAGGCATCAATTGCATAAGATTGTCTTGAAGTTTAGTGTGAGGGCAGCTCTGCCGGCTGTGATGGCGATACTGAATCCAAATGGGAAAATGGTGTCTCACAACCTCATTAGGAGAGATCATTACACACTCCTACATTTTACCAGTTAATAGTCATGAATAAGAGAGTCTGAGCACTGCTGAATGTACTTGAGTGTCTAATGAAATGAATACCTAAGAAATGGGTTTCAAATGTGGAATCTTTTTCTGTGTTAAGGTATATCCATTGGTTATGCCAAAATTCCTTAAAAGACTAAGAAGTAAGTTTTGGTTTGTTTTTGTTCCTTTTCTTTTTTTTTTTTTTGTTTTTGTTTTTTGTTTTTGTTTTTTTTTTGTTTTTTGTTGTTTGCTGTTTGTTTTTTTTATTATGTACCCAGAATAGCATAGGAAGGCAAGAGAAGGCATCACGGTCATTGTAAGGCATGTGGACATTTCAGTGTGGAGGTAACCTAGTATGCTTCAGCTCCCTTTTTAAAGAAAATAGGGATTGTAATATCGGGTTCTTGTAAATAAAGTTATTGTGCGGACTATGCGAATCAATTTGTGTAAAGCCCTTTGAACTATTTCTATCATTTTATTAATGCTTTGTATGTGTTTGCCTACGCCATTTTCCTGTTCTCTGTGCTCGCTAGGATTGGGTCATGCTTGGAGCAGTGGGTGCCTATGACTGGAACGGAACTGTGGTCATGCAGAAGGCCAACCATAGTGTCATCCCTCGGAATACCACCTTTCAACCTGAGCCTGCCAAAATGAACGAACCTCTTGCTTCTTACTTAGGTAAGGCTCGGATGCAACTGATGAAGCCTTCTTCTAAAGAAATCTTCCACATTGTTTTATCTTTACCACAATTTTCTCCTGACCCTGTAGTTTTATGCTTTGGAAAGGAAGAGTTTCAGACCTCCCAGCAGCCTTAGGGAGTCAAAGCCACAGACTCTGCAGGTCGTTAGCCTAGAGCCTGCTGAGGTATGAACAGTGCGAGGGGCAGTGTTAGCCAACGTGGTGCTGTCTACGCGTGTTCCCCATGCCTGATATCTCCTTTAAGAACAGAAGAGCTTGGGACATGGTAGGCAGAAAACGAGGTTAGAGAAAAACATGGGTGGCCTACCCTATCTCTTACACAATAATTTCTCTCCGGAGGTTTCACTCAGAAAGAGTGTTTCAACTGTGTTATCATGTAGCTGCTTCTTTGATAGCTCTGTTTCCACTCGGTGAATTGCTGTACTTAGGCTCAGCAATGCGTTTTACTCTAAACCTTGTGGAAAATAAAATGGGGTATGTGAGGGGGTGGGAGGCATCAGCTTATTCAGGATATATAGCAGGCTCAGAAACAACTGGGGCAAGAGGGGGGCCTCTTATCACTTGAAGGGCTCAGGAAACAGGTGGGAAGGTCTAAAATGAACAGAACCCCCTGATGTGGTTTTCCCTCCCTCACTTAACACGCTCATCCTTAGGTCTTTTCATGTCCTGTCATCATTCTCAGTGTTGGGGTACAACGATAAAGCAAACACCCCCTTTTACCATCATGATATTCGACCCTGGATCCAAGTCTTTTTCTTTCCAAATCCCAGTTTCTTTGTATCTCATGAGGAAACTGCCAAGTGTCTGCCAAGATGCCTCCACATCTCTTCTTCCTCAGGACATGAGTGAAAGCTGCAGACACAGCAGGGCTTCGAAGTTTGGGCTTCGGGTGACTAAGGAATGGTGAGCAGCAGAGGCTGCACAAAGCTTAAGACACAGTGAGTGGCATAAAGGAAGGTCTCATCTCCCTCACAGAAGTCACCACATTTCCACTCCAACCAGAAAACAAACAGAGCAACTCAAAGCTACAGTGACGTGTCAAGTTATAGATTGGTAATGATTCCCTGACACAAGCTCACCTTCCTTCGACTCTTGAAGGAAATTGGAAGCTGGGAAAGGAAGTGTACAGTGTTTCTTTGAAGCAGAAGAGCAGCTGTGATCCAAACTTCTGGGGTTGAGCTTTACTTTACATGTGTGCTTTCGTGGCAGGAGACATGTTTAATCTGTTTTCTGAATTGATCATCAGAGGATAGCATGTCTGTGCTTCCAGTTACCCATAGCAACTATGACATGCCAGTCAGGTCACCTGATTCTTACATCAGTCTTCGTTTCAATGTACCAAAAGACCTGATTCTGAGATAATGGGGAAAGCATGAGCAAATACTGAGGGCCTGTGTCATGCCGAGCACATTAAACAGATTAAAAATAGCAATGTGGAGTAGGCAGAAGAGTGCAGGCCTCATTTTGAATGAAACACAATGAAGAGACAAGCAGTCTCTCTTGGTGGGCTCTGGACTGAGGCAGAGAGAGGCGACAGAAGCAGTGAAATCAACTCAGAAAGCTTCTAACATTTCTCATGACCCAAGATTCTGTGACATCGTTGAATGCGAAATACCTTGTAGTCAAGAACTAGCTTAACTTAAACTGCCTTTCTGTCCTAGGTAGAACAATTACAGGACATTTACCTTCATATATAATAGATGGCACTCTAACTGCTCCTACAAGAGGAAGTTGACTGTGTGTTTGAAGAGCCACAGAAAGGATCATATTGCATTCAGAAATTCCCTTTAAGACCTCAGCCTAAAAGACAAATCCAATGCCTGTTCCCTAATCCCCGGGCCATTAATGTGTTACCTTCCAATGCCAAAAGGACTTTCCAGTCGCAGCTACATGAAGGATCCTGAGACAGAGCACGCTTGGATATATTGCCATAGACTGATAAAGTCAAGTGATGACACCAGGGAAATCTTTCCTAGATGTGTGGAGAGAGAAATAGAAGTGTAGGAGACGGTCAGAGAGATACAATGCTACTGCCAGTGAAGAAGAGGGAGATAGGAACACATGTATCCCTAGGTCACAAGGGACAGAGACGGGTGATCTTTCCGAGCTACTAGAAAAGGGTATAGCCTTACCTGCTTCTCACTGTAGTCCAGGGGGAACTACCAGCTTACAGGACTGCAAAATAAAGCACTTGCAATGAATATTGTAAGTCATCAAGATTATAATAATTTGTTATAGCTTCAGTAGAAAATTAACGCGGGTCTGTTAAATATTATTTCAGTTGCTAACATGGGTTCTATTGCTACTAAGTATTTAGACAAAGACTGAATGAAAACGCCAGAGGGTGGTGGCGAACACCTGGAATCCCCGTGCTCAGAGAGGCAGACGCAGGCAGATCTCTGTGAGTTCAAGACCAGCCTCGTTTACAAAGTGCGTCCAGGACAGCTAAGCCTAGAGAGAGAAACCCTGTCTCGAAAAACAAAAACAAAACAAAACAAAACAAAACAAAAGCTTGAATGAAGAACACAAATGTGTTTGACGTGGTCACTATTTTCCTTATTAACTTATTCTAATTATTAATTTAACAGTGTATTATTATTATTATTATTATTGGTATTCTAGGTTAGGATTTTATAATCAAATTCTTTTAAGTCAAACAAAGTCCTAAATCTATCATTCTCTAAAGTTTGAATTAATGGTTGATTAAAGCATACTTAAATAATTTAAAATTGCACTTTACATACATAAGAAAACATTAAAATAGGAGCCTTACTTCTTTATATAGCTCCTCTTATCATTTACAATTCAATGAATCTGCAAAAATTACTAGTTGACAATGTATATACACAAATGTATGTAAATATATGTGCATATTTATGAATTTTCTATGCCTAGGAAAGGAAAAAATTTATATATGCTCTCTATAGTATGCTCAAGTATTTTCTGTTCATTTCATTGCCTTAGTCAAAAGTTAAGACATTTGCCAACATATATCTAATAAGTCTAAGATGTCTTTCCTGTGCTTCCCCTCACCCACCCTCAAATATTATTTCAAATATGAAGGGAGACTTTCAAATATTTCATTGCAGTGATTATAAATTACAAAGAGACTGAGTTTACTGTTCTGAAATCTGGGTGGAAGGCAACTAGTGAGGCCACGTGAAATCTTGTGAAGGGGAAAGTAAAAGGTCAACGCTATGGAAATATATGCGCTGATCATCGTGAAATAAAGCGTGGCCATCTCTCTCAGGACAGAGTAACCCACCCATCTTCCCATCACCTAATAACCTCACTTGTGCTTAAGCAGCAGCTTAGGAAGGGAGGAAGCAGGTGAGTCTGAACTCCCTGTCCCCCTCATCCATACATGCCTACATGCCTGACAAACTCTAAAGGAACAGGAAGTGAGGTAAAGGCACAAGATAAGTCGTGCATGTCCTATTCCATTGCCGGCGCTCATGCTTCTTCCAAGAGATGGAAGATGCTCTTCCTCATAAAGAAAGATGAATGTGAGCTGGGCGTGGTGGCACCTGCCTTTAATCCCAACACTCACGGAAGCAGACGGAGGTGGATGGCTGTGAGTTCAAGGCTAGGCTTGTCTACAAAGTGAGTCCAGGACAGCCAAGGCTACACAGAGAAACCCTGTCTTGAGAAAAGAAAAGAAAAGAAAAGAAAAGAAAAGAAAAGAAAAGAAAAGAAAAGAAAAGAAAGATGAATGTATGAAGATAGTTGAAAAATATTCACAAAGGGTAATATACCTGACATTTTGTTCCCTTAGCACTTACATGAACATATTATTTGTATGCAAGTGGAATTATTACCTTATAGTAAAATGCTACTTAAATTAACAATATGACCTCTTTCGCAGTTAGAAACAGTTCCCTGTGGTGTTCTGGCCTACTCAGTCTTCGAGTCCAGTAACAAGCCACCTCTAGCTATTAGAGCATTGCTTCCTTCTGCAGAGCTCAAGCCTAAGTGTAGTATGGGTTATGCACTGATTTAGCTCCATTCTCTGCAGATACAAAATACAAAACTATTTTTCCCTCAAAAATAATAATAATTATTATTATTAATAATTGTGACTTAAAGCCACAATTTAGGCCTTTCCTAACTTGCCCGAAGTGACTCTGGAGTTGGTTTACTGTGCATTTCTGACCCGGACCTTTCCTCCAGTCATGTACATCCTAAACACATCATGTCCATTTTAATAATACCTGAGAAACTTCCCGGGCTAAGAGGCGATGAATATCTGAAAAGGCACCACACATCTGAGTGGGGACTTTACCGTTGCCCTGCAGATCCCTTCATCTCTGCAGAGACGGACCTATAGGTGTGCTGAAGGCCTTGGAGAGAGAGTGGCTTCCCAACAAGGGGTGTGGAAATTTTGCTGTACGTGTATACAGATATGTAAGGTAGTGTCAAATGTGGGGGTTGTCTATGAATTCCCTGGTTACTGAGCTAAGTCAACAGAGGCGCCTGTGCCAGGTCCGTGACTATGTACAGACTGCACGAGAGAACAGGGCTCGTCATCAGATCGACCCATGCATGAGCTCCCCTGTCATAACAACATGATTCAGACTGGAACAGAACCCGATGTTCTTACACCTTAAGTGGAGGTGGCCTGGAAGAGAAAGGGAAAATAGAAAAAAAAAAAACCCAAAAACTTCCTGGCTCATGAGAAAAGTCAACATAAAATGCACGTAAGTGAATGCAAAAGCAGGTAAAAAGAAAGCAATTTTACAGAACATGGAGAATGGGAGGCGTAAATGTGTGGGAAAAGTCAGGTTTCACTAAAAAACAACAACAACACTGAAAATCACAGCAAAGAACTGTCGTCAGATAATTTAACAAGCATCAAAACATCCACAAATGTATACACAATACCTGAGAAGGTTTAATGGAGCCAGAAGTCTCTTATGCAGCAGGTCAAAGAGTAGCCGTAGCATGTTCTGAAAGCAACTTACCTGACAATGTACCAATGAGGAAAAAAATTGATCCAGTCATTTATTATTTGAAATTTATTGCTAAAAATATTCAGAAGAAGAAAATAGTCCTCAAAAATTGCCTTTATTATCATAAACATAATAGAAAAAATGTGAAAACAAACAATAAAAATACCTAAATTCCATTATTCCATCAGTAAATGGCCAGGAAATAAATGTAATACCTTTGTGAAACAATTCAGACAAACAACCTTCAGGCATATAAAATTTCAGTTTAAAAACTTGGGTAGCAATGAAGGAAGAAATTATGTTTTCTGTCATTCAGAGAATATTAAACTGTTAGTGTTCGCTGGGTGTGGTGGCACACACCTTTGATCCCAGTGCTCAGCAGGCAGAGGCAGGTCTACAGAGTGAGTTACAGGACAGCAATGACTACAAAAAGAAACCTGGTCTCCAAAAAAAACAACCAACAAACAAACACAACAACCCTGCCCCCCAAAACTCTATTAATGTTGATAGTACAGACACTTGTATCTAAATAAAATATAATCGACTTGCTCCAAAGTGGTGATTGGAGGGTGTTCAGGCGGGTGTAAGTATGTGTGAGTGTGTGTGAGTTCCTGTAGGTACCCTTTTATGTCATCACTGTTATATCATTTGCATATTTAAACAATGAAAAACCGGGCTTGGGGAATTATCATTTCCGAGTTATTCAGTGTGGCAGAAACAGGGAACTCAATAAAGGCTTCTCACCAACACAAACTATGAGAAAATACAGAGAGGATTAGCCCAACCATTTAAAGTAAGTCATAATCTACTACATAGGACTTTAAGGGTCCAGGCCCACATCTTGGCTTTCTCCTTGGCCAGGTTACACAGTGAACTCTGCCACTGTCCCTGGAGATGTGCTCTACATCGCTGGTCAGCCTCGGTACAATCATACAGGCCAGGTTGTCATCTACAGGATGGAGGATGGGAGCATCAGCATTCTCCAGACACTCAGTGGAGAGCAGGTAAGCGTGGAATGAACTGTGCTGTATCACCTCTGCGGACTCTGGGTAGCGTTTGACTTGAAGTTTTTAAAACCCAATCATTCAAAATACATTGTGAGGAAGACCTTTATTTGATATTTTGTAGGGGTATGAAGTAGCCATATCTTTGATGTCATAAGAATTTTAGCTGGACGGAGGTAAAGGTAGATATGAACAGATAAAAGCCGTTTCATGCTGTTATATTCAATCAAGAAATATTAAGATCTAAAACATTAAGGAGCATAAAAGGGCCAGTTGCATTAATTAATCAGATGAGCTAGAAGTAGCATGAAGTTATGATTGGTACAGGAAACTCTTAAGAGAGAAATGTTGTGTTGGCTCTAAAAGGAGAGACAGTATAGAAGAAGAAAGAAGCAAAAGACTAAAGTATGTCAGATTTTAAATGCCCAACTCAAAACATTGGATCATGCCGTAAGTAATGGGAAATTGTATGTAGCATGGGAAATAGTATGTGGCATGCAAAATTAAAAAAAAATTCTTTAAAATACCCTTAAATTTTAAAAGGTGTTTAGGAAACTATACATACAATAGGAAATGCCAATATTTACAGTATTTTAGGCTGGAAAATATGTCTAACCATGCTATTCAGTAGTTGCTTTTGAATAGTAATTTGAATAACTTTTGTCTTTTCTTTCCTCATATTTTTTTTCCTCATATTTTCTAAGCATTCCACAATAAGAATTCACTGCCTTCATCCTGTCATTTGCAAGGATGATCTGCTCAAGCTTTGATATGCAGGGCTGAGATACACCTTCCTTCTCTGTGGGAGTCCTGGCCACAGCCATCATAACCTGCAGCTCAGGTATCAGGAGAGTCACACTGAGTAGATCTAGAAACAGCCCTGAGCCCCAGAGGAACAGTGCCCTTTGCGATAGCATAGTGAAAGCTCACAGGACCTCTCCAAAGGGCCACCACTGTCTGTGAAGGCCCATTAGATACAAACAGTTCCCTTCCAATTCCACACAGCCTAAACACCACATCCCACGCAGAGTAATTTTCACCCCCCACCATCATTGCTCAGCAGTGCAGGCAGAGTATCCTGAGCAGACTCCGGAGGAATCTCAGAGTCGTCAGAGGTAGTCTCTTATATTAACTGAAAGGATTTTATTAATTCAGCCATGTTTACTAAACTCATATTTCATAAACTCATCAACAATAAAATAGACTGATCATTGTAGCTCAAAGGTGACATTCAAAGATTCTAAAATTATTTTTTTAATATGAAATTTATAGGGAAGAGGTAGAAGAGACGGAAGTGGGAGCGGTAGGTAAAGCTGAAGAACAGGAAAATGCTAGTTGTTGTTATTGACAGCTTACCTTTGTTATCATTCTGAGGGTGTCACAAGTAGAGGGGAATGCAAAAATTGTAAAATAAACATTCTTACAGGAGTAAAAGAGAATGTCAGGTGATTTTTTTCAAAGTAATCATTTCTGTTCTGAGCCTGAGATGCAGGAGAAGAAGGAGAAGAAGGAGAAGAAGGAGAAGAAGAAGGAGAAGAAGAAGAAAAAGAAGAAGAAGAAGAAGAAGAAGAAGAAGAAGAAGAAGAAGAAGAAGAAGAAGAAGAAGAAGAAAAAGAAGAAGAAGAAGAAGAAGAAAGGTTGCTCCATCATGAAAAGTTAACCATTCGTGAAGTTGTGCTAATTCAAGAACATCATTACACTTAGACGTGGTTCCCATGGAAACACAAATTCTAATGACCAAAGCTACTGGCAATGGGACTGAGAAAGCAGAGGAACTGTGGACCTGAGCAGCTCATGAGCTCACAGTCAGCTTCAGAAGATGCCTGACACTAGAAACTGATGCCCACTAGTGCAGGGACTTACAGTTTTAGGGTTTGGGGTTTTTTGTTTCTTTGTTTCTTTGCTTGTGTGGAGGCAGGTGTATTTATAATTAGTTCAATTATTTTTTTTCTTTTAGCGGTAAGCCTTTCAAATGTCTGTGAAGTGGTACCTTAAAGGATCACTGAAAGAACTTTCAAAAGAAACAGCTTCATATCCATGTCCAGCAATTTCTAGGAACAGCCAAGAGCCTGGAGAAGGGAGCTGATGTGTGCATCAGCGAAGCTGTGAGAGAACTGGGGAACATTGTCATCTAGCCTGTGAGAACCCAATGAAGACTACAGGCCTGACAGTTAATGCAGGATGAAGTTTAGGAGATGAGATGAGAGAAAGGAGCTTGCCAGGATGAAAAACAAGAAGAATTTTGGTGGTATATGGCAAGCATGGTAGCTTACACCCATAATCCTAGTACTCTGAGGCTGAGACACAATTGCCACAAGTTCAAGAACAGCCTGGGCTGTACAGTGAATTCCAATCCAGCCTGGACTGCAGAAAAAGACCTTGTCTCAATCCTTCCTATTTCACCAAAAAAAAAAAAAAAAAGTTATATATTAAGAATGTGAAGTATTAAACGCAGGTCAGTATGTGAAAAGTGATTTAAGCATTTAGACAGTGTAAATCCAAAGTCAGTTCCTTGCTAAAACAGGTCCTTAAAAAAAAAAAAAAAAAAAAAAACGTTGTTCAGGAGGATAGTCCTTGCAATCTTTTCCTAATTTTCTATGCCTTGTAGATGCTGGACCACGACTTTGCCACTGCTCAGCAGGCACCATAAGAGACCAACATGCAACTTCCTCGGCTCTATTTGCTGCAGGAGTAGTCAGCTGATTCTGTGCATTTGTTTCACCGTCCCACGTTACTGTATTTACACCCTGAAGAAACCAAAATACCTCTCTCTATCTCATTTTTAAAAATCTTTTTCTCTAAAAAAATCCCAAAAACAAAAATAAAAAACACTGTGGTAGCACTGGTCTGATGTGTGGAAAAGCAAGGAGAGTCACAATAGAAATGAAAGTAGTCATAGACTGAAATCTTTTATGCCTTGTCATTCTCCAAGTCAGGACTTCAGAGAAGAGTTGGCTCGCACCGTTTTCTGTATTTCGTTGCCTTTGACACCAACCCTCATGTCCTCTTCTAGACAAGGACAGTTAGACGGCAGACTTCTGCCTCTGGGAGAGATTCCAAGAGCTCATCCGTGTGCATGTTGTCTTGTCTTGTGTCCTAGATCGGTTCCTACTTTGGCAGCGTCTTAACAACAATTGACATTGACAAAGATTCTTACACCGACCTGCTTCTCGTTGGAGCCCCAATGTACATGGGAAAAGAGAAACAGGAACAAGGCAAAGTGTACGTGTATGCTGTGAATCAGGTAATGACATCTGAAATGACTGTGGCGAATCCAGAAAACCCCTTCCTTCTCTTCAGTTCCCACTAACGCATCTCGAATATTTTTCACTAGCTTTGCGTGGGAAAAGTGATCTAAGAAGTTTGCTAGGCCCGTTCAATTTCACATTTTCAAAGGGAACATTTATAATCCAAGCTAACTACTTTCAGACTTTAATTATGTTTTGCCTGAACATGTGAAAAAAGTTTGTTTTGCTCTCTCTCCCTTCCTCCCTCCCTCTCTCTTTCTCTTTCTCCCCCACCCCTCCAGAATATGCAGGATAAGTAAAGCAAATGCAAATGATACTTGGTAAATATCCTACTCATACTATTCAAGAGCTCTAGCCTGCATGTGTGTGTGTGATGTGTGTGTGTGTGTGTTGTGTTGTGGGGGGGGTCATCCACAGTTACCATGGTAACAGCCAGAAACAATTTAATATCAGTGACCCCAGGCCCTTCCTTGGGAGACACTGTGGGTTTTGTAACACTTTGCCAGGTGAGGAGACAGTCTGATTTCAGTCTTAATTTTAGACATCACTTGTTGGGTGAAGTAACTTTTACCTAATTTATTAAAAGGATATTTGCTATTTACAGACAGGTCAGCGGCTTGTTTTGTTTTCATTTGTTTGTTCATTTTGGTTCTTAGTATTTTTTCTTGCATAATAATTATTTTAAATCATAAATTGCATACCCTTCTTTCTATTTTTCCCCCTTGGCTTTCTCCTGTGTGTTTGTTTGGAGAAAGAAACTGTGTTGTTTTTTTTTCTCTCTCTCTCAAAAGCATGTTCTTTGTTGGCAGTGTCTATGTTTCCCTCCATTGCAGGCAGCAATGCTAGTTTCATGAACAGAGTAAATTTTGTCCTTATCTTAGGTGGAGGATGAACTAAGGGTTTCATCCGAGATGCATACAGTGGGTGTAGCAGGACTAGGAGCACACAATGGAGGATTTAACTTTCAGTTCTTTAATAAGTTGAAAATATGCAACTAATTATACCCTTAGCTTCATTAGGAAGAGCCTATTGGAATTCTCATCATGCCTGCTTGCTGAGGCTCCTTTGGCATTCCCACTTTTTCATATACTTTATAGGTTTGCCATCTGTATGCAAATGGGTATTTCATAAGCTCGGTGTAGTGTGTGTGTACTTAAAAAAACAAAGGTACTCTGCAGTAGCAGGGTGAGAAACTCTTAAGTATTCTGTTTATCTTCCTTCCAGACAAGGTTTGAATATCAAATGAGCCTGGAACCAATTAAGCAGACATGCTGTTCATCTCTGAAGGATAATTCATGCACAAAAGAAAACAAGAATGAGCCCTGTGGGGCCCGTTTTGGAACAGCAATTGCTGCTGTAAAAGACCTCAACGTGGATGGATTTAATGATGTTGTGGTTGGAGCTCCGCTGGAGGATGACCACGCAGGAGCTGTGTACATCTATCATGGCGGTGGCAAGACCATAAGGAAGGAGTACGCACAAGTAAGACACCAGGATTCCCCTCAGGACCTCAGGTTTCCACGCCACATGGGCTCGCCTCCATTACTCATAACTTTATGCTGACCCTTTGGGAAACTCCATGAGACTTTCTCTTGTATTCTTTCTTAGAAGAATTAGCTAGCGTTTTATACCCTTACCTAGTTTCTTTTTTGTGGTTATTTGTCTGCCTTCTTGGACCTCATTTGAAATGGTAATATAATAGAAAACAAAAGAAACCTGGTAAATAAAGTGGCTTGACATCTACAGTGTATTTAATCCTAAATCCTAAAAAGGAAGAGGGCAACAACAGTGTGATTTAGTCAGTAAAGGAGACTGTGGGATGTTTTATTCAGTGCCCATATTGTTGGTAAACAAAATTGCATTAAATTTATAATTGTGAATTAATATTATACATTTTCATCAAATCAAAATGTTTATGAGGTTTACAATTTTTTTTTCTCAAGTAATATTTCTTGGAAAAATGTGAGTTAGATTAATTTGACCTGCAGAGGATTTCTGTTGTTCTTGTTTTAAATTTACTGATAGTTAGCAGTTTCACATTTACTGACCTAATCTATAAATTTAATTTCTTATTAAATAAAAAAATATTCATTCACATAAATGTTTAATATACCATAAATACAAGAGAGTTTAGAGAAGTTGGAATGTAATGGGCAGTTTTTTTATAACCATAAGCAATGGGCTATTATGAATAAATATCTTATATTTCAACACTTACATCAATGCTCTCCAGCAACTAAACCATGAAGAGAATCCAGACATTAGCTTTTTCATTTTACACATCAATGGTCTCAAAACCTATTCACGTAAAATTTTGTTAACTTTTTATAAAGTTATGATGTCATTAATTGTGAACAAAATAAATGGCTTGTGTAAGCAGCAGCAGTCCCATCCATTTGACAAATGACTTGCTTTAGTTAAAAGTCTTTGTAGGACTATACACTTAACTAGTAGTAGGCAGTATTAACCACTGGGCCATTAGGGAACCAGGAAGTCCACACAAAGAGGCTTCTTTTTTTTTTTTTTTTTTTTTTTTTGGTTGCTTTGTTCTTTCAGTTTGAGTCTTGCAGGTTTAATGAATAGCATTTGAAGCAACAAGAGATTTTTAATTGTTTAATGGAATAAATTGTCATTAGTAATGCATTTTTTTTAAAAAAAAGTAGTGGTAAATCAAGAAGCATCTTTAAACAAAATCAACAGAAGAGTAATGGAGTTGGGTTGTTTTCTTACTGCAATATGCATTCCCAGGGAACGGCTGAAGATGTAATTACCCATTTCCAGAAATGCAGCGTGACCCAGAGTCAAGCAGTAACAGCTCGTTGGGGCTAATGAGGCTCCTACCTCCCTGGTTTGTTTGCTGAAAAATTAATGGGAATATTTGTCAAGGGGACATATAATCCTTCCACGTCAGTTTTCTCTTGTTTGATGATCCCCTCTGTGTTGCATAAAAGGAATTGAGGGAGGGAATACCGAAAGTTTAGGAAGGGCCTGTTAGTGCTTTATAGAACCTTGCCAGCAGGTTCTATCAAGACAGTATCTGCTTGGACAAACACGAAGCTACAAAGCGTAGAAACATAACTTTCCATGTAAGGTAACTTTTCTATGTAAGGTACATAGGTGAGCCTTCAAGAACTCTGTATTTGCTATGCCTTCCTTCCATTGAGGGTAGATATGAGCACAGATGGATCTTTTAGAACAGTTCTTTTGAATTTTCCTAAGCAATCATCTGTTCTTCTTCCTGCATATATGGTATGTTTTCAAAACATTTAAATATATCTGTTTATTATAATTCAAAAAGAAACAGAAATAGAGCTTGTGTACTTGAGCCTCTTCTGGATATATGCCTAGGAGTGGTATGGCTGGATCTTGAGGAAGCGCTATTCCTAATTGTCTGAGATGGCACCAGATTGATTTCTAAAGTGGTTGTACAAGTTTACATTCCCACCAGCAGTGGAGGAGGGTTCCCCTTTCTCCACATCCTCTCCAGCATGTGTTGTCACTTGAGGTTTTGATCTTAGCCATTCTGATGGGTATAAGGTGAAATCTCAGGGTCATTTTGATTTGCATTTCTCTAATGACTGATGATGTTGAACATTTCTTTAAGTGTTTCTCTGCCATTCTATATTTCTCTACAGAGGACTATGCCTCTGTACTCCATTTTTTAATTGGATTACTTGATTTGTTGCTTTTCAACTTCTTGAGTTCTTTATATATTGTGGATATTAGCCTTCTGTCAGATAAAGGGTTGGTGAAGACCCTTTCCCAGTCTGTAGACTGTTGTTTTATTCTGATGCCAGTGTCCTTTGCTCAACCATGTTTGTAGCAGCTTTATTCATAATAGCCAGAACCTGGAAACAACCCAGATGTCCCTCAACTGAGGAATGAATACAGAAATTGTGGTACATTTACACAATGGAATACTACTCAGAAATTAAAAACAAGGAAATCATGAAATTTGCAGGCATATGGTAGGATCTAGAAAAGATCAACCTAAGTGAGTTATCCCAGAAGCAGAAAGACACACAAGGTATATACTCACTTATAAGTGGACACTAGACATATAATATAGGATAAACATACTAAAATCTGTACCTAAAGAAGCTTAGCAAAAAGGAGGACCCTGAGTAAGATGATGAATCCTCACTCAGAAAGACAAATGGGATGGAAGGAGAAAACAGGAAATAGGACAGGATCCTACCACAGACTCTACCCAGCAGTGTATCAAAGCAGATGCTGAGACTCAAAACCAAACTTTGGGCAGAGTGCAGGGAATCTTATGAAAGAAGGGGGAGATAGTAAGACCTGGAGAGAACAGGAGTTACATAAGGAAAGCAATAGAACCAACATATCTGAGCACAGGGGTCTTTTCTGAGACTGATACTCCAACCAAGGACCATTCATGGAGATAACCTAGAACCCCTGCACAGATGTAGCCATGGTAGCTCAGTGTCTAAGTGGGCTCCCTAGTAAGATGAACAGAGACTGTCTCTGACATGAACTCAGTGGCTGGGCTCTTTGATCACCTCCCCCTGAGGAGGGAGCAGTCTTGCCAGGCCACAGAGAAGGACATTGCAGCCAGTCCTGATGAGACCTGATAAGCTAGGGTCAGATGGAAGGGGAGGAGGTCCTCCCCTATCAGTGGACTTGGAGAGGGGCATGGGAGAACAGGGAGGGAGGGTAGGATTCGGGGGAGAGGTTGAGGGAAGAGGCTACAGCTGGGATACAAATGGGATACAAAATGAATAAACTGTAATTAATATAAAAATATTCAGATTTCTTTTGAGCATTAGACAATATGATGTTACATGTTAGCTCTCCCTTTCTCTGAGTCAGTAACCCTGACATGACAGTCTGTACTACAGGAAGAACAATTTCCCTTGGAAACATCTCAGGATTTCCTCTTGCTTCTCCACTGAGGTCTTTACTTTTAACTTTATTCACTAATCCAAATTCTCGGGTTTGCTCAGCTATTTTGTTTGTTTTTGTTTTTTGTCTTGTTTTGTTTTGTTTTGAGACAGAGTTTCTCTGTGTAGCTTTGGCTGTCCTGGACTCTCTTTGTAGACCAGGCTGACCCAGAACTCACAGTGATCAGTCTGCCTCTGCCTTCCTGAGTGTGGAATTAAAGGCCTGTGCCACCATGTCTGGCTCTCAGAGCTATTTTGAATGGACTCTCCTGACATCTGCCTGTCTGTTGCGATTTTCACAGCGTATTGCATCAGGTGGGGATGGCAAGACACTGAAATTTTTTGGCCAGTCTATCCACGGTGAGATGGATTTAAATGGCGATGGTTTGACTGACGTGACCATTGGTGGCCTTGGTGGAGCTGCCCTCTTCTGGTATGTACGTTAAAACATCTGGTTAATTTGGAAATCTTCTCCACATTATTGCAGATCATACCATAGAGTTAGAACTCTTCATATATCAAATGTCCATTTCCTCTCATACTGTACTGGCAAGATGCAAGTTATTCAATGAATTGAGGCCTCAGTGAATCTTAGGAACAAAGAAGCTGAATAGGAATGGATAGAGTGAACTCTTAATTTGGTTTTCAGTTATGCAGTCGACACTAATACAGATGTTCTATTTGAGGGACTCTTAAGATAGACTTGCCTATTAAAGGAATTTGCTTTCTTAAACAATTTAAAGGTATCACGTAGAAATAAACATGTCTTAAAATATATGATCTTTAGAGCTACCCCAACACTGTATGCAATAGCCGTTTGCTAAGATAACAAGATGAGCTAGAGAGATGACTCAGTCAGTAAGGCTTAGCACACAAGCATGAGAGCCTGATCTTGGATTCCTAAGACTGTCATTGAAAGAAACAGCTCTCACCTCCAAGGAGTGATGGACATGGTCTATTCTGAAGCAAATAAGAATGACCATATCATGTCATAGTAACATACATTCAAGTCATTTAAGTCTCCCCTATTATAATGTTTCAATGTGGAAGCAGTTTTGTTGCACTTTACAGTAATGGAACAAAGAAAGTCATAAAGCAGGGCAATTTTTAAGAGCTTTGGTGGGTACGTACGTCAGGATGCCAGTTGCAACAGAATGGGGAGATCTCCCCTATAGGCCTCAGCTCTTATCTGATGACTTGTGTGTTGCTTTGAAGCCCGTGGTCCACTAAGTTAATAGATTCCAAAAGGGTTTTTTTCCTATTAGATACGTGAGTTGTGATGCAGAATTGAGCAAGGAAAAACATAAAAAGAAAGCTAAAGATCTAATGAAAGGCCGATAAATACAAGATGGCACATGCCCTTGCTGATGAGGTATTAATATGTAAAGCTGGATACTCCGGGTTCACACCCAGGCAGAGAAGTGAAGATGCTTATCCTGCTACTTGGGACAGTACACAATTTAAAACACGATTATTTTCCTCCTGGAAAATTTTCTGCTTGATATAATTTTGCACCCAAGCTACCCCATCAACACCTGAAACTGTGTGAGCAAAGCCATAGGGGAGGACCGGGACTGTAGCATTTCTGATGATTAATGTTAACTTAGGAGTTAAACCAAGCAGTGTACACTCACAGTGTCTCGGACCTAATTCTTCTTCCAAGGAACAAAAGCAAGGCTATGTCCACAAGCACAGGAGGGGCCACCCGGTTTGCCAGGCACCTTTGAACCACGTCCAAATTAGAAATGAAACTCAGAGATTCCCAAATACCCAAATACCCAAATACCGGCCAGCATGCACCTGGCCCCTTGCTTCCATTTTAAGTTTTCGGCCTTTGAACCAAACGACTAATACGATTCTACGCAACAAGGATGTGAGATACAATCTTTCCTGAGTCAAGTAATCATTAAAAAACAATAGCCATACAACACGCAAGGGAGAGTGTCCTTTGATGCACTCCCATTACCCCAGCAAGTAAGTACAACAATGTGAGGGTAATCCCATTGCTATGTGTTTGCAGGGCCAGAGACGTGGCTGTGGTTAAAGTGACCATGAACTTTGAACCCAACAAAGTGAATATTCAAAAGAAAAACTGCCGTGTGGAGGGAAAAGAAACAGTATGCATAAATGCTACAATATGTTTTCATGTGAAATTAAAATCTAAAGAAGACTCAATTTATGAGGCTGGTGAGCATAATGACTGTAGTGTGTACTTTTGGGCAGAGGGAAACGCATTGGCCCCAGGAAGATGGCCTTTCCCAAGCATAATAAAGTGCTTATAACATATCCCCAATGAGCGGGCCGACACTTGCAACCGCTTCCGCTCTAGCAGAAACAAATATGGAACCTAGTAAATTCTGCATCCGAAATTAAAATTAAAAGTGACCTCAAAATTTCATTTTTCCTGTGCTTCCCCATATGTTTATATTATATACACTCTCACGGGTGGCGTTTAAAAATGGTCTGTAAATGAAAAATTTCAAAAACAGGATCGGCTCCCTTTGCCTGCCCCCTCCTGGGAAAGGCTGGTACTGCAGATGACCCGACTTCACCCCAGTCCCCAGTCCTGTTTCCAAAGTTCTTTTCCCACTGACACGAGGCTCCTATTTTCAGCCAGACCTGTTCCGTGTGGGGCCCTCGGGTGTGCCAACCTGCGTGTTCCCTCTGCTTTATGTTCTGAACTTTCTAAGGCAGTCTGCAGTGATGTGGAAATACCTTGGGGTCCAAGCTGTGAGGGCCATTGGCTAGAGAAGAGTGATTTACTCTGCAAACAAAACCCAAGTACAGTAAGAAAGCTCACTAACCCTTAAGATGAAATGCACCTCTCATGGTCCTCTGACTAGAAGGTAAATGAAGTGAGAGAAGGACCATAAAGACTTTGGCTTTCATCATGTGCAACACTATGTGTGGTTGGTTTTGTTTTGTTTTGTTTTATTTTGTTTTGTTTTGTTTTGTTTAATGAAGCACTTAAAGGATATTTTTTACCCTTATGTAAAGGAAAAGATCTCACTCAGTTTCTTTACTGTGGCATTTTGTGGAATTTCATAGAGTTTTGGGCATACTGTAAGTTGACATGTTAAATTCATGGCCAACCCAGAGAGCCATTCTATCGACTTCCTCAAGGTTATGCCCGCATATGCTTCTGTCTCTGTACCGTAGCAATATAGGTAATTCTCAGTGTAGGACCCTTAATCAATTCATTTGCTGGAGCTTTCTGCTATAAGGCTCATTTAAACGAGTCGGATCAGGTGAGTGTCATTCCCCAATAAACACATCTGTCCAATTTTCTTTCAACTTTGCAGACCTGCAGTACCGTGTCACCCTTGATTCGCTGAGGCAGATATCAAGGAGTTTTTTCTCTGGGACTCAGGAAAGAAGGATCCAAAGAAACGTCACAGTTCGAGAGTCAGAATGCACCAGGCATTCCTTCTACATGTTGGCAAGTAAATCATGTATTACAGCTGCCTTACTCCAAACTGAGTGTGTAACGTGCATGCGTGGGCAGGTGTCCCTTCTCTTGAGTTATTCAGGACTGAGAACTGACCAGTTAGGAGGTGTATAAAATTTGATGGTGTCAGACAGTCCTGGCACCATCCTGCCAACAGTGACTGCAGCTATTGCACAAGGTCAGTGTACCAGCTCTGTCCAGGGACCAATGCTAAAAGGAATGAACTGGTTTCGAACTTTACAAAACCCCTTTGGATTATGATCGATATTTTAGCATTTGTTCAGGACCTGAATGGGATACAATTTATATCCCAGCATCCCTGTTAATCCCAGAAGCTCAGTATAAAATAAAAATCATCATAGCTACCCATCCCAAAAGCTTACTGAGACAATTCACGGCAACATGTATAAAGATCATTGTTTTTGACACTGCGAATAATGGTCCTTACTGCAGGAGAAAACGAAAATCACGGTTCACACACTGTTTTTGTATCAGTATGCATTGCAAAGTTCCACAGATTTAGATGTATATGAGTGGAATAAAACTGCATTTGAAGAGTTTGCCCTGGCTAAAGTGAGCCACTTTTCCAGAAGTGTTGGAAACTGATTATTGGCACCAGGTCTCAAGAGAAACGATGTTTCTGTCATACAGCTCAGATGGTATACTCAGGCAGGAGAAACCTCAGGGGAATTCCGATAGGTCCCTCTGTGGAGCTGTCTATCAGTCTCTAGAGCCTCCACTCTCCAGGTGGAAGCCTTGTCAAAACAGGAAAGCTAGACCACCTCAGTGAAGCAAAAGGCTGCTGAGGTGTGATGTCAGGTTAGGTTCACGAGGATGTTCCAGTGGTTACAGGGCAGAAGGGTGCCACAGTGGAGTCATACCGTACAGTCCCTACAACACCACTTACAAATGCTATGCTCTAACTTGTAGGATAAGCATGACTTTCAGGACTCTGTGAGAGTGACTTTGGATTTTAATCTCACTGATCCAGAAAACGGGCCCGTGCTTGACGATGCTCTGCCAAACTCAGTTCATGAACATGTAAGATTAATTTACATTGTCAGTTTCTGAATGCATTAGAAAATCTAAAAGTATATAGACACATAATTTAAATCAATTGTGCATGTGTGTGTGTGAGAGAGAGAGAGAAGACAGGCAGAGACAGAATTGGACAACTCTAAACTTCTCCTAACTTCCTCTTGCTGGGGTTTAAGGGAACTGTAAATAAACAATTGAAAAAGGCACTCGTTCTAATAAGCATGTAAGCATAAGTTACAGTCATAATTTATGGATAACGGATGCATTCATACTGAACCTCACAGCTCAACCACAGCTAACCACCTGTCAGTAGTACCGATTCATATCTGGCCTTCCTGTGGTAGAAAAGGGGCCCATGGTGTAAATCTTGTGTCTTAGTTACTCTTCTATCACTGTGAAAAGACATCACCACCTGGGCAACTCTTGTAAAAGAAAACATTTAATTGCAGGCTTGTTTAGTGTTAGATGGTTACTCCATGATCAACATGGTGGGAAACAGACAGGCATGACACTGAAGTGGTAGCTGAGTTCTTTCCATCCTGATCTGCAGGGGGCAGGCCAAGAGAGACAGAGACAGAGACAGAGAGACAATGACAGACAGAGAGCAAAACAGACACATACATAGGCAGAGACAGTGAGAAGTTTTGAAACCACAAAGCCCACCCACAGTGACAAATCTTCTTCCAACAAGGCCATGCTTCCTAATCTATCACCAACAATTCCACTAGTTGGGGGTCAGACATTCAAATATGTGCGCCTGTGAGAGCCATTATCACTCAAACTACCACAGCTCACAATGTGAAGGAGCAAAGCAGCAAATGTGCTGTCTGTGGGCACAGCATTGCCCCAAGAACAAAAGAGACAAAGCTGCGCTACCTTAGTTCTGTTCCCAAAATTATAGTTCACTGATGTATCCCTGAGAGTGAGTGAGGGAACAGAGAGAGAGAAAAGAGGTTTCACAAGAACAGCCACAATGGGGGAAAATTGTAGGGTGTTGTGATAAATAAATGGTATCAGGCTAATAACATTTATTATTTGCCCTATAATTATTACAGCAGTATTATCTAGCCCACTAGAATCAATTAAGGACGTAGACTCCTGATAGATTTTAGAATTGCCTTACCTTGGGTTGGGCAGATAATTCCACCTACTCTATCTCATTTCTCCCAGCCTCCATCCCATTCCATCTGTTTTAAACATTTCTAACTGGGCTAGCATCCATTTATAATCCCAGGTACTTGCTTATCCTTCATCTAGATTGCTCCTTTCCATGCCATTCTCAGAGTCCTTCCCCCCAGCTCACGTGTTCTCCTTCTGTCTCGTGGCAACTCTGCGTTTTCTTTTCTCCTCTACCTCCTTCTCCTTCCCAGGATTGTCTCTGTCCCTCAAAGCCTGCCAACTTTGGCCATAGCTCCCCATCTACCTTGCCCAGGTGTGCCGGCATTTCATTGGTCAAATAGGCAAAGCTTACAGCGTTATTTGGGTTATGAATGTCTGCTTGCAGCAAGGCCTCTGGGGGATGTAGGGGGGGGATTAACTTTAGAATAGACGTCACCAGACCAACCACCAACAATAGGGACAGAGAAGTCATCGTCTGCATTCATCCATCTTCTACCTATCCTCCAACTTGCCAAAAATATCTATCATCTTACATGTACCAAACATGGCCCTCAGTCTCACCTCAGAGTTGGTCATTCAGCACTAATTAAATGTCATGCTGTGAAAATTTTCGGATTTTGTAAGAATTTCTATCTAGTCTGGGAATCAGAGAAAGCTGAAGTCCTGCCCTGACAAGACTGGGTGATTTTGCACCGTGTTTACAGCGTGAGTGGGTGATAGTGTGTGTGAGGATGCTGAGCTCTTGAAGAAGCTTAAGATACTCCCGATGTAGCCAAAACCAGAGCTCAGTAGTGAGGGCTGTACTCAGAAATGTATGGCTGGACTCAAAGACTGAGTGGGGTGTGGTGCCACAACAGAATTATAGACACTTTAAAGGACAGTGCAGTACTGTTGACTGTTTTAACTTAGCTCAGTGGGTACCAGATGAATGCTGTTTAAAGACTACATCTGCCCCAATATGTTAAATGACTGAAAGGAAAACAGATGCTGGATGCCAGTGCAAGGGCTGCCTTAATGTAGGGAGGAGATGGTGACAAGGGACTTGGAAGGGGTTGAGAAGGGCTAGGAAGGACATGTGTGGTGATAGGCTGAATAAAGGAAGGATGGAATTTAAGAAGAGTCAAGTAAAATTTCAGATACATAGCTGGGACATTTTCCCATCTCTTGACAGGTTTCCTTAATATCTCATTCTTCTCACTAAAAAATAGTAGAAATGAAGCTGTGTAGGTTTAGATCTCAGAGTTCTTTACTTGAGGTTTGGGGAACAGATACTCGTGTAAAATACCTATGAAAACTACCTCCTTTCAAGAACTTGGAAATTAAGACTGTGAGTCGATGTTTATTCTTTCTCCCATAAAGTCAGCAGTAAGACCTCAGCAGTACAATCAATTTTCCTGTGGAGCTGTCTCTCTTACTTGGGTACCACGCCATTTCTGTTACGCAAATTAATAGGTAGTTTTCACTGAGGTTCATCTGCACAATGAAAAAATATGTTCTTGTGCCCATTTCAGATCCCTTTTGCCAAAGACTGTGGAAACAAGGAAAAATGCATCTCAGACCTCACACTGGATGTATCCACCACAGAAAAGAGCCTGCTGATTGTCAGGTCCCAGAATGACAAGTTCAATGTCAGCCTCACCGTGAGAAACAAAAGAGACAGTGCCTATAACACCAGGACAATAGTGCAGTATTCTCCAAATCTGATTTTTTCAGGAATTGAGGTAAACGTGCTGGGTTTTCTTTTTTTTCCTTCATTTTTCTTAACGACCATTAACTGAACCTACTTTTCACACTACTGAGCTAATTAATTTTATAACCTTGATCTGAGAAGCATAGAAAGCATTTTCACGAACATTTGTTAAGATTAGGATACACTAGCGGTCATAGTTGCAAGCTTTTAAGATGGTTAGAAACTTCCCTTATTTTATTTTATGCCTAGGGGTGTTATGCCTCCATGTCTGTCTGTACACCGTATGAGTACCTGGTGCCCAGCACCACAGAGGCCAAAAGAGAACGTTGAATGCATGAACTAGAGTTACGGAGCATTGTGGGCAACCGTGGGGGTGCTTAGAAGTGAGCTCCAGTTTAATGGAACCAGTGCTCTTTACCACTGTGCCATCTCACCAGCCCTGGCCCCCATCAAACTTTTGTATTCTTAAAAAAAAAAAAAAAAAAAAATTAAGCTTTGTTTTGAGGAGGCGTGTCCCTTTTTGGACTTAGTATTTTAAGAAAGATAGCTGGTAGCCCAAAATTCTGTGCTTCCCAGAACAATCAAGCCCCTGATATATTGAGATTTAGCCAAGGGGGGAAAAATATAATAATCAATGCTAAAAGCATTAACAAGGATGCAGGGAGGAGTTCCTGTGTTGAAAGGAAAATGTCCATTGAGGAAAATCAAGATACGGTTTCTTTCTTACTATGAAAAAAATCCTTACGTGAGCCAAAGATTTCTGTTAGACAAGACGTGTTATTTTTTTTTTTAAAGAAAGGGTTCGATTTGGCAGTAATGTATCTGTGCATTAGACATTTTATTAATTTGACAATACTCTTCTGCAAAGGATGCTGGATCATTTGTCAGCATTTCCAAATTTTAACTTGGCTTTTGATTCTGATTCCCAAAAGTAGCACCCAAGCTAAAATTATATATATAAATAATTTTAAAGTATTTTGATTAGCATTAAAATAAATAATACTGACGTGAATGCTTTTATTTATATTTAAAAACCAAAACCTGTAGGTCTAGGAATGTAGTTAAATTATGGAAAGCTTGCTTAGTATGTGTGAGACCCTGTGTTAAATCCCAGAATTTTAATACACACAACGCACACACACACACACACACACACACACACTAATACGTAGTATTGAAGCATTGTTGACTAGTTTCCAAAAATTTACATTGTCACTGTTATTTCACTCCATTTGTTCTGATAGCATTTGGAGAAATGGCAACTAAAACAGGCTCATAAAAAAAAAAATGTGGAGAAACAGTCGTTGTTGCTGGGCTTTCTCTGGAAAGGGAACTATGCTAAAAGACATTGCCTGTATCCTCTCCAGCTGGCTTTCTGGCCATGGCAGCGAGACAGGAATACCCAGAGTGCACTCTTTCTTCCCTTGTGTTATGTGCTGGGTAGAGTCAGGGCTTGAATACTGGTTGCTGCGGGTTACGGTCGTCTTGCTTTTGTCCAGGCCAGGACTAACTCCTGGACCTGTGTGAGGCTCTGATGTGTAGATTAGCACCCACCGCTGCAGTTTCCTGTCCGCGGGTGCCTTTAGTGCTCCTGCTATGCCAACAGCTCTGCAAGACCGCCAGGTGTGCATTGTCCCTCCAGCGCCCTCAAGTGTTGATTTCAGATCTCCAGGAGCTATAGAACAGGCAACCAATTCTCTGGTACTGTGGTGACTGTCCCAGCTAAACCGAGACAAATCTTGGATCTTGGAGAGGTGGCTGTTAAGGCATAGCTGGGAAAACTCTAAAGCAACAAATTGAAATATTTCACCTGCATGCTTGTTCCAATTATGTTTATTTTCCATTTTAGGGGATCCAGAAAGATAGTTGTGAATCCAATCTAAATATCACGTGTAGAGTCGGATACCCTTTCCTGAAGACAGGAGAAACGGTGAGGAGGGCTATTGCCAATGAGAAGTGATGTGCTCTAAGCCAACTGTGTAAATCCTCATAATGGGTAATTTGTAATGACTTAGGCTAGAGGCACTGAGTGCCCGAAAGCTGCTGGAGTGTGATTTTGTGTCTCTCTAAGATCAGCACACTGAAAATGAATCTCCAATATGACAGCTTTAGAAGTGGTGCCTTTGGGATTTGTGACTTCACAAAATGCCTCAAGAAGGCTTATTTACACCTCTTGTACAATGCACACTGTCTCTAGAGAGCAGGACACCATCACACTCCAGTCTTCCAGTATTTTCATCTTGGAGTTCCCAGAGTCCAGAATTATGAGAAGAAGACCTCCATGGTTAATGCATTACATAAATTAATAGTTCTTGGTTATTTCATTCTTGAGCTCAAGAAGACTAAGACAATCAAAAGCTAAGTTTCGTAAGTCACATCCAAACACAAAGGCTAAATCTATAGTCAACAGATACAGCACTTTACACTTCTGCCAGTGGCGAATGAGAGCTCTAACTTCTCCATGTTATATTATTATTACTACTATAATTTATCATCGTCATTGTCATCGTCATTGTGGTGGCTGTGATGCAATGTTTTATTCTAACTTGGATTTGCATTTCCCTAGTGATCTCTCTCTCTTTCTCACACACACACACACACACACAAACATGCGCGTGCTCTCACACACATGCATACATGTACACACCTATAATCTTGGGAGAAATATCTGCTACAGTCTTTTTTATGATCGAGACAAGGTCTCACTCTGAAGCCCAGACTAGCCCAAAACTATGATATAGCCTAGGATGACGTGGGCTCTCAGCAGTCCTCCTGCCTCTGTCTCCTGAGTGCTAGGATTCTGACGTAAGCCACCATGTCCTTTCCTTTACGTGGTTTCAAACTAGCATGCTATTTATCCTATTAAATTGTAGGAGCTCTTCAAATAGTCTACATTCAAGTCTCTTGTCAGGTAAATTATTATAAACTCTTAGATTTTTTTTCCAAGAATTTCATGATTATTTTCTCTTATACCTATGTCTCTGATCCATGGGGGAAAAAACCTTTTAGGTTACATGTAATGCCCAACTTACACATTGCACCTGAACAGCAAGTTGCCTTTCACCATTTTAGGGAGGGGTTGAACTTAAATATTTCTTTCTCTATCCAGCAGTTTCCTGTGCATGGGATAAAAGCTTGTGATAGGGTGATGGGAAGAATTCACAAACAATTTAAATTTGGGCTTCACACTTAGAGCATTCTTGGGTTTAAGATCTAGACTTTGAGTATTTCAGGATTATTTGAATATACGATTGTGTAAGCAGCTTCCTCAGGCTGCTTCCCTGCCAGCATCTTTCCATAGATACAGGGGCCGTGGAGAATACCAAGACCCACGTGCCCAGGCTAGATGTGGAGGTGAAGGACAGACAGGGAAAACCCTTCCAATAAAGGCTGTTTTACTAGAATGAATATCAGTACAGATCAGTATTCCAACACAAGGGAAAACCAGCTTTCTTGAAAAGAGCTTTTTTCTTTTTGCATGTAAATTAAGATTATATTTAGGGGGGAAGAAAACAAAAGAAAATTCCATATGCACTATGATACAGCCCTGCTAATCTCATGACCCTTATGGTCCCTACCACCCTCTCTGTGAACAGGGCCAACTGTCCATAAGCTGTAAACGGCACTTTTCTGTTTAACACTTATCATTAACATGTAATTTTAGGTGGTTTCCATTAATTAGGTGTTTCTGAAAAAAAAATTCTGGCCCAAATTTTAAATACTTTAATTAGCACAAAATAAAATTAGTTTTGAGATTAGGAAGTATGATTTCATAAGCATTATAATGAGATCATCATAAGAAGATGGAGGTGATCTTCATTTTAAGAAAATAATTTACGTTTAGTGTGACTGTTGGTGGCATATACTGCTACTGTATGCAGACAGAGCTTCTCAGAAGGGCTGTCTGGATAGGATATGTCTGCAAAACACTTTCTGTTTTTTCCTAAGTATAGTCTTAAGTATGCACGTTCTTACAAACAAACAAAAGTCAATATCTTTATAATACTTTATTATAAAGAGCTAAGCCATTTTGTATTATTTTCTTGAACTGTTCTGTAGTGATCCAAAAAATTTACACTATTAAATTAAGGAATCAAAAGTTTTCCATGTTCTATTATGGTGACTAGCATGTGAGCTTCCTGAATTAATTATTAACATGCCACAGTTGTGTTTGTTACTCTTATCTGGCAAATCGTAGTAACAAAATAAGTAGTATGGTTCCTCTTGATTTGTGGTTTGCATAAAGGCTTTTTGTTACTATGGCTTGAATAAGGTCTTTAAATTCAATGTTCCCATGTGTCTTAGTGTACTAGGACTGCTATAAAAATAACAGGAATAGAATAACATATGGATGAGAAATTTGTTTCTCAGAGATATGAAAGCTGAAAAAAATCCAAGATCAACACAATGTTAGGGCCAGTATCTGTCCAAACAAAAACAAAAACAACACACACACACACACACACACACACACACACTTTTTGGTTAAAGCTGTCTTCTCCCTGGATCCTCTAGGAACAGGAAAGGCAGAAGCTTTCTGGTGCCTCTTTCACAAAGGCATTAATTCCACTTGTGTGGATGGTCATGACCTGTTACTTGCCCAAAGGACCCACCCCCTAATATCATAACATTAGTAACTAAAGTTGAACACACAAACTTCGAATAGAATAAAGCATTCAGACCATAGTAGTATGCAAAGCATATGACCTATGCCCCTTTAAAAGTGCATGTGTGTATATCGTATGTATCCTACTGTGTGTATTTATGATGAAACTGTACTTTGTAAGACAATGTTTCATAAGTAATTTTATAGTTTCTGTGTAGGTAGTGATTTTATATACACTATGATTTTTATTCAAGGTTGATGTTTTCCTCATCTGTTACTTAATATATCTGTTTTATTTTCATAGGTTACCTTCAAAATAATATTCCAGTTTAATACATCATATCTCACAGAAAATGCAATCATTCATTTAAGTGCAACAAGGTTGGTATATGTGTGCGAATACATGTTTGTGTGTATGTCATGTCTTTCATGTCATTTGATTATTTCATACAACCAGCAGCAGTTAAGCTGAAGTCCATGAACCTCTTTACTCAAAACAGATAGACATCACTGGTAATGTTAACTGTAGACTATCTTGTAATTACACATGATTTACATCTGCCAAGTTTCATTCACGATCGACAGAATCTGATAATTTTAAAACATTTCCTAGCTCTCTATCAAGGTCAACTGAATCGATGCAGGGACTTAAAATTTTATAGTACCCTTATATACTTCAGTAGAATCTACACAAATCATTCAAAGATTCTCAACATTATCACAGAACACATGTGAGGAAAACAGGCTCTGACTGATGAGCTAGCGTGTGTGGGTAGGTGTGGCTCCCCTTCTCTGAGAAGGGGATCAGGGACAAGGAATAGGGAGAGATGGTGGAACCAAAAGGAGAGGAGGGGGTTACGATGGGGATGTAAAGTGAATGAATAAATTAATTAATTTAAAAAACCTGATGCTCCAAAGTCAACATGAGCAAAGCTCGCAGGAACTCACAGAGGCTGAGGCAGCATGCACAGGGCCTGCCCGGGGCTACACCACATCCTTTGTGTATATATTTTGGCTTCCGGTTTAACTTTTTCTTTTTTGTACATTAATGTTTTGTTTATTTATTATTGTTTATTCACTTTGTATCCCCGCTGTAGGCCTTTCCCTCCTGTCCTCCTAGCCTACCCACCTTCCCTTTTCTCCCCCTATGCCCCTCCCCTAGTCTATTGATATGGGGGGTCCTCCTCCCCTTCCATCTGACCCTAGCCTATCAAGTCTCATCAAGACTGGTTGCACTGTCTTCCTCTGTGGCCTGGTCAAGGCTGCCCCTCCCACTCATGGGGAGGTGATCAAAGAGCCAACCACTGAGTTCACATCAGAGACAGCCACTGATTCCCTTACTAGGAAACCTCTTGGAAACTGAGCAGCATATGGGCTTCCCCTAAAAAGGGGATTGAGGTCCTTTCCATGTATAATCCTTGGTTGGAATATAGGTTTCTGCAAGACCCCTTGGGCCTATGGATTTTTGTTTTGTTTTGTTTTGTTTTGTTTTTGTTTTTTGTTGGTCTCCTTATGGAGTTCTTGTCTCCTCCAGGTCTTTCTATCTTCCTTTTCTTCTTCAAGGCTTCCTGAACTCTGCCCAAAGTTTGACTATGAGTCTCTGTATCTCCTTTGATGCCAGGGAAGGTAGTCTTTCAAAGGTCCTCTGTGGAAGGCTCCTGTCCTGTTCTTTGTCTTCTTCATGTCTGATTAAAAAATGGGGTGCATATTCTGGACATTAGCCCTCTGTCAGATATAAGGTTGGTGAAGATCCTTTCCCAGTCTGTAGGCTGTTATTTTGTTCTGATGACAGTGTCCTTTGCTTTATGTAAGCTTTTCCATTTCATGAGGTCCCAATTATTGATTGTTGATCTTAGAGCCTGTGCTGTTAGTGTTCTGTTCAGGAAGTTGTCTCCTGTACTAAAGAGTTCAAGGCTCTTCCCCACTTTTTCTTCTAACATGTTTAGTATGTCTGGTTTTATGTTGAGGTCTTTGATCCACTTAGACTTTAGTTTTGTGCAGGGTGATAAATATGGATCTATTTGCATTTTTCTACCTGTAGACAACCAGTTAGACCAGCACCATTTGTTGAAGATGCTATCTTTTTTCCCATTGTATTGTTTTGGCTTCTTTGTCAAAAATCCAGGTGTCCATTGGTGTGTGGGTTTATTTCTGGGTCTTCGATCCGTCAGTGTGTTTCTATGCCAGTACCATGCTGTTTTTATCATTGTTGCTCTATAGTGCAGCTTGAGATAACAGATGGAGATCCAGAAGATCTTTTATTAGACAGGATTTAGCTATTCTGGGTTTTTTTCCCATATGAAGTTGAGAATTTTTTTTCAATATCTGTAAAAAAAAATTGTGTTGGTATTTTGATGGGAATCGCAATGAATCTGTGGATTGCATTTGGTAGGATGTCCATTTTCACTATGCTAATCCTACTGATCCATGTGCATGGGAGATCTTTCCATCTTCTGACATCTTCAACTTCTTTCTTCAGAGACTTGCAGTCTTTCACTTGCTTAGTTAGAGTTACACCAAGGTACTTTATGTTATTTGGGGCTATTGTGAAGTGTGTAGTTTCTCTGGGTAAGATGTTCAATCCTCATTCAAAAAGGCAAAGGAGACAGACATCGGAGGAAGGAGAAAACAGGGAATAGGACAGGAACCTACCATAGAGGGCTTCTGAAAGACTACCCAGCAGAGTATTGAAGCAGATTCTGAGACTCATAGCCAAACTTTGGGCAAAGTGCAGGGAATCTTATGAAAGAAAGGGGAGATAGAAAGACCTGGAGGGGACACGAGCTCTACAAGGAGAGCAACAGAACCAAAAAATCTGGGCAAAGGGGTCTTTTCTTAGACTGATACTCCAACCAAGGACCATGCATTGAGATAACCTAGAACCCCTGCACAGATGTAGGCCATGAGTGCTCAGTGTCCAAATGGGTTCCCTAGTAATGGGAACAGGGGCTGTCTCTGACATGAACTCAGTGGCTGGTTCTTTGATCAATTCCCCCTGAGAGGGGAGCAGCCTTATCAAGCCACAGAGGAAAATAAGGCAGCCAGTCCTGATGAGACCTGATAGGCTAGGATCAAGGGGAGGAGGACTTCCCTATCAGTGGACTGGAAGAAGGACATGGGAAGAAAAAAAGGAGGGACAGTGGGTTTGGGAGGGGATGAAGGAAGAGACTACTGCTGGGATACAAGGTGAATAAATTATAATAAATAAAAAAAGAAATTAAAATTTTTTTAGATGTGGTTCAGAGCTAAACAGAGAATTCTCAACAGAGGAATATTGAAAGTCAGAGAAAACTTAAAGAAATGTTCAATGTCCTAGCCATCCAGGAAATGCAAATCAGAAGGACCCTGAGATTCCACCTCACAGTCATCAGAATGGCTAATAAGTACTCAGTTTGGAAAGGCTGCTAATGGCAGATTCACAATTGGCTGTATGAGCCTAGCTGAATCCTTGGATAAGAGCCTCCCATGTCTTAAATGTAAACTAAGATGATTTGTCTCCAAATGTTTGTGCCACAGAAGTCCAGCAATCTCAGTATTTTAATGATTAAGCCTGGGGATTTGTATCAATTCATTCAATTCAGACAAAGGTTGGGTCTACATCGGTGTGATTCTCAACTCTAAACGAACAGCTTGGGGACATTAGCAACACCTGTCCCTAGTCTCCTTATCCTCTCCATAAAACAAATGCAGAGGTCTACGATTTTGTATTTTATTAACTTGTCAATATAATTGCTTTCGTATGTGTAGAAATGGCCTGTGAGTAAGCAAACTGAACGATCAGTGTCACTGTGCTGTGTTTTCCAGCGACAGTGAAGAGCCACTGGAATCCCTGTATGATAACGAAGCAAATATTTCCATCCCAGTAAAATATGAAGTCGGACTACAGTTTTACAGGTAGGCCGAAGCTACTTTTATTCACTGGCCGCTTTCTGATCACCAAATGGTTCTGCTGCTGTGGTCCCTGGCTAAGGGCATCACCTCTCAGGAACTTAAAGGGACAGGTACTCCAGTGCTACTCCAGACCTGCCAAGTGAGGGATTCTGGTGTGGTGCCCAGCATCCATATTAAATGTCTAACATTTGGGAACCTGTGTGCACTGAACTTCAAAATACAATGTGCTAATGACAGGCCTTAGCGCCTAAATGTAGCCAACATCCTTGACACAATGCAGTGCTTGCTGACAAGAGGGCAACATATTTCTGCATATTTCTGGATCACTCTTTTTGTCCTATAGGATGAGATCTACCTGCCCATTCCATCACACGAGGTTAAAGCATTTCACACTGGCCCATCACTAATTTCTTCCACCCTCCAGACACCATCCTTTCTGTTCAGACCTTGTTTTCTATTCACATGCCAATCGTGTTTGTAAACTTCCACTCTACATACAGTGTCTCTTTCTGAAGCACAATTGCACACTTTTTTCTAAATAAATACATGCAGTGCATGTAAAAAGATGAGCACCATTGTCAAGGCCAGCCTAGTCCAATGGTCTGTCGCTTTGTTTGTTTCTTATGGTGCTTTCTCTCTGCTAAAGGGAGATCAGAAGGCACAGGTCATAGGCTAGCCACATAGACTTGCTTATATTTCTGAACCTTTGAAGTCTGTTGTCTGTTGTCTGACTTGCTGTATCCGCTTCTGTCAGCACAAAGATTTTTCCCAACAATTTTCCACTTAGTTCAAATCAATTTTTGGCACACATTTATAAATATCTTGGCTGAAGTGTTGCTTTGAGAGGTAATCTTAAGTTTTAGGGTCATCCAAAGACCATGACCTTTGAAGGGTTGATTGAGTTTTTACATCTAGCAGTAACGGGATTTTTAAATTGTGTAAATGTTTTTTTGTTTGTTTGTTTGTTTGTTTTTAAACTAGTGTTTTCCCCTTTCACCCTGCTAAACACAACGAATTTCAGCCTGGTTTTTCTCTAAGTGTAAATGCTAGTAGATTCATGAGAACTCTTCATTTGATAACAATGAAATTACATTTTGAAAGTCACATATAACTTAAACTATTGGAGTCAAATAAGCAACGACTATTGAATTAAGTGATTCTTGCCATCCTCAAATATTTAATTGATGTTTGGGGGTAAAAGTATCAACCTCTGCTTTAAACTCTGCAATTATTTTTTTTTTATGAAATCATATGATGAGGGGAAAGAAAAGAATGAAGTCAAATAAAACTTCAACTTTACCGTACTTTTTTCTTATTTTTCCAAGTTCTGCAAGTGAACACCACATTTCAATTG
This sequence comes from Meriones unguiculatus, assembly GCF_030254825.1. NCBI lineage: Eukaryota > Metazoa > Chordata > Mammalia > Rodentia > Muridae > Meriones > Meriones unguiculatus. The sequence goes on along the minus strand of NC_083354.1, from coordinate 89,207,100 downwards.
CTGCCAACGAGACTATCCCTGAGCTTATTAATTCCACCGATGACATTGGCAATGAAATTAATGTCTTCTACATGGTAAGAAACTATCTCTAAGTCAATAAATATTCTAAGTAAGTTATCTGTATTAACAAGAAAATGCTTCATTATTCACTCTCCATATCCTAGCATATTTTTTTTCTCAGTAAATTAACTTCGTTAGAATATTTTGTTCAAATTAATAATTATAGCAATGTTTGGCCTTTTGGCTAAGATTACATGCAAACTGGTAATCATACCTTGAGTCAATTTTAAAAGCCAAAGCCTCTAATTTCCTTATAGAAAGAAATATTTACTTAGAATAACTTGTTAGAAAAAAAGTCATTCTAGTGTCAAATAGATACTACAAATGTAAGGTGTGTTCATACTCCATATTGTTTTCAGTATGGCTAAAAAAATCATGTTTCACAGAATCATGACAATTTCAGAAATGAATTCTGGCAAAATTCCTTGGGGAATATTTTCCTTTATTTAGTGAGTCACTATTTCTTTTCTGTGGATTTCTCTCTTTCATATGAATTATACTATAAATTATTACTGTTAGCACTACAGCCTCCTTAAGTAATATTTTCTACTACATTATTTTTTTTATTTTAAATTTTTGCTGGAAACTCTACCTAAACTCTATAACAGGTCTGTTGTGGAACTTCAGCCTGTGTAACATGAAGACTCAGCAGTATTCAAGGAGAAAAGAGCATTCAATTCAAGTATATATATATATATATATATATATATGCCATCAAGTGATACAATACCATTATAAACGAAGCCAGTATTAATCTTTTGGGGAATTGCCAACAGTGAAGAATGAAGTTCTCTTGCAAAATGGGAAAAAATGCTTGCTTTTGAGAGGAATGTCTGTTCTTTGCTAAAATTACTGTGATAAGTTACATTCTGGAAATTGGCATGAATGCAACCTCCCTGGTCACTTCTGGGATGTGATTTTGTAGATCAGACTCCTTGGCTTCTGGAGCATAATAAACAAATAAGAAAGAAAAGTGAAAAAAAAAATTTGATTACTGTAGATTTTCATACATTGTAAATTACTAGGCTCCAGGTTTGAGATAAGAGCCCCCTCTTATCAATAATATTAACATAGATTATAATGTTGGGTATCTCTGCCTTTTTTGCTGTTAAGTTCTAGAATTAAACTAATGGGCTACAAATAAAAGAACATATTTAGTGGTAATCTTCCCTAAGAAATTATTAATGAATGAAAAACTTCAGCAACACTCTAATAAAAAGCTTAAGCTTTGAACTTTTAACACCGAAATTACTTAAACAAATAAGCATTTGTTCAGTGAGGACAATGTTATCTGTTCAGTGGAAAGAGAACATGTTATCATATTTAGCTACACTTGCTACTTACCAGTTTTCCAAGCTTGTAAGGTTTTCTATTGTTTTCACTTTGCTGCTCATGGATAAAACAGAGGTAAGGGAATCTAAGACCTAGAGTTAAAGGCCAAAGCAATACTGCAAATCAGATGATTACCACAGCGAGTTTCACACGGCTATTAAGTGTCGATAGATAAATACTGTGCTTGACATTTAGCTACTATAACAGTGGCCATATTCTCAATTAACCATGACGCTTTTTGGAAACATGGCATAATAGATTTAAGGAACATGAAAATTTTTTCGGTATGTGAGATATAAAATTTATGATTTACTATGTGCAAAGAATAATGACAAGTAGTTTATGCAGTAAAGTGCTTCTAAGGTATTTAGATTGCGAGAAACTTTTGCTTTCTGCCTTATGCTCGGTCTTTTCCAGTTTTTAGAAGGAGGCTTCTTATTTTTTTTTAAGTGATACTAGCAGAATATGTGATTGCTGACTGTCAGAAGCAGATAGCGTTCAACCGAAAGGCTGTGCCAGCTAAGCCCTGGACATATTACCCTAATATGGTTGCGGACCGTTTTCATGTAAGAGGCCAGACATGGCTTCAGGAATCTCCACAGTTCCAGAGCTGCTGAATGACTTAACCTTCAGCACCACGGGGAATCATTACAGACCTGAATAGCTCTCAGTATAGGAGGCTTTATTAGCTAGGCAGTCCTGGCATCTGTTGGCGAAGATTATGAGTTCTAAGTACATGCATACATCTGAGTGCATCACACATACACACACACACAGAGAGAGAGAGAGAGAGAGAGAGAGAGAGAGAGAGAGAGAGAGAGAGAGAGAGAGAGAGATGGTGTACCTGGCTAGAGAATAATAATCATGATAATTTTCAATTACTGATTTTCCGCTAGTATTTTCGCTGGCCTCCTCAGCCTGGGTTAACACACTGAGGTCACTTAGCACTTAAGAATGCTACTGTGTACTCAGCCTGTTTGTTAACCTGCCTGTAAAGGAACAATGTAATCACCAACCCAACCTGCCTTAGGTCTCCCACACACACAGCCTAACCGATGTATAGCTATAATGTTCAGCTATTTATCCCTTCATGCCCCTGACTCAGAGCAATGTCTGCTTTGTTTATGTTTTATGGTAATCATTTGCTGGAAACAGCAAATAGACAGGAAGCGGCTTATAAAATGAGTCTCTGCCATAAGTTCCAAAAGCAGCATTCAGATGTTGCATGGTAGAATTTGTCATTTGTTTATTGTCTGGGTCATTTGGGATCAGTTGGAAATAGTGACTTGTAAAACTCTGTTAAAGATTTCTGTAAAGTCTCCTTCGTTTCTTCCTGACATGATGTTTTCTGCTAACAATGTTCAATAAAAGAGAGAACAGCCGTTTGTTAGGGGCAGATCTATGTGGATAGAGACATGGAGCAGACTAGACCGATTCGAACTAAAATAGCAGACAGACAGGAACGATGGATGACACGGGGAGAGTAAAGTGGAGATTTCAAATCTGGGCCTTCGTGGTTAGATGAACAAAGGGAAGTGCTCTGATTTCCTTCCTTAGTGCAATTGCAACACAGTGTTGGTGACTTAGTTTATCGTTAATGTATCCAATCTGACTGCAACTAACCCTAGTAGTATCCATACACGTAGTGTTATTAATCCTGGAGTGAAAGACGAAGAAAACAATATAATAATAGCAACTGCCATCAATGAGCATTCATACTTTCTGGTTGGCTTAATTAAGCCAATTCCCATGTGATGTCATGAACCACTTCATGTGGATGACCCAGAATTTTATATAACTTAGTATCAATTAAGAACCAAAGTCACTGGAGGCGGTGGTACACACCTTTAATCCCTGCACGTGGGAGGCAAAGACAGGTGGATCTCTGAGTTCGAGGCCAGTCTGTTCTACATAGTGAGCTCCAGAACTGCCAGGGCTCCACATAGAAAACCTGTCTCAAAAACAAACAAACAACAACAAAAGAACCAAAGTTTCCCCAGTACTCAGAGGTCTGGCTGAGGTATGCAAATCTCTGTTAGTATAAGGCCTGATCTAAAAAGTGAGTTCTTGCCAGCCAGGGTGATATAGTGAGAAAAAAAAAGACAGAAAGTGGGGAGGGAAGAAAGGAGACAGGGAGAGACAGAGGAAGGGAGGGAGAGAGTCAGTCTGTCAGTCTGTCCTGGGGTGACCGTGGCTCAGGAGATCCCCAGAGCAAGTTAGCTAGGGAGACTAGCAGTACTGGCCAGTTCTGGGTTTGGTTTAGGGACCATCCCCCAAAGGAAATGGTAAAACAGCCATGGAGGAAATTTTCTGATCTCAATCCCAGGCTTCCAAGTAAACATCCATGCAAAAATTCATGTGTGTTTATGTATGCATGTGCCCACATGCCGGTGAACATACATGCACAAATGCGCACACACAGCGCAAGCACAAACACATGAAAAGAAGAAAGAAAAAGAATCCCAGTCCTTTGTAAGGGGGAGAGGATGCTTTCGAAAGAAGCCAAACTTGATTACACGTCTATTTCTCCCCTGTAGATTAGAAAAAGAGGACATTTCCCAATGCCAGGACTTCGGCTATCAATTTCCTTCCCCAATTTGACCTCAGATGGTTATCCTGTACTGTACCCAACTGGATGGGCATCTTCTGATGTAAGTCACACATGCTTTTCAATTATGTCATTACTGCTATCCTCCTTTCCAAAAATTACATTTACTTACTTCTTGTGTGTGTGTGTGTGTGTGTGTGTGTGTGTCAGGGGAGGGGTGGCTTGCATGTGCCACCGTGCACAGAGGACAGCTTGTCCTGGTCAGTTCTCTCCTTGTACCATGTGGGCGTGCAGTTTGGTGACTCAGCATCAGGCTTAGCAGCGAGTGCCTTTCACCAGGGGCCCTGGGACAGAACTCAAGTCGTTAGGCTAGCAGGGATCACTTTTTACGTGATAACCCTTCTCTCCAGCCCACTGCTGTTTTCCTCATCTGAAATGTGCGAGCTTTGTGTTATGTACGACATGGGATAACGTTTTGTTAAAAACAAACAAACAAACAAACAAACATGGAGACGCATTTAAAAATTAGTAGCTATCAATTACTTAGAGTGTGTAACTTTGTATCTGGGGCTCCTGTAACAAACTGCAGAAAGTGAGTAGATAGACATGATTTTTTATTATTTAATAATGCTGAGGGCTGCTGGGCATGGAGGCACACAACTTTAATCCCAGCACTTGGGATGCAGAGACAGGCAGAGCTCTGTGAGTTCGAGGCCAGACCCGTCTACAAAGAGATTCTAGGATAGCTAAGGTTCTGTTACACAAAGCAACCCTGTCTTGAGGGGGAAAAAAAGAAAAGAAAGAAAGAAAGAAGCACGATAATGCAATACTGCTGAGAGGCAGCCGTTCAGCATCAAGGTGCTGATAATGGAGTTTCCCTCTGGGCCATGCTTTCTCTCCCAGCATTTAGTGTTTGCTGGTACTTCTGTGCACCCCTTGGCTTTCTCCCTTTTGTGATTCATTTCTGCCTCCATTATTTTCTGCACACCCACCACTGGCTTTCAGGCCTTCCTGAAATGCAAAATGTTCTTACCTAGAGAGCCTTAATTTGATCACATCCGCAAAGACTCAGTTTCCAAATAAGGTTGCATTTACAGGTTCAGGGTGTTAGGATTCAGGCATGCCCTTTTGGAATCATAGCGCAAGCCAGTAGATCCTAGGCAATTAATTATGGATGAATACTTGACATGTTTGTTGCACGTTTCATTTATTCAAGGGAGTCTAATAAAGAAACCTTTTTTTTTCTTCTAAACATATATAGCTGTATATGAAGCAGTAAATTAGCATTAACTTACCCCACATAGTCATAACACTGTGGCTCTGTTGCACTTGTAGCACTGAATAGACTATGTGCTGATTATTATTATTGTTGTTACTTATTATCATTGTCTGTTTAGTGTCTAAAATGCAAAGACACCACAAGTGTTGTTAGTGAATGTATGAGTTCAACATTTAACATTACGCCTTCTTTTCACACAGTTTTTAAAAACTAAAGCATTCTCATAATTAAAAAACAAAAGCATAGCAACAGGAGTATTTGAAGTGTAATCACTTAATTGTTTTGCTAAGGGCGAAGTAAAAAGAAACCTGGAATTTTCCTCTAACCCAAGAAAATAGGCCTCAAACAGGCATCAAATCGGGTAACATATGCTAATGCTTTTTTTTACCTTGATGGAATATATATTCTATTATAAATTATACTCTATATCTTTTATATCTGTGTATTTATATAAATTTATGTATCTATGATATATAGATATAATTTAGCATATATTGAAAAAATGTACCAGCTTTTCTTTGAAAAAGGATAAGATTAATAACTGTGTTATTCATGAAACAGCTCTGCTAGCACCCTTCTCTGTTATAATTGCAAGGGTCACGAAAACAATGATTATGACCTGGGGTGTCATAATGATGTCTTGCAGCCTCTCCTATCCTGCACACCCACAAACGGACCTTCAATATAGATCAATGGCTGCCATTCACAGCCATTGTGTTACTGCTCCAACTGACCTTGTTCTGTTGACTCTGGCGGTGTCTAATGAGAAAATATTTCCTTTTCTTAGAATGTGAACTGCAAACCCCAGAGCCTGGAGGATCCTTTTGGTATCAACTCTGGGAAGAAAACGACGATTTCGAAGTCTGAGGATCTCAAAAGAGGAACAATCCAGGTGAATTAAGCTTTGTTCTTTCTTTATGCTTTCATAAGTGCAGCACACTTGATATCAACCTAGAAGGAGGTTACTACCTGAAGCATTTTAACTTAGGGCCTATGATCAGATTCCATGCCCCCTAATTTGTATCTCTGACAATCCAACAGGATTGCAGTACCTGCAAATTTGCCACCCTCACATGTAATCTCGTTCCTTCTGACGTGAGTCAAGTGAATGTTTCACTCATCTTGTGGAAACCGACTTTCATAAAAGTAAGTGGCTGCATTGCTCTAGGCTGTTCTTGAGACAAACCCATAAGTGTTAGCTCACTATTAAGTATGTGTGTGCAAATCACAGCGCTGCTGTGGAAGGAACATGAGGCTGGGAGTCTCCGAGAATGTGACCTAAGACCAGCTCTCCTTCAAGAGTGGTGTGGGCTTCTGTAACATTTGAGTAACAACATTTCCTCCTAAGTTCCCCGACAAAGTGTTCCCGGGCTCTCTCATTCTTAAATCTTTGCACTATAAACGAGAAACACTTCTCCAGCGCTGAATTTTATGTTTATCTTAATAGTTTGGGACCTGAGTAAGGTTCAAAGAGTGAGAGTGTGACATTCCGAGGTATGATTAGCAAAGCAGAGAGCTTGAATACACTGTAGAGTGGTGATTCGTTTTCAGACAGTCTATACAGGAACATTCTTTACCCCTCACAAAGCCACATCTATCTGAAAGCAGAATGTTTTAAAACACAGTTTGTTGTATTTTGTATTTCTTGTTCGTTTCTTCAAAGAAATATTGAGTCGATCATACAAACCGAGAATTTCAGGTTTGGTCCTATGAAGATGATAACATGTCATGGGGGTTTAGTATTATTAACTTCATGCACAATCCTTAACAAATACCTCTGCATAGTCCTCATCATTGGAATGAAGCTATCCCACACCTAGATGCCTATGAGGCAAGTTTGAAGTTTTTTTTTTTTTTCTAGAGAAAAATCTGAGTAGAAATTATTTTGAAGTTTTTAATTCCCATTCGATAAGAAGGAACTAAGGGACAGTTTGGTGGAGGGAGGGGATTAATTCATCACTGAATTAGTCTCACAGAACAATCTCAGCATTTTTTTCTATTTTCTTTTTCAAAAGTTCCACACATGTACACGGTACATCTCGATCACATCTACACCTCAATCCCTCTTCCAATTCCTCCCCCAGCCACCCCCAACATCTCGTCTCCGTCTTATAACTTTGTATTTATTTTCACTCTTTAACCCACCGAAGGCAACAGGCCTGGGTGTGAGGTCATCCTCCAGGACATGGGGAGCCCAGCGGCGGCCACAGTCCTAGCAACACTGAATAGACTCAGCAGACTGTGCTTTCCATTTACTTATATGTAACCTCAATAAAGAAGGTGATGGATCTGGTAGGGAGTGGGGGTCCATGGGAAAGGGTTGGATGGAGGGAAGGGAAAGGAGAGTGATGTAACTATATTTTTAGTTAGAAATATGTTTTGTTTTGTTTTTAAGAAAAGTGACTTTCCCTTCCCCAGGAGCTATCAAGAGTTTCTCAGCTAAAGGTGGGACGCCGGGAGCCTCTCCCAGTCCACACTGGAACCTTTAGCTGGGGTGATCTTGCCCAGTCTTGCGTGGGTGAACGCAGCAGATGTGATGATTATTCTGCTCAGACAGGAGCACCTCTCACCTTGGTCGGCACGGCACATTAATAATGAATCATACCTGCTTTTCAGGCACATTTTTCCAGCTTAAATCTCACTATAAGGGGAGAACTTCAGAGTGAGAACTCGTCGCTGATTTTAAGTAGCAGCAACCAGAAACGAGAGGTAAGTGCGGCTGCGTTACGGATTTCACAGCAAACTTGTCCATGGTAGTCTAGCACTGCGTCTGAAAGCGTTACGGATTTCACTGCAAACTTGTCCATGGTAGTCTAGCAACTGGAAACGAGGGGTAAGAGCAGCTACGCGTTCGAAAATAATATGCATTTCACTCCAATCTGTCCGTGGTGTTTTCTGATTCTATACAGGGATTTAAGCAGCGACTGATTTGACTCTGGTCGGAAATGGTTTGGTTTCCTTTTCGTTTGTTTCTAATGTGATTTCAGGCATGGGCTTGCTTACTCCTTAGGATCTAGGAAAGCCATGCTGTTTATAACGCATGGACCATGTTTTACTTTGTTGCTTTTAACAGTAACAGTAACTGGATGTTTCCATGTTTACTTTAGTGACGAATAGATGCTTGTGAGTTTCCTCCTTAGGAGCTAACATTATAAAATCTATTACAGTAATTGCCTGTATACTGTGTGTGTATTTAAATATATATTTAAAACTACACATATAAGTAAATATATATACACTCATATATCTAAACCTATAGACTTATACATATATATTTATACATAACTATATGTAAGTAAATATATATACTTATATATACTTTATATATACTTATGTAGTATTAAATATATACATATATATTTAAATATTCACATGCATAATATACAGACATTTTATGTCAATATATAGATTTATATTTTATGTATTTATATGTAGATATATAAATAGCAAATATGTAAACATATTTATATGTAAATATATAATATTTAAAACTCCTTCACTTAGTTTTTGGGAAATCCAAAACAAAGATGAGGCCATTCAAGCTGAATCCTTAGTAGAAATACAATTCTTTCACTCTCGACATTTTAGAAAATAAAGCCAAGGGACTTGTTTTAGACAAAAGCATGATTCTCTCGTCTTATCATGGGAAACTTTAGAAATTCCATCTGGATGAGCCCTGCCATGTAAGTTGTAAAATTCTGTTCCTAAGTGCTCTACTTTTTAGTGATAATAAATTTGCTATTATTGGACATTTTTAGTAAAGGAAAGGCATTTTTAAATGTAAACCCAATGTTTTCTCTGTATACAGTCGCGAGATTAATTACACTGTTAGAAAAATATCGCCTGCAAGAACTCAGTGTTCCGGGAGCCCTAATGGGTGTTTATCAGCGTTGACAGCCTTGTTTAATACTTTCAGCTGGCTGTTCAAGTGTCCAAAGACGGGCTCCCAGGCAGAGTGCCACTGTGGGTCATCCTCCTGAGCGCGTTCGCGGGTCTGCTGCTGTTAATGCTGCTCATCTTAGCGCTGTGGAAGGTAAGCACCTCAGCTGTTCTGTTTATTCCAACCACCAACAGACGATCGGCAAAGCAGGTTACCCGTGATCGATGCTTTGGAACATAACGGTATGTAAACACTTGTGATAAGCCAGATTTAAAAAAAATTAAAATAAAATATTTCATACATCAAATACTATATACATATCTATTTTGCAAAGGAAAAATGGTTGCCTCACTTGGGGATATAAAACTCCTAGGGACCCCTTTAGAGGTGAGGCTTATTGAAGAGCGTTTAACATTTAGCTAGGATGTTAGTAAGGGTATGTGAATCTTTTAAAAGTAGGAAAAACAAAAATTTTGTTTTATGGCAAAAGTAAAGATTGAACTCTTATGTCAATGAGGACATAAAAGGTATAGATTCATGGTTGACATGAACCTGGTTTTAGCCATACCATTCTATGTGTCTTAGAGATAAAATGCTTCTTTGGTGTATAAACAGAAAAAAAAAAACACATTTTCTACAATACTTTTGTGGATGTATAAGTAACAAGCAATATGATAGTTAACTGATGTAATGAAGAACATAAAGTCCACAGATCCTCTGTATCAAATCCTTTTAAAACACCAAGTAGTAATCTGTTTTCTCTCCAGTTATTTTGATATTTACTAAGATGGTTTGTTTAAGGTGAAAAATGTAAGAACATACCATTTTCAAACAAGCTATGTTGATAGCTTTTATGATGTATTTACCAAAAAACAAAATTCCATAGAAAAGCTGAATTCAATGTTTTTTTTTCCCAATTAAACATGGAATTAGAATTTTTCTGGAATTAACATGTTTCTGTATTTTACCTCCTACTTTTTTAGATAAATTATGTGAGGATAGAAACGTGGCTACATGCTCATCTTTCTAACGCATGAACAACGGAATTATTTAACCAAATAGTTTGTATAACAAGTTTCTTTCCTGCTGAACTACAGCTGTTACCATCCTTTCTGGCTTTTTTGTGATGACAAATTTCCTCTTTGGAGGATTTCCTCCCAGAAGAATATGCACAAGTGGCACTCAGTTCCATAAATAAAAACTACTCTCTAGCAAAGTCCCAATTCTCTGTCCTTTCTTCCTCTGAAGATGCAAGAGGCCAGTGCTCTCTGCAATACCTGACTCTGCCACACGGTGGTACCCAAGGCCTGGTTTACAGGTTGTGCTGGGCACACAGGCTGTGGTTTCTCCTCTCAGAAGCATCTCTTGATTCCTACTGTGCCTGATGGTGCCTCCTAGCGTGCTTGGCCTGATTAGCTGGGAAGTTCATATGGTGTTAGCAAAGAGAAGAGGATAGCCAGGGCTAATTTTGGATGGGTTCTCTCTGGCTTCATACCTCTGTTTAAATCAAACAGACAAACTCGGATTTTCATCCACCTATTTTTAAAGCCCTGGTCTGAAAACACCGGAGTATGAAAATAAAAGCATTTCCAGTAATTCCTTTAACAAACGTCGTTTCATTAGTTCAAATACCTCCTGACAATAGGCTTCATAATCAGAACTCTGATTCTGAGGTAGACAGAGGGAGGGTGCTAGGAGCTCTGTTGAGCACCCTGCCTTAAAGTGTCCTCCCTACTGAGAACCTTGGTTTGTAGAGGAGGAAGCGAACGTGCAGACAAGCTTTTGCACGTTTTCGGGGCCATGCAGCCAGCAATGTTCTGAATAAGATTTTGAATACTTATTTACTGATTGCATTCTGTGTGTTGATACAACCAAGCATGTCCTGTAACTGCATTTTACACCTGTAAACATGAAAACAAAGGTAAAGTTCCCCTCACCCCCCTCAGCAACTCTCCTAAGATTATCAACTACTAAACAACTACATTCTTTTTTCAATAGATTCCGCTGCAGCACAGTACGGGGCCCAGGGCCATGAAGTCCTTGAGACACGTAAAAGGCTTGGTTTTAGAATAAAGTTCCCCGGTTCAGTTCAGAGTAACATAAAGCAGAGAGCCGCAGTCCGAAGTGGGAAAGGAGAGCGTGCCTTTGCTGATTTGATTCGTGCTGACGGCAAAGTCCCAGCACTTGCAGCTCTGTTCCGCACCCACCGTCATTCACTGAAGGAGCACACGGGAGACCCTCTAGCCAGAGTTTCTCTCTGGATAATTGCAGGATCTAGTCAACTATACTTCAGAATATAATCCAGTATAATAAGACCCCTTGAGAAATTTACTAAAAAAAGACACTTGCCTAGCTTTCATCATAACACAATGTTAGAATGACTATTAGCCATTGGTGTTAATTTCTTGCTGTGACTAATTCATATCACTTTTATCATAAAAAAAATGTACAAATAGGGTAAAAACAAAACAAAAACTGTGTGCCTGAGACTCTACGGCCATGTTTCAGGCACCCAGGAGAAGGATAAGGAGGATAACATGCATAAGGAGGTATAGCACTGGATTACTTTTTAATCTTTTATTTATTGCTATTCATTTATTTACTTAACAATCACTTTACATTATGTATTGACGGCCTACTTCTTGCCACAGGGTTTTGAACTAGGTTAATTCTAAAGAGGAGAATTTATAATACAGAAATCAAAACAGAAAAACAAAATTCCAGAGAAAGCCTGGGGGTTACAAACTTACTTTTTGTTAGCCGGGTGCTGTGGCACACTCCTGTAATCCAAGCACTGATGGAGGCAGAGGCAGGTGGATATCCTTGAGTTCGAGGCCAGCCTGGTCTACAAAGCCAAGTCCAGGACAGCCAAGACTACAAAGAGAGACCCTGTCTCAAAAAAACAAAACAAACAAACAAACAAAAAGCAAACATTTTGTTTTTCAAACTTTGGCTAAGATTGTCTCGGTTTGTGTACTCAGGAACTGCAAATTATATTCTAATCTCTAGGCTAAGTACTCAGCTTCCCTTGATAAAATTAGTATTTGGAGAATTTGTTGAGTGGAGGAGTTGAGATCACAGAAGTCCCATCTCAAAGGTGGACTCTTAGAAAAATTTAAAAAACGAGGGAGGCAGGGAAAGGAGCTGGTCTTGAGAGAAAGAGTCCCACTCTGGGGAGCCCTCTCTGACTTACTGCCACTGCGGGGCATATGGGCACAGAAGGGCTGAGTGGAATCCAAATATGGAGCTCCTGTGTAGCCATGGAGGAAATGATTGGCGTTCAGGAAAGCACAAACTCACGGCAGCTTTCACATTCTCTCGTTCTCTTATCCCTTCCTTGTTTTCTACCGACTAGATTCTGGCAGACGACAGCCCTGATGGCAACTTCCTAACTTACTGAGAGATGCTTAGTTTTCATTATCTGCTTGGCCTAAGCCCTTGAGTGGCCATCATCATTCATGAAGTGTGTAGGCCCAGGCTGGGGAGACAGCTCAGTTAGGAAGGCGCTTGGCTTACAAGCATGAACCCAAGATCCAGCCCAAATAAACACACATGAAGAAAAGGAACAGGGTGATGTGGTTGTGAAGGCTGGACAGTTAAGAGCATGGACTGCTCCCGTAAGGGAGCCCAGCTCAGTTTCCAGTACCCCCATCACGGCTCATGTCTACCTGTAACAGCAGAGAGTTCTGACCCTTGTAACTTCGGAGGGCACCAGCTCTCACGTGCGCAAACCCACACACAGAGCAACACACAATTATATGTAATAAAAATCAATCTCGAAGAAAAGCTTTGCATGTTGGCATATAGTTATAAGGTGATTATAGTCCCGGAGCCAGATGCGCCCTGCTTTCTACCCTCCCCCAAGGGCTCTCTGGCGATTCAGGCTAGTCTAACAGACCAATGAAAACCACTGTCCCAAATGCAAAATAGACAGCTCCTAAGGAACTACGCCTTTTTTTTTTAAGTGTTAGGTTTAAAGGAGATTAAATTATTTAAATGAGATTTAACATGTTCAATAAATTTTAAAATAGGGTTAGCTCACTTCCAAAGGCTTATCTAGTGTCCATTGGTCTTGTTTACTGTATAACATGAAGTAAATATAAGGCTGATTAATTTTGCTGATGGTCCAATGAAAAGAATAATGAAATGCGATTTACATTAACCAGTACATGATTTTTTTTTTCTTACTGTCAGCGCACTACTCTGTTTTCATAGGTAAATAACATAGGGTCCTTTGAGAAGCTTCTTCTAGAAAGCTTTAGAGTCATCTAGAAAATTCAGACATTTCCCTGACACCTATCCATGGTCATCCACCAAGCTCACTCTGAACTCTAAGAATTTTAATTTGTCACCAGTGGTTATTTGATGGATTTTTTTCTGCCACTTAAAAAAATGAGGATGATGATGACAAAGTAGAAACAGTGTTGATTAACTATGGTTCATTTGTCTCACAAAACATTTCCCAGAATTCTGTTTGTCCCACACATGCATGTTACTAGGATATATACTTAACTAGTGTAGAGAAATAGGGTGAAGTAGCAGTTTGACAGATGTCAAACTCTCAACACCCAGTAGTAAATGATCAGTAAAAATCTACATCTGTTACTTGCATTAATTAAATGCCCAGATTTTCTAATTCATTATTAAATTGGATTATCTCCAGATTAGCTCTATTGCCTGAATTAAAATAATTGATTGTGTTATATTTTATATTTTCTCAACAGATTGGATTCTTCAAAAGGCCACTAAAAAAGAAAATGGAGAAATGAAATATTTTACAGGAGAAAAAAACAAACAAACAATTATTCAATGATCTATCCTCAGGTTTGCCTCAATCATGTGAGAAGAAATTCAGAAAATTAACCAAAGACATGATCACATAACTCTATGTAATCTGTCATCCATCTGGGATTTACTCACTGGGAAAGTGACAATCAAGTGTGATCCAAAAAGTGGACCCAAAGATGTAGTATAGAAAGTGATGAGAAATATTTTTAATACTTACTCATTTTTGTTGAGTAAGTGAAATGACAAATTTTTTTAAAGAAGAATCATCGACATAAGTGTGTTTATGTGTTTAAATGCCATACAGAGTATTTTTTTAATTTTTATTTTTTTCTTCACAATTTATTCATTATATATCCTGATTGCAGCCCCCTCCCCCAGTCCCACACTCCCTCTTTCTTCCCCTCATCCCCTGACCATGCATGGATAGGACCTAGACCCCCTGCTCAGATGTGGCCAATGGGCAGCTCAGTCTCCATGTGGATCTCTGAGTGAGGGGATCAGGAGCTGCCTCTATCATGAACTCAGTTGACTGCTCTCTGATCACTCACCCCTGGCGATGCAGCCTTGCCATGCAGCATATTTTAAGGGATGTACAAGAAGAGCTTTGGGGTCACTGAAACAGCAACTCTCAGCACAATATAAATGAAGCTTTTCCCCTTGGCCACACCTTCAGAGTGACACTCAGCTTTTGTAAATGCCAACGAAGGACTGGAGTGAAAAAGATCCCCCAATCCAAATGAGAAAAACTTTGCTTAGCAGAGCCCATGTACAATATGGACAGAAAATGAAATTAAATCATAGAGTTGACATTCAGTAACATCTTGGGTTCTTTAGTTGGAGAGAATGTTTTCCAACGTGATTGGAAAATAGTACAATTGGGCTTAAATTCTATGTAAGATAGAGAGAGATGTAAGGTCAAGATAGAGACCTTATTTAAAAAACATGCACTGAATCTATTAATTTAAACTTTTACAAAAAGTAAAAGTGTTTAATATATACTGAGCTCTAAAACACAAAACTCTTTTATAAAGAAAAAAATAACACTTAAAGCAGTTTGTGTAGCATAGCAGTTCTTAGTCATAAAGAGCCACACTATGTGTGTGATGTCCAGAGGGTTTCTTAATGAAACTGAGAGGACAGATAGATGACCCAAAAAGGCTGACGTCACCTTTGCTGAGCGGCTGCTTAGTGCTAATGCTTCCAAGATGTTATATTAAGTAGGAGGCTTCTTAACCCTTTGGTATAGGGTTCATTTAAAACCCCAAAATATGAGTGTTTATTTATTTTTAATTCTTAATTTTCCAAACACATTTTATGTTAGTATTGAAAATGCAGTCTCTTGAGTTGGCATTTAAACAGAAACCCAGGTAATTTTAAAAAATGCACACCTTGAAAGCTTAAACTAACAGAAAGACACAGCTCATTTGCATGTACATCTGTGTTTCTGAAGCAATTCCCAAGGTCCTCAGACTCTGCTGTGATGTCAGCTCCCGGATTGCTCCATTTCTAAGACAAATAACAGTGAATGAATGTTCCATGTGCGAACTACTGCTGTAAAATTTGCTGGCCGTCCTGCCCCAAAGCTGCTTCACCACCTGACTGACCACCATGAGTCCAGAACCTGTCAATATGAAGAAAGAGCTGGCCTCTGCTCTCCTCAAAGCACAGCAAGCCAACAGAGAAATTAAATGCTGTGGGTTTGATTTTCAAAATGGTATTTCTGGGGAATTATCTTAGGGCTCTGATACAGCCTACCTCTTAGCTCTCCAACCTTACGTGTAAGATCCTAAGGCCTAACAGACGGACACGAGGATGCCACTGTCATCCCTGGCTGGAGGAAGTGTTGACAGAAAATTTGAAGAAAAAAGGTGTGTTTTCCATGCTCACTGCCTCTTGCCAGAGTCAGAAGTCATACTTTCCTCCTGCTCTTTTTCCCCCAGCAGAACTCAGATGTTTCTTGCTTCATTACCATGGTGTCCAACTCCAGCACACATGTACCCAGCATCCCTGCTCCTAGCTCCATGCCTTTGGAAATGAAATTCAACTGATGCATTTAGATTCATGTTTGACATCTGGGACGGCAAGGCATTGAACTTTGTACACTGAGCCCTAGGTGGGCATATTTAAACTAAATGGGTTGTTAAGCCAAAGGAGAGAAGCAGAAATGAGGACATTTTCAACTTTTAAGAAAAGAGGGAAAGAACCGTTTGGACAGATAAAATGGTGCCAAAGCCACTTGCCTACCGGTTCTAACATAAGATATTCCTGGCTAGTAGTAACTATTTAAGGAACCAGATAACTCATTTCTCTATTACCGTAACTGAGTCTGCATATGTATAATTATGTGCACACACATACAGATACCATTTCAACATGGAACAAGAATATGCAAAGACAGAATTTACAAAAAGAAAAAGCAAAAAAAAAGAAGCACACAAAAGCCACACCAGTGATGAAAGTTTGTTTCCTTTGCTTTTTTATACAGTATTCACTTTCATTAATATTTAAGTTTGTTATTTCATAAAGTAAAAATATAAATACAGAGGCTTTGGTTTTAAAAATGATAACAGATGTCCAAAATTAGCTTTATGGAATTATTCCAGAACATATAAATAATTAAGAAATGTACTTAACTCTATGATGTTATTTTAAGACAATAAGAATATTGGGTGATGTTTAAGACTATTTATGAACTTACAGCTTTAACTAAAATCACCAAATATTTTGTAACTTTGATTTTTTTTAAAGCACTGCTGCTTCCACTATGAACTGAACTCTGCGTGCATTGTCTTTCCTGAGTAAACATGCCATGGAACACAAGTAAATTACTCAACAACTTGTTCTTCAAGAGGAAAAGTGCCCCAGTATCGAACTTCTGGGGCTTTATTGTTTCCATAGCCACTTTCATATGACTAACTTGACCCAATTCGTCTTGCAGAATTCCTAGAAATGTGTGTCAGGTCTTACTAGGTAGTTTGGGACACTATAGCCCACAACTGGCATAAACTACATACTACATCATAGAAAAATGAATGGATAGAGATGCAGGCCAATGTTCAGAGTCTATGCACACCTAACAAATGCTCTAATCAAACTTCAAGTTACTGCTCGTCTCCATCCCAGAAGGTAGACTGCTCCAAATTACTTACTCTTTACCTTTGACTGCTAATTAACCATCCTTTAATATGAACAAAGTAATATGAACTTGCAGAAAGATTGAATGCAAAGCAAGAAAATACAGAGGGTGTCTCTCACCGAGAACCGGAGCTACTCAGGACACACAAGGAAACTGTCCCACTTTCTCAAGGAACTCTCAGGCCTGAAAGTGACATGAGGGAAGATCTTCTCTGACAAATATTTCCGACTTTTGTGATTAAATTTTGATGATGCAATTTGTTAAAGTGTTTTTCTCTGAGCATTAGGATCATGGGCAACTTAGACCCTAAATATTTCTTTTGTCATAACTATACTTGAAAAGAGCTTCTAGAAAGATGGTTTTATCAAATTTGATACTTACACAGCCAGAATAATTATATACATATAACATGCATATAATATAAAAAGTCATCTACTTTTTCTTTCATAAACCAAGGTCTAGGCTCAATTAGAAAGCAGAAATATTTGTACAAAAAGAAAAAAAGTTTGTGTTACAGTAGGACTTCATTGCAGTAGAGGCTGTATGGAAAGCCCTGATTTTACTCTAAGTAGGGCCATAGCTAACACCCTGACTGACGGTAACTTCTTTGTTGGGATCACCATCAATTCCATATGAACTTTTTATTCTGTTCTGAACAATGGCGCAAACTAGAGAGTACCCAGGCCCAGAGCTGGTCTCATGTCCCAGGCCCAGGCTCATGTACCAGGTGAACGTTATCATCCAAATAAAGTGGCTTCTGGAAAATAGGTTGTTCAAAATGGCGTTTTGTGCAGGCTTCATTTATTTCCCAAACCTCTCAAGCACCCTTCTCCCCATCAGTCTTCCCAAGTGAAGGTTTCAGGAAGATACTTTGGTAGCCTATTAAGAACAGATATGCTGCTTTTGCTGTGAATGCCAACTTCAGTGAATGGATCATTCATTCAGGTTTTCCAATCCAATTTCCTTAATGATACTTCGAAGGGTTGGCATGGCATCATTTGGTAAGATGTACTTATAAGATGCAGCATCCTTCCTTGTAAGTTTACAACCATATGGGCCACTGTTCTCCATGGCTCCATAAGAGAAACTGGAGGTATTAGGACTTTAGCAACTGTCCTTATGTATTTTACAATTCCCATCCTCACCCAAGGAAAATTTCCAAAAACTGAACAAAAGGTTTTCTTTGAGCTGATGCTGCTTTAAAAATGTAGTAAGCAAATTACTTGCATATAAAAAAGACTTTAAATGCAGACACAACTTAAAAGTGAGTACCCTGGGCTCTAACTTCCAACTGGACAGTGGCCCCCAAGCTCCTTCTATCCAGAATCCTGAAAGCAGCACTGCCCATTAACTCTGTACTGTTAAAAAAGGCTGGATGTGGCCCAGGGGTTGAGTGCACAGTGAAGTCATGCAAGGCCTTGGGTTTGAGTTCTAACACCACCACATAAGGGGAAACGGGGAAAGGGTATGATCATGCCACCATTTCTCAAATGGAAGTAGTGGCTGTACAATACCACTAAAAAGAATAAACACATAAATTTTTAAAAAACACCAAAAAAAAAAAAAAAGCAATGGCATTAAACTACAACATTAGTTTGTGAGCTAATCTGTGTCTTCCATTTTCATATCAAAAATTTACCTCAAATTTAGAAATTCGGGGCAAAAGATTTAACCACCAGCTTTGAGTAGAATACAGAGTATCATGCGGGGTCAGGCAAGTCCCAACCCTAACCTTCCTAAAACATCTGCCCTGGAGAGTACACAGCTCCTGACCTATGGATAGTATTATGACATAACAAAGGGCCCCAGCTTAAATCCAGAGCCTCTACTCTTCCTACAGCCAAGGCTTTGCTCCCCACCCCAGTGACACTGAAGGAGCACTTCTCGGTGAAATCTTCCTGCAGCATAGTTGTGCAAGGCTGAGTCTCATTTATCACTGTTGGTTTTGAGAGCAGCTTTGTTCGTTTAGATTGTTGCTTGCATGCTGCAGAACTTTCCCCCAGTATGTAATAAGTCGGAGACTTGCTACATTCCATCCTTGCTTTTTCTGCTCCCACAGACCTCAGGATTTAAATGGTAGAAGGTGGACACCAGGAGAAAGAGTCTGCAGCCATCCTCAGCATTCCTTTTCCTCCTCAGCCCGCAGATGCCATGTGCCCCTTGTAGGGACTTGGCGAGTGTCATGTTGTATTGTGCGAACAAAGACTCATAAATTTCTTATGTATCTCAGTAGAGGAATCATGGCTATAAAGCTGGGGCCAAAGACACTCAGCGCGGTGACCATATTTGGTGTTTGTGTGCTTCAAGGTACACACTTAAAGAAAGGAGTGGAGTTTAGAGACTTTTCTGCCACCGTTTGAGGCTGAATAGCTGACCTTTCACTTGTTGGATTTATACCTACAAACCGAGGATAAAAATCTTAAGAGAACTTTTTCAAACGA
The DNA here is from genome assembly GCF_030254825.1 of Meriones unguiculatus. NCBI lineage: Eukaryota > Metazoa > Chordata > Mammalia > Rodentia > Muridae > Meriones > Meriones unguiculatus. Next base: position 89,187,636 of record NC_083354.1, on the reverse strand, counting down.
AATCAGAATGAAACCCCGCTGGGTTCATAAACAATCCCCAGTACTGTCATCTGTCCCTATGCCTATATTTTCAGAGCCAGAGAGAGATGGGGTGAGAGACAGAAAGCAAATATTGTTTCTCCTTTTTTCCATAGAGCAGCCACAGGGAAGGACGCCATGACAGGCTGATCGTGTCATGGGACAACTTAGACTTTGAAAAGAACAAAAGAAATGGGGGTAGATGAGGACATGGCACTACCCAACCATGAAGATGGCCAAAGCTTTCTGAGATTCCATGTATTCTACCCCACAGCACTCACAAATATACTTGTCACTATGAGAGCAAAAGTACACTCCTACTTATACCCCAGGCTGACTTTCTGGGGTTAACACCCCTCAGACTTACCTGGAAACCGTTGTCTGCAACACCAGTTTGGGAGATTCTTCATTCGGGAACCGCGTCATGCAGGAGATCCTGGCTATTAGCATTTCGGTCCCAGGCACCAGCTGCCCTCCCTCAGGAAGCAGCGGCCCTGGCTGCAGGGTTAGGAAACACTGGCCTGTGGATGGTGTGCTGTGCTGTGCTACTGTGAAGCAGTTAAGACCGTTAATACACGGCATGTACTGTGTACCCATTTTATTAAAAAGAAGCACATGGCACTTAGTAACTACTGTTCCGGGGCACACACTTCCAGTGCACCTTTCCCCGCTGCCTAACTCGCCCTATGAGGTTTGCTCATTTTGCTAACTTACCTCGAACTGAACTCATCAAAGGGATTACTTAAGAATATGTGCATAGCCTTATTAGAAAACGATTAGGTGAACAAAGAACAAAGAAGCACATCTTTTTTTTTTTTCCATAGAAATTTGTGGAATTTGCTTCAAGGTGACAGTCATTTAGGGCGTATAATTAGAATTAGCTGCGTGTGTGAAAGAGCATTTTGAATGTGCCATCTATGGCGTATCCTGTACACTGTTCTGAGGTCAAAGGTTTGATATTTTTGTATAATTCTATCTTATCTTGTGCATCAGCTGTGTAATTTACGTCAAGGTAAATGAGCATCCTGTTTTAGGTCTAAAATAAAAAAAGTGACTCAAAGAAGAATGTGATTACTGTGATTTTTAAATACGTATTCCCTCCAAAATGAATGACTTCTTCCAAAATCCAACTATTTTTTAAAGCAGCTTTGCTTTGGTGCCCTTCGAGGAAGAAACAAAAGCAAATTAGGCTTGTCTGTGGGGTTTCCTGTACAGGATGCAGTGTGATTGTCTTGCAAACTTGAGACAAAAGCCACAGAATCTATATGACGGCATGACCCTCCTAATGGGATGTTTTAGTAGTAAGTCTTTCGCTGTATAATGGTTAGACCACTGAGGATGCTGAATAAATCTCAGCGTTTTCAACACAATCTAAACACATAGCGTTTCTGTGACCTTGAAATGTTGTGTCTCCACAAGGAGGCAAGCAGTTCCAGGGTAGACATCACCACAACTGGGCATCTTGTAATTCAATGCAGGACCTCCACCATCTACCTAAAGGTAACGTCAGGTCAATCCCCCAAGAGTGTCCCTGCTTTGGATGCTAGTCCCAACACCAGAATCTTTAACCCGTGTTTCTAAACAACCAGATTTAAGTCAGGACTCCCACATTCCTCCTTTTGAATTCAAGATATTCACATAATGTGGAGAAACATTTATATTCAGTGGCTTATTATAAAGAGTATCACAAAAGACACGGATGAAGAAATGCACAGGGCAAGATGTTGGGGAAGATGAACACAGCTCCCAAGTCTCTCTGGGGACTGCTCCCTAGGAACCTCCATTTGTTTAGTTGTTTGGAAGCTCCCTGGACCTTGTGTTTTGGGAAATTGCAGACACTTCTCCGCAGAGCATGATTACTAGGGTAGATTGGGAAACACAAAAGGCCTGTCCAGATCTTTTAACATTTCTTCCTCCTTGTTATGAAGTATAAACCCTCTGGAGGAGGACTCATGGAAATAATTTCTACAGATATATTTGAATTTGTTAAAAATAAGCATATGTTTTTAACTTTTGTTTTCTCTCTCTTTCTCTCCCTCTCTCACTCTGTCTCTCTCTGGTGTGTGTGTGTTTGTGTGTGTGTGTGTGTGTGCCTGTGCCTGCATGTGTGGGTGTAAAGTGTATACATGCACACACATATGTGTGTAAGAGATCAGATGTCAACATCAGGTTTCTTCTATCACTCCCCACTGTACTTTTTGAGACAAAGTCTCTTTGTAACCTAGAGCTCATCAGTTGTCAAGACTAGCTGACCAGGGAGCTCTAAGAATCTTCTCATCTCTGCCTCCACAACTCTAGCCTAATATGCTCAACACCACCGTTACCAGCTCTACGTGTGGGCACTGGAGATACAAACTCAGCATTTTATGTTTACACTGGGCACTTTACCAACTGGGCGCTCTTCTCAGCAAAGTGGAAAAAAATCGCCTGGGGTAGAAAAATTTAAAATACAATAGTTTATAAACAGCGATCATGGAAGCATCAGAATTACATGTTTCAAGTCTTTATTTTCAAAGTATAAATATTATATTTAATTTTTTCTTGGTATAACTGCATAATCAAACACTTTCCCTAGATATGGAGAAGACACTAATGAAGTTACCCCCTTCTGTAGGAGTCAATAACTACTCTACACATATGTGCATACTATTCTAGACTTCTCCATAATCCACATATCGAATAAGTATTTGTTCACCCACTTCTTCAAGAAGTGGAGTAAGGAGGAGAGCAAACAGTAAAAGATAAGCACAGTCCCATTTATCATCCAAAATCAACTGTTGTCTTATTGGCAATCATAATGAAAGAATTTTTGTCATGAAGAAAAGGTTGGAATCATTGCCCTGTAAGCAACACAAAAAGGCAATGACAGAATCAAAAAAAGAAATGAAACAGGAGACACATATTGAACAGCCAGTAACATGGCAAATATACATCTGACCATATTAATAATTATAAAATGATGAGTGGTCTAAACACTCAATACAAAATGGCAGACATTTTCAGAGTGATAAAAAAGAGAGTTCAGCAACACATTTTCTAAAGGAGTTCAGATTCAAAGACACAAGTAATTTGAATGGAGATAGTGGACAAATCATCAGATGTGCAAGCTCTAAGAGAACTGGAGTGGATCTATGAGTTGTAGAGGAATATTAGTTCAGATCATGGCTATTCTGAAAAGAGATAACATCCAAAGAAAGACCTTCTATGTCTGTGTGATCTTGCTGGCAAGAGATCACATACTAGGATCTTCTAGGTCCATGTGATCAGGCTGAAATACAAACATGCCTTTAATCCAGAAGACAGAATCAAGCAAATCTGAGTTCAAGGACAGCCTGGCATAAGGCAAATTTCAGGTAAGGAAAAGCTTAGATCCATGCATGGTGGTACACACCTTTAATGCTGAACAATGACAGTAAAGTCAGTTTGTAGAAGGAAGCACCTGTGTTTGAAGGTGATGTCTAGTTGAGTGGCAGAAGCTGAGACTTGACAGAATAGGATATGCCCAACTCTCACAAAAAAGATCAAGGAAAGGGAAGCTACTTAAGGGGCAATGAGAGAGAGAAGATGCAGTTTTACTAGGACAGTAATAGAGAAATGGGTTGCAGAGACAGAAATTCAGGTGAACGCCAAATGAGTCAGAGAATAGAATGAGTCAAGAGTTTAGAAAAGATCTCTTGAGTTAGTTGGAAGCCAAGCAGAGCAATTTAGAGGCTGAGAGAAAAGCCAGACTGAATAAGTTAGTTGGGAGAGGAGTCTGAGCCAGAAAAGCTGAGTTGAACCAACCAGCCCAGAGCTCAGTAAGAAAAAGAAACAATGAGCTTATTAAGCAGTAATTCTCAGAGGCTGAAACAGTTCTAGGCCTAGGTTAGATTGTGCAGAGGTTAGAAGCTTCCAGGACTTGGTGTAGGTTAGCAGAAGGAGTCAGGAAGCCTCAGAGACGACAACTGAATCAGGCAAATGAAAGTTGCTTCTACAATTGATATCAAATAAAGTAAACTTTAAAATGTGGTCAGTGCCACAGGCACTGATGAACAAATCCTAATCTAATAAAACTCTTAGATACTTGCTTGTGTTGACACTGATGTCCTACTGGCCCATTACTGCTTGAAAATGAAATTTGCATGAGGGCAGAAACTATGGGACTAAACAATTTTGAAACATGAATATTCCACTGATGTGTAGCAGGACCTGGGACCTTCCAGTCAGAAGGGACAAATTATTTGCCTAATTACTAAAAAATGGGGCTAAGTAGGCAGGACAAATTGTAGGTCAAGGTTTTGTGGCTGGGTTGGTACCCCAACCCTTCCAGTGGAAGTCTTCTCTAGTTACAAAAGATGGCTGGTTCAGGCTCCATATCCTTCACTGCTAGTAGTCTTAGCTAGGGTCGCCATCATGGATTCCTGGGAGTTCCCATTACCTTAGGTTTCTAGCTAGTCCCATACATCTACGCCCACCCCACCCCTGAGAGCTTCCGTTCTAGTTGTCTCCCCCAGTACTCTCTTCCTTCTGTCCTCCCCCCAACCTGATCCCTTCTGTTCCCATTACCACTCCCACCCCCACCCAGTACTCCCACCATCTACCCGTAACGTTTATTGTATTTCCCTTTTGAGTGAGATTCAAGCCTCCCCCCCCCCTTTGAGTCCTGCTTGTTACCTAGCTTCTTTAGGTCTGTGGATTGTAGCATGGTTACCCTTTACCTTATGGCTAATACCCACTTATAAGTGAATACATCCCATGTTTGCCTTTCTGGGTCTGGATTACCTCACTCAGGGTGATCTTTTCTAGTTCTGCCCACTTACCTGCAAAATTCATGATGTCATTGTTTTTAATAGTTGAGTAATACTCCATTGTGTAAATGTACCACATTTGTTTTATTCATTCTTTGGTTGAGGGATGTCTGGGTTGTTTCCAAGTTGGGTCAAGATGGAGCAGAAACTAAGAGAGTGGAGGACAAGCAATGGCTAGTCCAGCTTGAGACCTGTGCTATGAAGGGAAACCCACCTCTCTATTGACACTGCTAATGACATTCTATACTTGCAGATAGGAACAAAGAACAGGAAGCTAAACAGGGGATTCTCAACAGAGGAATATCAAATAGTGGAGAAACAGTTAAAGAAATGCTCAACATCTTTAGTCATCAGAAAATGCAAATCAAAAGGACTCTGAGATTTTACCTTACACCCATCAGAATGGCTAAAATAAAAAACTCAGATGACAACACATGCTGGAGAGGATGTGGAGAAAGGGGAACCCTCCTCCATTGCTGGTGGGAATGTAAACTTGTACAACCACTTTGGAAATCAATCTGGCATTTTCTCAGAAAATTGAGAATACTGCTTCCTCAAGATTCAGCTATACCACTCCTGGGCATATATCCAAAAGAGGCTCAACCATACAACAAGGACATTTGCTCAACTATGTTCATAGCAGCTTTATTTGCAATAGCCAGAGACTGGAAACAACCTAGATGTTGTTTTTTCACCAGGTATCCCAGCTGTAGCCCAATCCCGCCCTCCCTCCCTCTTCTCTTTCCATGCCTATTCCTCAGACCACTGATAGGGGAGGTCCTCCTCCCCTTTCATCTGATCCTAGTCTATCAGGTCTCATCAGGACTGGCTGCATTGTCTTCCTCTGTGGCCTGGCAAGGTTGCTCCCCCATCAGGGGGAGGTGATCAAAGAGCCAGCCACTGAGTTCATGTCAGAGACAGTCCCTGTTCCCCTAACCAGGGAACCCACTTGGACATAGAGCTGCCATAGGCTACATCTGTGCAGGGGTTCTAGGTTATCTCCATGCATGGTCCTTGGTTGGAGTATCAGTCTCAGAAAAGACCCCTGGGCCCAGATTTTCTGGGTTCTGTTGCTCTCCATGTGGAGCTCCTGTCTTCTCCAGTTCTTCCTATCTCCCCCTTCTTTCATAAGATTCCCTGAACTCTGAGCCTAAAGTTTGGCTATAGGTCTCAGCGTCTACTTCAATACCCTTCTGGGTAGAGCCTTTCAGACATCCTCTGTGGTAGATTTCTGTCCTGTTCCCTGTTTTCTCCCTCTTCTGATGTCCATCCCATTTGCCTTTCTGAATGAGGTTTAAGCATCTTACCCAGGGTCCTCCTTCTTGATTAGCTTCTTTAGGTGCACAGATTTTAGTTTGATTATCCTATATTATAGGTCTAATATCCACTTATAAGTGAGTATAAACCATGTGTGTCTTTCTGCTTCTGGGATACCTCACTCAGGATGATCTTTTCTAGTTCCCACCATCTATCTGCCTGCAGACTTCATGATTGCCTTGTTATTAATTGCTGAACAGTATTACAGGTTGGATGAAGTGGGCAGTGGGAAGAAGGCAGTGTGTCTCCCTGCACGGAGTCCTCCTGCCTCTGTATTACCTGCCACTCTGGTGCTCTCTCTTTCCTCAAGTTGCCATTGTCAAAACTGAGAGTGTACGCCAGATCTCCCCAGGAAATATTGATTGACTTGCCTTTGATGGTACTGTCGGGCAGACATCCTTGGACAGAACTAATGCAGGAAGGGAGTGTGGCTTCAGATGTCTAGTGGTTACTTAGCTCTTCAGTCCGGCATTTGTTTTATGCTTCAGTATTGTTTCCACTGATTATAAAAAGGAACTTTCATTCCCTGCTATCAGTTTCTGCTCGAGGCAGGAAAATATGCTTAGACAGATTGAAAATGTCTTTTAAGTAAGTGATTAAATATGAAGAACGGGTCTCTCTTCTTTCCCTTCCTAGACACTGTGGCATTAAAATATTGGCATTTTGTTTCCTTAAATTGCTCCTAAGCTCCACCACAGCTCCTTACCCGGATGGCTTTGCTGCAGCCCAGACTTGACTCCACTTATCTTCTTTTCTGTAGATTTATATTGTCATTTTTAAATTGAATTTTTCAAATTTGGAGGCTGTGATTACAAGCCAAAAAATTCATTCTTTTCAATTCTAAAGTTCTGCTGGTTTAGAAAACATGCATAGCTGTGATATATTCTATCACCCTTAAACTTTTTCGCTTTCTTCCCTCATCCTCATCCTGCTTAACTAATATGAGTTCTGTGTCTTCAACTTTGCTCCCTAAAATATGTCATGCCCATGAGTTCATGAAGTTTGTAGCTTTTGGTGTCTGCCATTTTCATTAGCATAATGAGTTTGTAATTTGTCCTGTGCCTGTGATTACAAATTCCTCATTATTTTTGTTGGTAAGAACTATTTCATTTTATAGATGTATTTTTTATTTTCATATCTTTTATACTTGTATGCTTAATTGGTGAAAAGAGACTTGTTAAAGATTTGAAAATTTCTGGACCTTTCATCTTGTATTTTCTGTGAAACAATATGGTCCTGAAGAGAGTCAAGCCTGGGACTGAACATATTTACAGGCCTTTATTTCCCAGGCAGAAATTTCCTCAGATGCTTTAAGCTACATAATGGCTTACTGCATTTGCATGGTTCTTTCTGGAAGAAAGTAGGTTTGAAAAGTATAATGTGGGATTTTGTATCTCCAAGTATAATTTGGCTTTGTAATGTGATGGAAAGTGAATGGGACTTGGAGACTTGCTTCTGAGTCCTAGCTCTTCCGTTCACTGGTTGCTCATGCTTGGGCATGTTGCTGGAATCCACCTCTCCTAAGCTGAGCTTTCTCATTCATAACTAAAAACCATAATGCTTGGCTCATAAAGTCACTCTGACAAAGCAGAATAAATTGACTTTAAAAACAGCAACGGACAGGTATGTCCGTCTCCGAGTCAAGCAGGTCTCACCACCACATCCTCAAATCCCTACTGATTAGGTTGTTCAGTATCTATAGGGTTTTTTTTGAACATTTTATTTATTTCATACGTGTGGGGCCTGCAGATTCCATATGTGAACATCATAGGACAACTAATCCTTCATTATGTGGGTCCTAGATATCAAACTCAGGTCGAGAGCATTGGTGACAAGCACTTTTATCCCTTGAGCCATCTTGGTAGTCCTGTATGTACAGTTTTCTTTTAATTTTCTAATAATTTCAGGCAACCCAAAAGTTATTTTTCCTTTGGATTCTAGTAACTTATGTTATAGAAACAAGGTGTGTATTGCTTGTGTATAAACAAAGTATAACCAGCTTGCTATAGCTACCACTGTAATAAGAATTAATAGGTATCATGTTTTAGTCAAAATAGGCACATGTGCTTTTTAGTCACAATTTATAGTAAACACCTCTATCACTTATAACTGCATATTTATTTATAACTGTATAGAAATGATAAGCTATCGTTTAGGTTCAAACTAAACTGTACATTAGCACACTGGTGGAAATAGATGGTCATGAAGATAGACTGTGAGAAAAAGTAAACAGCAAACACTGTACAGCCACGTGTAACAGAGCCAGCAGACCTGAGTACGCCTGAGCATCTCAGCTGGAGGCATGCTGTATGTGCAGCGTAGCATTAGAACAAGATTTCTGTGGCTCAGCTACTACTTAAGAGCCGGACAAACCTTTCCTTAGGAGCCTCTGCTGCCTGTCAGGATGTGTGCCTCATAGCTATAACCTCGCTGCAATGAGGTCCTCATTGTCTGTCTCTTACTGCCTATTGTGATGGTCCAAATCATCAAGCCAGACCGTGTGGCCTGGTGCTCATGTCACAGTTTTCTTCTCCTGCTCTTCTAATTGATCACTTGGCCATGCTTGTAGTCAGTGCCTCCTCTGATTCATGATCTAGTAGTGTATGTGATTCAGTGAGGAAAGCACCTACCACCCAACCTACGTCTTCATATCCTCGCCAAAAATGTAGCACTGTATGACTGACACTCGATGAGTCCACCGTTGTTACCAATCACCACTCCCCCCTTTTTAATATTTACTGTGGGATGCGGCTCTTTCTCTCTCTTATGACTTAGTGTTTCTTAGTCCTGCTCCTTGAAAATTTCCCGTTCCTCGAATCACCTCAACCCTTCCCTGGGTGATTCACAACTCAGACAGATACGCGGTCTCCTAGGCTCACTCCACAGACATGCAGACTGTCTGAACTTTCTAGATGCCGTGCTTCCTGTAGATTCCTCCACTATTACACATGCCAATACACAGGAACACACACGCCACCCACCCTGTTAGTACGGAGTCGCCTATGTGTCTCTTCAAATATTTAATACTATTTGCTCTATTCAAGTAATGTAATACCAAAACGAGTCAGACGTGCAACTTAAGTCAGACGTGAACAACTTCTTGTGTGTTTACTACAGCTCACTGCATGCTAAGGCAAAAAAGCCTCTGTTAAAATTATTTACTCAAAAGGAGAATTTGCGCTAGTTCCAGACCTGGCATTTAGTCATATGAATCACGTGGAATTAGGCAGTTAGAAAGAGGGAGATTAAAAATGAAAAAGAACGGGGGTGGGGGCAAGTTGTAAATAAATAGAGCAGGAAAATTCTGAGCTAGAAAAAGAGGCAATATTGTGCTTCCTTTCATAACTTGCTAACAGTGCTTAAATGTTAGCTGAGACGTAGGTGGACATCAGCATATGTGTGAATCTGCAGTAGGAAATGATAAGAGGTGAGTTTCACTGGGCGGTGTGCACACATCCAGGTCTGTGCAAGTCTTCCGTGAACTTCCTTAAGATGTCAGTCTGAAAGGAAGCTTCGGTGTAAACCACAGTTGAAAGTAGACCTAGTAGCATGAGGCGTGGTGCCACCGCAGACCACGGACATGGGTAGAGCGCTTCACACTTTAATGGTGGAGACCTGCATAGGCCTCAAGCAACAAAGCCCAATGCGCAGGAGCATGCGTAATCGTGGAGGAATCTACAGGAAGCAGGGCGTCTGAAGGTTCAGACAGTCTACATATCTATGGAGTGAGCCTAAGAGATCAGAGAGAGAATCCAGAGCAAAGTGTGAGTTAGGCAGAGGAGCAGCTGCCTTCTCATATAGCACAGCGGGGACCCAAAAGCAAAAAGAGATTGAGCCAATGATTGAGACTGAGTTCTCACTCCCCAGAATCTGAGGTTCTCCCAGCATCACAGGGTTCTTCTGATGCATAAACGAATCTCACTAGCCTGTCAACAAACTAAATGCTAGTGAAATATTTGGGTCTGTTTAAAAAAAATTATTATAATTTATTCACTTTGTCACCATGCTGTAACCTCCTCTCTAATCCCCTCCCAATCCCATCCTCCCTCCCTCTTCTCCTCCCTGCCCCTCCCCCAGTCCACTGATAGGGGAGGTCCTCTTCCCCTTCCCTCTGACCTTAGCTTATCAGGTCTCATCAGTACTGGCTGCATTATCTTCCTCTGTGGCCTGGTAAGGCTGCTCCCCCATTTGGGGGAGGTGATCAAAGAACCAGCCACTGAGTTCATGTCAGAGACAGTCCCTATTCCTCTTACTAGGGAACCTACTTGGATATAGAGCTGCCATAGGCTACATCTGTGCAGGAGTTCTAGGTTATCTCTATGAATGATCCTTGGTTGGAGTATCAGTCTCAGAAAAGACCTCTGGGCCCAGATTTTTTGGCTCTGTTGCTCTCCTTGTGGAGTTCTTGTCCCCTCCAGGTTTTTCTATCTTCCCCTTCTTTCATAAGATTCCCTGCACTCTGCCCAAAGTTCGGCTATGAGTCTCAGCATCTGCTTTGATACCCTGCTGGGTAGAGTCTTTCAAAGGCCCTCTCTGGTAGGCTCCTGTCTTTTTCCTTGGTTTTTACCCTCTTCTGATGTCTATCCCATTTGCCTTTCTGAATGAGGCTTGATCATCTTACCCAGGGTCCTCCTTTTTGCTTAGTTTCTTTAGGTGTACAGATTTTAGTATGATTATCCTATATTATATCTCTAATATCCACTTATAAGTGAGCATATACCATGTGTGTCTTCCTGCTTCTAGATACTTCACTCAGTCTGTTGTTTGTTTGTTTGTTTAATGTTAAACATTTGAAATGTGTTTCCATCAGAAAGGACAGACTATGATCTAAAAGGTAAAGTCACAATTACTTCAAACAAAATTGGAGTCAACGTCACTCATGAAATAAACTTAAATTTAAATGGTTAAAATGCCTGAAAAAGTGTTATTGGCCTTGGAGGAGGGTGGATTAAAACTACCCAGTAGATAAAAGATTGTGTATTCTCCACGCAAGCCTTAAAAGGGAAGAAATGTCACCCTGAATGTTTTTAGGAGGATGCTGAACCAAAGAAGACACTTTACTGAATTCAAATAGATCTTACTGAATATAGAGCAGAGAAAGGCCAGGAGAAAACAAAGGCTTTTACAAGTTAAAGTTAGAAAACAGAGAATGGTTGAATAAGGAAGTCATTCTACGGAGAAGGGAATGGAATACACAGTGAGACAAAGCTGAGAATTCACAGAATTCTTAGACGTTGAGCTGAGAAACTTGTATTCATGTTTTTGTACTCAAGCAAGCTGTCATAGACATCTTTACGTCTGTAATTTCTTTATATTCTTTCAATTAGCTATACTTTGGCCAACACTAATTTTAAGAATACTGAATTTTCCCCCTCTTGAGTAGCAACTGATCTCTCATTGAGATCAAATTTTCTAGAAAGAGCAGAATAGCAAATAGGCATAAGCTGCCTTGATCATATAGCAGGTATTTTGGGAAAAAAAATAATCTAAAGTATATATGAGCAATGCTTCTATTTTCTTGGGATTTTTTTTTCACCCATTGAGACATTGGCATCTTCTTTTTGCTTTTTTCCTTTTTAATTAAGCAAAGGCATTAGTTGAGCAAATTTATTTATTCATTAGTAAAACAAATGTTTATTGTGCATCAATTCAGTGTCAGGCCCCACTTTTGGGACTGTGAATGAAATAAATGAATGACACATGTTCAGTATCTTTAGGAATTTACCATGAGAGAGAGAAATTTGTGTTACTGATAACATAGCGTAATGAATAGAAACCTGCTCAAACCAGTTCATGAGAAAGCTTAAGAGGGAATAGACACATTTCATGGACTGAAAGGTAGAATGGCAATCAGATCTCTCAAATAGCTGAGGAAAGAAAATAGAAGACATAGAATCCAGATTTAATCTCTATTCTCTCAAAAGAACCTAGAAGAGCCCAGAGTCAAGAAAGAAGTGTGGAAGGGAAATTGAGGTGGGGTAATGCAGAGTATACATATATGAGATTTAAAATAGAGCTAATTTTCTAAAACCTCTATGAAGCTAGTTGAGATATACAGTATCTGTGGGTATAAAGAAAAGAACTTGGGGGAAGTTATTTCCATGTCTATTTAACATACATCATTAGGTTCTATTCCAGGGCCTAAGAACTACTGAGCCACGTTTTTTTGTTTTTCTCCAGTTAAGGGTCCCTAGACATGGGTTGTGTCTTGTGAACCAGGTTTTATCAGAATGGTTAGTTAATCCCATAACATTCATGCCACCGTTGCATCATTGGACCAGCCATACCTGCCAGTATCCACAAATTCATTCACTGGTAATGAACTTTCTCTCCTCTGGTAGCATGTATAGAACCTTCCAGCGCTATGAAAGCTAGCCTGCGGGGAGAAAGCTTCCAGGTTGATAGCAGCTTGATATCTCCATGTCCTCAGGTATGAACTCACATATGTGGTGCTTCAGCAATAGGGTCTTACTATCAAGCTCTAGAAGCCAACCAAGAACAATGGCAATAGCTCGCAATGCCTGGACGTGTCTACAGCATCCCGCTGAACAACAACTCAAAAAGGCAGAGCATTGTACCCCCGTCATAGAGTACCTCCATTTAAATCATTTCAATTGATAGCCTACAGTGGCTGGAAATGGCATTGTACCCCCGTCATAGAGTACCTCCATTTAAATTTCTTCTATACATGTGTATATATATTTTAGGAAGTTTCTATAGTAGGTTTTCCTATGGCATATTCCAAAGGTTTTTAGCATTAATTACCTTTCCTGTAGTACTATCTCCTTTAATTACCCTTCCATCTTGAATGTCATCTAACCTTTCCAATTCCATTACCCCTCCTTTTCTTTTTGCACCACCTATGTCCTGTTTCCTTTTAGCTGAAATCATTCTTCAATTCTACTGGTTTCCTGCCTTGGATGGGCACTCCAATTAAAGTACACATATCGAAAGATTCAAAGTAAGCACAAGCAAGAACATAAATCATTTGTTTGGGTTACCTTGTGGAAAATTCTTATTCCCAGGTCTATCCGTTTACTAGTGAAATTTGAAATTTAATCATTTTGACAGCTGAATTATATTCCATTGTGTAGTGAGGCACGTTCTCATTACTTATCTTTCATTGATGGGGCATCTAGGTTGTTGGCATCTCCCGGGTATTATAAATAGAGCAGCAATGAAAATTGCTGATCAAATATCTCTGTAGTGGGATATAGAATCTTTTGGGAATGGGCTCAGGAGTGGTCTTGATAGATCTCATGGTAGAAATAGTTCTAACATTTTAAAGAGCTTCTATACTGTTTTTCGTTGTGGCTGTACTAGGTTCTACTCCCACTAGCAATATTCTTTTTTTTTTTTTCCATGCTAGCATTTGTTGTCATTTGTGGATCTTATCTTGGTCATTTTGACTGGAATAAGATAAAATCTCAAAGTAGTTTTAATTTTCATTTCCCTGATGACTAAGGATATTGCCATTAAAAAAATATTTCTCAACCATGTATTTGTCCTGTGTATGTGTGTGTGTATGCGTATGTGTGTGTGTGTATTATATCTCCTACAAGGATTTTAGTTCTGTGAAGAAGAGTAGCTAGAATTATTGTAAGAGCCTGAGTTGATGGATGATTGTAAGGAAACAGTGTCTGCCAGACACAGCAGGGCTGATAGACATATGAGTTCACAGAGATTATGGCAGCATGAACAAAGCCTGCCTGCACAAATTCAAACCAGACACATCCCAGAATGCAGAGGTAGAAGTAGACATAAAGTACACTCCTAACCAAAAAGTTATTTGCAACTGATACCTGCATTGAAGGGAAAAAATGTTTTCTACTTAAATATCTCTAGCACTCACACTCCAGGGAAAGCCCCATGGCCATATGTAGTTAATCAACACAAATAAACTCTGTGTGTGTGTGTGTGTGTTTGTGTGTGTGATTATTTTGATTTACTTTCTTTATCTTATTGAACTTTTATTTTGTTTATTTGTTTGTTTTTTGCAAGATATTGGAGGAGTGGAGGAGAGAAAGAAATAATTTGGCTGATAAGGTAGAGAAGATCTGAGAGAGGGGAGAGATGATGATTAGAATATATTGTGTGGGAAAAAAAGTAAAATTGTTATATTTAGGGGGTCTCTGCAAACACCATGGCCAGCAGACTTTGATCCCCATGAAGCTAGAAGAAAATCCAGTTCAACACAACTTAGTAGCCACCGTTGGTTCGAACTTCTAGAGTCTGACCCCAGGCAGTTTCCCTTAGGCACATTGAAGTGCAGCAAAATTTTGGAAAAAAAAAAAAAAAACGTGTCCTGATGACCATTAATTCAAACCTTTGTGCGCAACAAAGCTTAAGACATGATTCGGTTGAAACTCTTTTCAAAAGTACATGTGATTGTTATCATAAAGATAGGCTTTGTTGATTGAAAAACAATGCTCAAAGTAAGGGTCTCCAGAAAATGATTGAGATAAACATGAAGTCCAGGGAGCCAGGTGTGGCCTCACCATACGGATAGAGCAGAGGTCACCAGGCTGACAGCCTCCTCTGCTCCACTTGTAAAGTACATGTGACATCCTAACCCCTCAGCAAGGAAGTTACTCTCTGCTGCAAATGGAGAAGATTGTAGAGAACCACAGCCGATCAAAATACACAACTGTGGAACTGAGTCCCAAAGGATATATCTGCAAAATACCCCTGAACCGAAGGTTCGTAGAACGCTGCAGAAGAGGGAGCAGCAGAAAGACTGTAAGAGCCAGGTGACCAGGGGGCTTGCTGTGAGATTGTGTCTCCCAGTAACCTCGGAGGCAACAGTCATCATATTTCATCAACATGATGGCTGAAACATGAGCTAAACAAGGTTGACAAAGCATGATTTTTGACAAAGTGGCCAAAAACACACATTGGAGAAAAGATAGCATTTTCCCATTTTTATTTTGAGATTATAACTTAGTTACAGCATTTCTTCCTTCCCTGTCCTTTTTCCAAAGGATGATAAGCATGTCAAAAGGGATGGTAAAAGCCCACAGGCCTCCACCCCACACAGTGAACTATAGGCAACTGAGGAAAGCTGGGGACAGGAAAGGTGGCCTTCCCCAAGGAAGATCACATCAACTGCTTGTCCAGGGCCAGAAGGTCCTGAAAGTACACATACAGATAGCATTATACAGACCTAACAGGTTACATTTAGGGACAGATACGTATGTGCAAATATGTATGCAATAACAATTAGTGAAGAAAGAAGCCATGAATTTAAGCAGAGCAGGAAGAGGTATAAGGGAAGGATTTGGAAAAAAGAAAGGGAAGGAAAAATGTTGTAATTAAATTATAATCTCAAAAATAAAAATAGAAAAAAATGCTGTATTTTCTCCAATGCGTATTTTTGGCCACTTTGTCAAAGATCAGGTGGCTCTAAGACTCTGGGCTTATGTGTGAGGCCTCAGTTCTATTCCATCAACCAATATGACTGATTTTAAGTAGGTCTTGTCTTGCTTTTGTTTCCATAGCTCTGTAGTATAACTTCCAAGCAGGAATAGGGAAACTTTATGTAGTGTTTTTATTGTTAAGGGTAATGTTGCCTGTTCTCAGCGTTTTATAGTTTCACACAAGTTTTGATGTTATGTTTTCAATTTCTGTGAATTTCAATTTCTTTGGAATTCTGATGGGATTTGCATTGTATCTACACATTTCTTTTGGTAAGTTGGTCAATTTTAAGATATTAATTCTGCTAATCCATGAGTATAGTAGGACTTTCTCTTCTGAGTCATTTTCAGTGTCTTAAAGTTTTTCCATATACAAATCTTTTATCTTCTCTGTTAAATTTATTCTAAGACTTTTTCTCCTGAGACTATTTGAATGGAATTGCTTCCCTGATTGATTTCTTGGTATGTGCATTTGTGTACTGAAAAGCTACTGATTTTCTATCCTGCTACTTTGCTGAATATGTTTATCAGGTATATGAGATTATCATTTGATTCCGTGGGGTCATTTATCATATCATCTAGAAATAATAACATTTTTACTTCTTTCTTTCTCATTTATATCCCTGCTATCTCTTTTTATTTCCCTGATTGCTTTAGGTAATAATTCAAGCACTGCGTTGAACAGGAGTAGAGAGAATGTTCCTGAAATACTTTGAGTTTTTCTTCATTTTGCATGCTTTTGGCTGTTGGGGGTTATTGCATATTGCTTTTCCTATGCTGAGATACACCTTCTGTATCCCTAGATTCTCCTGGATTTTTATCATTTAGGGATTTTAGTGTGAGATATTTTCTGAATTTGATGAGATGATCCTGTGCCTTCAATACTTGAGTCTATTTATGTTCCACATTAATTTTTGAGAAAGGGTTCCTCACTGAATTTGAAGCTCACCATTTTGACTAGACTGGCTGGCCACTGAGCCCTTGCCTTTACCTTCAAACACTGGACCTACACATCTGTGTTGCCATTCTTGTTTGTGTGTGGGTGCTGGGAATTTAACCTCATGTTTTTGAATATGCCTATTGAGATATAGCTCTGGCTCAATATAAAAAGATTCATAACAATCAAACTCACATCTCAGAAAGAAAATTACAATGGCAAGTAAAAGTGCGCCAGAAGATGGATTACGAGGAAGACTGTGAAGAGACACCATGACTGAGGCAATATAAAAGAAAGCATCTAACCAGGGGCTTGCTTACAATTCAGAGGTTTAGTCTATTATTGTCATGGCAGTCGGGCATGGTGCTGAGAGCTACATACATCCTGATATGCAGGCAGCAGGCCAAAGAGAGACACTCTCTTTAGTGTATAATGCTACTTGTATGTGTGTTTTCAGGACCTTCTGGCCCTGGACAAGCAGTTGATGTGATCTTCCTTGGGGAAGGCCACCTTTCCTGTCCCCAGCTTTCCTCAGTTGCCTATAGTTCACTGTGTGGGGTGGAGGCCTGTGGGCTTTTACCATCCCTTTTGATATGCTTATCATCCTTTGGAAAAAGGACAGGGAAGGAAGAAATGCTGTAACTAAGTTATAACCTCAAAATAAAAATAGAAAAATGCTATCTTTTCTCCAATGTGTGTTTTTGGCCACTTTGTCAAAAACATGCTTTGTCATCCTTGTTTAGCTCATGTTTCAGCAATCATGTTGATGATATAGTATGGCTGTTGCCTCTGAGGTTACTAGGCCTGGTGTGGGCTTTTAAAGCCTCAATGCCCACCCCAATGGCACACTTCCTACATCAGCAGGCCACACCTTCTAATCCTTCTAACAGACGGTCTCTACTCTCTGGTGACAAACCATTCAAATATATGAGCCTGTGGGGGCCATGTTCAAGCACCACGTTCAAACCACCACAATTGTCATTTGATAAGAAATCTTACAAGCCACAGGAAGGGCTCAGGTAGCCATGGCACACAGTGGACTGAGTCAGTTTCATGGTAAGGTGTCCTGGTAGTAGCCCTGAGGAGATCAGAGGCTTCTAGAATGGTGGTTGTATAGGAATGAAATAAGCAAGATGAACTAGAAGAGAAAAGAGGTGAGAAGGAAACACGGGGAATCTCATCAGACTCCCTTCCTTCGTCTATCAAAATTCTGGTCTAGCTTTGAAAGACTTAGGAAAGCCTCTTATAACCATGATCAGTCCAAGTATCCAAAGACTCTTTCAAGTACTCAGTATGCCAAAACTACTTTGATAATAATAATGAGGTATCAGTTGCCCTTGCCAGTGTGTTATTATTTACTCTGACTGCATAAGACAAATGTTGAGTGACAGCAGTCAATGAGGAGGGAAGCAAGGAGAGCAACAAATGCTAATGCTGTAGAATAAAGAAGAGTCCTTGATATGTTTTCAGATTTCTTAACTAGTTTTTAAGAAACTGATTGTCTTTTTTCCAGTCCTTCATCCTCAATGGAACTTCTCTGCCAAGATGGAGATTTTTATTACCACCCTTTACTGGGAAGACCATCGCTTTCAAAGCTGAACTATTTGACACTAAAAAATATGGAAAGGCCAAGATCCTGGATGAGGAAAGGATTCACCCTGATTAGCAAACACTGGTCTTTGCTGGTAAGCAGCTGAAAGATGGCTGTACATCTGACTACACTCAAAAGGAACCCACTCTTGATTCTGTGTTGAGATTTCCTGAGTCTTACACCACTCCCATGAAGAATAAGCAAAGGATAAACATGGGTTAAAACATCTTGAAGTGCGGTAGAGAAGATGCAGATGGCAAACTTAGTCACCTTCATCAAGATCACCCTTTGATGAAAGTGGTGTTGGGGTTTTTATGGCCACACGCATTGAAATTATTGTGGTAAGTGTTCCCTGGCTAACTGCCTCAACAAGCCAGGAAATAAGTGATAGTGTTTGAATTAATAAATAGACAAGAACCAAGAACCAGAGGGGGGGGGAATACTGCTTATTGAATGTTGATACAATATTAGAAGATTATCTAAAATTGTCACAGGTTTGGAGAATGCAGGTCTGTGTGACACCACATTAACCCTCATGATTCGACTCAAAGAACATGCAACAACAGGATCACATACCTAGCCAGGTGTGAAAATTGACACGTCTATTTTTAGGCCAGATAATAAAATTAACAAAACTGTAGAGCAATTGCTACTCTTTTCATGGGTTCCTTTACAATGGAAAAAACTTATTTTCTTAAATATATGACATTTATGTAAACATGTAACAGTTACTGGTATTAAAATCAATGTACAATTTATCCGAAATGCTCTGTTTTAATATTTTATATGGTAAATGTAATAAAAGAAAAACCACAAATGTTCTTTAATAGTTTGAACCATATAAAAGGATCCTGAAGCTACACAGGGAAAGCCCAGCCCTTCCTCACCTTATTTCCTGATGGGGATGTGGTTTCCAAACTAACTAACCCAGACAAGGTGTATGTGAGGTAAGACTGCCAAAATTAGTTTGTCTCAGCCCCTTCATGCTGGTTAAATCTCGTAATCCAAAAAATTTGCTCTTTCTTTCCTAACATTTCCGCCTGCCCTGAAAAAAACCATATTCAGCTCTGCCTTCGTAGCCGTGTGGTGCTAATCTGACCTGTTCTAAGAGCAAGCCTCCCAAAAGGTGCATTTTCCTCTCCCCAGCTCAGAAAAAGCACATTAAAAGAACTACCCTGCCCCCCCCCCCCAAAACAACAGTCTGTTCCAAACAGAACTCACATTTCAGTGAGTCAGAAGGGAAGGGGCAGATAGTCATCTTCCTGAAACCTGGCAGGCTTCCCACCAGGAGTCTGTGAGCGTCAGGGTTAGCTAGCAGCCGCCTCAGCGCGCCCCGCGCTTACTAAGGCTCAGCACATGGAAGGTCAGAATTGTCGGTCCAGATTCACGAGTCAAGTGAAAACAAGTGGCGGGTGGGGAAACGGGAAGCAGCCTGGGGCTCTGAGGTTCGGGGCCGCTGAATTTCTGGGTTCGATCATAAGCCCTAGCATGTAGCAACTTGGTACTGCGTTGGGTCGAGCTGGTCATCCAGTCCAGCCTACTATTTGACAAGATCCAGGCCAGTGAGAGACCGTCTCAACACAAAAAGGTGGATGGCTCCTGAGGGACATTCGTGTATGTTCCGTGGCCTTCGTACATATATGCACCTATGCAAACACCTGCAGTTGCACACACAAACCTATACACACATGCCCACGCGCACGCAAGAATTCAAGGTTTCAGCTCGACCCACCATTTTATGAATGGATTTAGTGTTTGGCTTTTGACAAGTAGTCACATCTGTCTCACCTGGAAGCGTCTTGCTGGCTCCACGGGCTCAGGGACTTCCTTTCTACTTAGAGGCCTGCTCCCAAAGGATTTTTTTTTAATGTCTCAAGCAATAGCAAGGACCGTTTTTCCAGACTGGAAAGTGGGGGTGTGCAAGCTCCAGGGCAGCGGATCTCAACGTGTGGGTGGGTCATGACCCCTCTGGGGGTCCTAAGGGACTGTGTCAGAGGGGCCGCCCAAGACAACCGGAAAACAGGTGTTTGCTTTACGATTCATAACAGTAGCAACATTGCAGTCGTGAGGTAGGAGCAAAAATAAACGTACGGGTGTGGCTCACCACAACCTGAGGAACTGTCTCAGTGTCAGGAAGGCTGAGAGCCGCTGCTCTATAGGAAGAGTTTTGAGTCCTACCGACTCTTTGTACTTCACACCTGTTCTGAAATAAAACATTCACTTTGGAAATGAACAATGCCCCCCCATACCCCTCTGGAGTGCAAAAATAGTACCTCGGGAATAATCATAGCTTGAGAGAGCAGCTCTTTCTGATGACTTAGCGTCAAACCCGGTCATTCTGAGCTTATTTCTGTCCCTCTCTCCACCCACTCAGGAAAAGCGGAG